>NC_061511.1:96745397-96831062 GCF_022539505.1 Lolium rigidum | reverse complement strand
CACACCACATGGCGGCGCGGCCGGGGCCTGGGCCGCGCCGCCCTAGGGTGTGGGCCCACCCCGGCTCCTCCTGGCTCCTCCTTCTGGCTCCCTTCGTCATCTTGAAAAATAGGATTTTTGGTATAATTTCCTTCCACAGTTGATCTTCCGAAATATTGCGTTCTGACGGTGCTTTTTCCAGCAGAATCCTGGCTCCGGTGTTCGATCTCCAAATAATCATGAAACATGCAAAATAGGTGAAATAACATAAGTATTGTGTTCCAATATGAAATATATCAATGAATAACAGCAAATTATGATATAAAATAGTGATGCAATTTGGACGTATCAGCGAGGATATAATGTGTACGTCACACCAGGAAACCTTGGTAACACGGAGGGTACACAAGATAATCCTTGTATCTTAAATGATACCACAAAACCGACATCATCCTCGGATATACCGGATGACATTTTCGCAAGATCTACCACCAAGGTGAATGCTTGGACGAAGGATGACCTACATGATGGTGAACATGAAGTTATGAGTACTCATAGTGTTGAAACAATGGGACGAGAGGCTAGTAGGAAGAAGGGCAATACAGCAAAGTGTGCAAATAGTAATGGTAGAAGGAGAAACGCAGCGGCGGTACAAGTTGGAGGGAAAAGGAAACGGGCGACGAATCAAAAATATGGATCACCATATGTGGTCGCGAAACCTAAAGCAAAACGTCAAAGCCGTGTAAAGAAAGGTAACACCATTTATTCGTTATTTCTTTGTTGGCAAATAAATGATGCTGCAACCTGTAACACATATGTTATTACTATTTTGTGCATCAGGGTTGTTTGCAGAACATGAAGTTGGGGTATCTTCGGCAGTACCAACACAGCAGGAAATAGAAGCTGCCGCTTTATATGTTAAAACAGTATCCAAGCTACCAAAACAAGCATCTAAAGGAGTGTACAAGAATGAATATGGCGCCAGCTTGTCTTCAGAAAAGCTTAACGTCGTTCTTGCGCATGAATGGCTATCTGATGATGTAAGTCTTCAAAACCAAAAGTTTGCGTTATACTCGTAATTAAACTATTTGAATTTGAAAATATTGTTGTTGTTTTCAGATTATTGATGCTGCTATTGGGTATTTGTCTCTCCGTGTTGGGTCCGATCGAATGTTATGTCCTGCGTGGAGGACAAACTATCTCCTTGAACAAGCAGAAAAACAGTACAGAAAAAAATACAATATTAGAAATATAGATGAGGTAGTTACAAGACCAGGAGCCTTAGGTAGGGTTACGGATGAATATTTCAAGCATGAGAAGGTAACAACAGTTTCTTTCAATGTTTCATGCGGAATTAGAATAAAACAATATGATAATTGACAAAGTTTTTTCCTTCTCTTGTAGACATTTTTCGCACTGAACATACGGAAAACTCATTACATAACTGTTGTCATGCATACAAAGAAGAAGGAATTCTAGGTCCTTGATCCTCTGTTTGTTTTAGGGCTGTCAAAATCAGTTGTGAAAGACTTGGTATTACACTCTCTACATACATGTCTTTGTGTACTTTGTCATGTCTCTGCAGTAATATATTTGTTGTTTCGTAGATTGGGCAAATTTCACAGGACATACAAGAAGCAAACAATACTTGTGACACAGAATATCCTGGTGTCGACGAATGGCCTATTAAAAGCTATGATATCCCTAAGCAAACCGATACGTAAGTACCTATATTGCATTACACATAAAGAAAGTCGGTTTTGTATATGCGGACACTTTTAAATTTTGTCACATTATATACCAGCAATTCATGCGGATTATGGGTATTGCAATGTATGGAGCATCGGGACGGAGATTAGATGACTTGCCCGGTTTCTCGGGTTGGCTATACTATGTTCCATGCACTCGGTTAATTTTAACAATGTTAACAAGCCATGTGTATAACACCTTATAATGTTTTGGCAGGCCAGAGTCGATGAATCGAGAGAAAGTACAGTTGCAAACATTGTTTTTTCACCACACAACATTCTTGACACGGTGAAAAACAAAGTGAGATTGCTAGCAAAGACCAGGAAAACATAAATTTGGTAGTGTGACTGTTCGATTTGCTCCCGCGGAAGGTTTCCGGACACATGTAATATTGAATTTTTAATTGTCTTCGGTTGTAAACAATATTTATTCGGTTATGATTATCTACAAAATTTTGTAACATTGATTTTATTTCCCATTATCGAAAGTATGCAATTATTTTTATCTTTGTACATGCATGCTATGATGATTATAAGGAAATGCCTACTTCACAATATATAATGTCTTTCGCCATTTTTACAAAAGAACACCATAGAATTAAGAACATCAGTACAAAATAAAAACATCAGTACGTTGCAAACATTAACAACTCCATCAAATACAAAGCTATAGTCGTCCCATTCATAATTAAGGAAATTTACTGCCCTTTAGATAACTATGAAAGAACTACCCTTCCTGCTGCAGCACATTCCTGCACATGTTCGCAGACATAAAATTACACAACAACTCATATGAATCTTTTAAAATATATGAAATAAAATGGCAGAAAAACTTACTTCGGATGAAATATGCATATTGGGTTTCTTCTGTTATGCCCTTCTTCTTGGCATGTCCCGCACACCTGCACCCTGCGTTCCTTGTGTCCTAGTGGTCTTCCATTTTTAGTCATTGGAGATTTCTGCGCTTCTTGCCTAGGTGCACCCTTAGTGGACACTTTCAAAGGATCACCAACAACAATATCACATGGTCCACTAGCATCTTCATTTTCATGCACCGACCTGAGGGGACCATATGCTTTACCTTTAGCATACCCCTCTCTTCTAGAAATTATGCCATCAATGGTGCTTGTTCAGCAGATCATATTCCTCTGAATTGTTTAATGCAATATGCATAGCCTGTGATACCTTAATATTCATCCTGCTGTATTTCATCCGCTCCTCTGCCCCAGACCAACCCCACCCAAACATGTCGCTGGTGCGTCTAGCTGGCAACCCTAACCTGGCATTTTTTGTGAATCGTCGTAGAGCACAACATTGTGGAATTTCAGTAAATTTCAAGAAATGCAGCACATGCAGTATGTTCTTGCAAGGGATCCCCTTTCTAATCATCCTTTGACAGCTGCACCTTATAATTTCTGCCTCCTTGAGTCTATATTCCACGTAGAACCTGGTCCTTACATGATTCCTCCATGCCACAATGAAGATGTTTGAGTCTCCTGCCTGCATTTTTTCTAAGATCTCTATGCCGCCAATCTTTGAAAGCTCACCTTGAATAATATAGAACACGGCAGGAGTGAAGATTTTTGCAGCAGCAACATCTAGTTCTCTGAAATTAATAATTGCCACTGGTGTAGTCTGTGAAGCCGTGCAGTCGTCGTGGGCTTCGTTCTCAAGGAGACGGACAATTGCGTTGTCGTAGTGCATAATCATATCAACAATTGTCATTTCCCCATCTAGGTGCAGGTGCAGACAAGAGTTTAAACTTTCACTCCGTTGGTTACTTTTCATACCCAGCCGGAATGCTTGAGAGAGATACGCCGCAGCCCAAAGTTTCCTCTTGGTGTACATCCTCTTCATCCATGTTCCGGTTTTTGGGGATTGCCATTTTCACGTAAAATGCATGCCATCGCTCCTCATATACTTGCTCTGAGGTGGTGTAATACAAAAGAGTCCTGAACTCGTTCAGTGACTTGTTAGGTAGATGCATCTCCATATTTTTTTCAGTGTGGAAGCTGCAGATGCGATGCGACACACCAGATAATACTTCGCCGATTGCGCCGATCATCGCGGCATCTGCATCCGTGATTACTGCCTTTGGCTTCTGTTGACACATCGCTTTGAGGAAAGTCTTTAGAAGCCAAACATATGTTTGTTCATTCTCGCTTGAAAGGATGGCACACCCAAAAACCGTTGTCCTACGGTGGTTGTTCAAGCCCATAAAAGGAACAAATGGCATCCTATATTTATTCATCTTGTATGTGCTATCAAACACCAGCACATCTCCGTAGTCCTGGTAATCCCTACGTGACTGGGAATCACACCAGAACATGTGCTTCAGACGGCCTTTTTCATCAACGTCATATTCATAGAAAAATTCAGGGTCCCTCTTTTTCCTCTTTGCCATAATGCGGATGGCTGTGGTAGCGTCACCGTCGAAAAGCAGCCTCCTCCTCTCCCTAGAGCACATGTTGTACAAATCCTTTCTTGTGAATCCAACACCGGCAAATGAACCGGAGCCTGCAATGAATTTTCTCATAATGAGGTGCTTCACGACCCCCATGGATCCCGGTGATAATATCTCGGATCTCTGCGCGTCGTTGATCGTCCTATGGGACCGAAGAAACGGAGTCGACATGGTTCAGGTTGGGTCATGGTTATGTTTGTCACGAAAATCTTCAACAACCCAGAAACCAGTTCTTTCATCAAACTTGACCACCAAACGTGCCTTGCAGCCGCAGCGAGACTCAGGTCTGTGCCTATATACACGGCCTTCCGTGGTCAGTTGGTTTTTGGGACGTCTGCCTTATGCGGAACACACAAAACGCCTTAACCGAATTACTCCATCATCGAACCGCCTAACCTGGTCCAGCCGGACGCTGAACCCATAATCTTTAGCATATCTGTTGTAGAAAGAATATGCTGCTGCTTCAGAAATAAAAGTCATCTCTTTTATCATCCAGTATAAATCCCGATCACTATCAGGATATTCATTGCAATTGCTACCTTTACGTGGTTTCTCGGGCTGACTAGCGCTTGGCGTCGCACTGCAAGTAGAAAACGTAGGCATTAATTAAAACTATAAATTTATGTGTTCCAGCTATATGAGACTGATAAAAAAGAGATAACAACCTGGCTCATGTCAACAGAATCCTCAGGAACTGATGCACCTTTCACATCATCAGTGTGGCCCGTGTCCAAGTCAGATTCACCGTAATAGTCATACTCAAGCTGCGTGTCAAATTGTGCCTGAAATTTATTAATGCATTGCGAAATTTAGTAACCGTAAATTTTACATTTGCCATCATTTCATGCATCATTTTATGTCATTGTATGAGTCACTACACATACCTCACTAGTATTTAGACTGTCTGTGTGTTCACCATGGTTCTCATCATTTTGATCGTCTGTGTGTTCACCATGGTTGTCATCATTATCAAATTCATCGTACGCAATCTGCATAAATTATGACATGAGGAACCATATATAATTTGATGATGCTGGACTGCTGGTAATCGAAATGAAAAATAGTGGCTCACATCAAACTCGTCTTCGCTCCAGCCGGCTACGTGCTGCAAATTTTCCTCCATTTCAGAGTCATCGGAATTATAGCCGACGTACTCGTTTTGTTCCTCAATCATACCAGATATAGAGTTCTCCATATTCTGTAGTATTGGACCATAATTAGAATTGAAAAACCGGCAGAATTGCGTCCTCTTATTATGCTACAAGATGAAGTCATGGTACCTCTAATTTTAAACCCTAGCGGGGAAGATGCCGAGCCGGTGACGCGCCTTTCCAAGGTCGTCGATCTGCGGGGGGGGGGCTTCGCGCGCGGTCGGCGGCGTCGAGATGCGAAACAACCACCGGCGGCGACGGACGTGCCGGCAACAACCACCGACGGCCGGGCCGGCAACAACCGCTTGCGTTTAACCTAGCGACGGCGTGGAACAGCTCGATCAGATCTCCAGTGCCGATGAAAACGATGCATGCAATGGGAGCTAATCACGGTGATTAGCTTAGCACGTGGGACCCACCCACGTGGGGTCGTCCGTATAGATACGCCCAGGCCCTGTATACCCATACGAGTCTTGCACTGGGCTTGGATATGGGTTTCGGCGGGCAGCACAAAAAAAACAAAATCGGGACCACCGTACCCCTTCGGCGATAAGTCGCGAGTTTGGAGAGGGTGCGCACCGAAGCACACCTCTAACTTCACCGGATCACAAGATTGAAGCAATGAGCAAGCACAAGAAAAATCAGGGTAATTTTGAGTTGTTATGTATCTAACTTTAACACAGCCACACCAATTTCTCCGAAGCAAGCTACATGAAGAGACTTGAAGCACCCAAACCTTCTCCCATTGCTAGCAAAGGCGTGGGCTTCTCGAAGTCGGCCAGCAGCAGCCTCCCATGCGCCTCTGTTTCGCCACCACTGCAAACCACCTGAATGAAGAGGGATGGTGAGTTCCTGGGATAAGCAGGGTCGAACCCTGCCACGAGAAACCCACATATTTCATCCAAAATTCGCGAGGTAGGGACAGTGTCTGCCGTGCCGTGCGTATCTGGAAAAGTTTAATCGCGTCGTGCGGTGTGAGGATCCAGATTGTGCGTACGCTGCACCCGCCGCCAGACATGGCTCCCCGGAGATGAGGCCGCGTGGCCGTGGACTCGAAGGAACTTCGTGATGATGTAGCCCACGGCTGCTCATGGTGAAGCGGCATGACGATCCTGTAAGACGGCTCGGATTGGGTGCAGTTCAGGAGGAGACATCAGGAATGTCGGAGATATGATGAGAAACAATGGCGTGAAGGTGATGATGGCAACGAGCTGATGCGACGGTGGGCGGCGAGCGGGCAAAACTCGGAGGCGGCGCGGTGAGCGGGCGAAACTCGGAGGCGGCGACCGTACGCAGCGGGCGATCCTGGTGGCGGCGATCCTGTCGTGGGCGACGGGCGATCCTGGCAGCGGGCGTGGAAGGCGGGTGATCCTGGCGGCGGGTGATTCTGGCGCTGCAGCGGGCGTGGGCGGCGGTGATCCTGGGCGATTCTGGGCGCTTTGTTCAAAATGAGCTTTGTTCTTCGGATGAGGCTTGCCTGTGCCCCGTCCGTGCGACCATCCGTGCGACGCGGACGCGTGGAAGTCATCTAGCGACGCCGCCTCCCCCATCCCTTATCCCCAGCTTTTTCGTTCAAATAAAATTCCCAGAAATAAAGACATGCCGTATTCATCTACCCGTCTACCAAATCAGTACCAATTGCTTCTTCCGTATTCTTCCCCTGTCTGAACTGAAGCTGGAAGAAGACCGAAGCATCAGAAGCTGAGACGTCCGGCGAGCGAGACCTCTAGCTGCGCTCCCGTTCCTCCACCCTCCTGCACTTGAATTGAATAGAAGAAATTGACATCTTCTGATACCTTCTTCTCCATGTATTCTAACACTCCCCCAGTGTCACCTTCCTTTGCTTGTATCGTTCTCTTTGAGTACAACCGATTTTTCATATCTTCACGTGTACAACCAAGGTTTTCAATTCCACCTGCTTGTTTAGCCATCAGATCGATTATTGCTTTATTTGAAATACCTACAGACTTCGCAACCTCTGCATTTGCTATTTGCGCTTCTGTTACTTTTCTCTGGGATCTCAAAAAGTGGGTCATGGTTCCAGGAGCAAGAATGTGGTTATGTGAAGCCTCAAATTCATACACATCATAAAATCCACTTCTAAGGCTTATCTTCATACGGGCGGTACATCCACATCGTGTTTCAGGCCTGCTGTAACTGAATGTATCCTCTCTTTTATCATCCCCACGATAGCCTATAAGTTGAAGTAATTTTTTAGTGCATCAAAATATGATTGCAATCATTAAAAATGCATATAGCACATACCTTGGCGAGAGCATGTAAACGTCCGTTGTTGCATTGTAGAGGAGTTCTTCATTTTATGGCCACTGCTTTTTCTAATGCTAAAACCTATAGTTTCAGCATACTTGTTATAGAAGGAATAAGCTTCCTCTTCTGATAAAAATTGCATGCCTACTTTTGGTACCCTGTCATCAGTGGGATCTGCTGCATTTTCCTCCACATCCTATATTAATTAATATTCAGTTTAGTTCCGTTTCAAAAAAAATCAGTTTAGTTCATACAAATATGTGGCTATCCCAAGGATCTCTTAGTTGTCAGTTCCTACTTATTCTCTCATACATGGTTTGCTAATTATGTAAAGTCTATGCAACATGACATGGACCTCTATATTTCATTAGATGATCATCCTATGTAAACTGAGTTTTTGCATTTCAGGATGGGAAGCACTTGCACAATCCGTTAAAAAGAATTTGGAGAATTTGCCTGTGATTCATCATGAAGAATGGAGTGAGATTACTTACTATTGGTGTCGTAGATTTATCACCATCAGGGACAGCAGAATTTACATCTGATTCACCGTGGCTAGTCCTTGAAGCCATCAGGGATGGGAGGCGCTATTCAATTGGAGAGGAGAGATTGGATGTGCTTTGGCCTGGTTGACCCGTCCTGATTGTTATGTTTCAACTCTGTAGATCCTTCGTCCAGATTGCAGTTGATTGTTGTGTTTAACTCTGTAGATCAATTCAATCTTCTCCTTCTCTATTTTCATTAGCGACAAATTAATTTTGGCGCGCAGCTACCTATTTTGTGGATTGTTCCCGCGCGGAGTGTTAATGATGCGAGAGTATTACGGAGGGAATCAGTACAGAGGAGAAGGATACGGAGTCGTTCTGTTTTTTTTCTCAAGGAAGATACGGAGCTGGGGCCGCATTGAGGCAGAGCCACGCGATGCCGTTCACGCGCGAGGTCGCACGGATGGTCGCACGGACGCGGCACAGGGAAGCCCCGTCCTTGTTCTTCAGGGCGCTGGGCGTGACGTGAGTTTGTTGACCGTGACTTCAGGAGGCTTCCATATTTGCAGCACGTGACTTCAGTTTTTCTGGGAAAGAGAATCATGTTTGGTTAACTGGGAAAGGAAAGATTATTATGGCTTGGCTTAGAGCATACGTGGAAAAATATTTGGTTACCTTAGAGACGTTAGATTAAACCGAACGGTCAGGATGTTCTCAATCTCCTTCAGCAAACGCGTTGTACGATGTATGACCAACTAGAATATAATAGTAAAGAAAAGTATGAAAGAAACCAAATCTTTAAGGTCTTCAAACTCTTTCTTCTTTCATGACACAATCTTGTATTTTTCTAGAGGCAATCGAAGATAGATATCAAATCACAGACCTAAAAATACCAACGAAGGTTCTCTCATAATTTTAATTTGAGCTGCAATGTCAAGGCTATGTGCATGCACATAGCCCCTGAAGTAGTCAATCACCATCGGCAAAAGTACCAACACCGGTATGCCAGGGAAAAGTAGCCGAACAGCTTGGTCGACGTCGCCAGGAACCCGAGAGTGCGAATCACCATTGTCGAGGACGCAGCAGCCGAGACAAATATTGTGAGGACAAACAACCTCGCGGAGACCATGAGAAAATATCCTAGATCAATCAGGCGAAGCAAGATCTGAAAAATCATACCTGGAGAAATTTAATCATCCAACACCATGATTGACGCCCGGGAGGAAGATCTCGTCGTTGAAAAGTTGGCAGAAGATCAATTATTATAGACGATCTCATCTTCATTGATTTGGAAACCAAAAGAAGACGACTACCTAAAACCTAACGTAATCTTATAGAAAAGCACTAGTTTTATTGAAAGCTCCACTCATAGATCGGGTTTCCCACCCCTCCTGACATCGGCGAGGCTGGCCGGAGGAGAGAGAACCGATTTATGGTGGAGGCGGCGGCTTTTATCTTTCTGATGGCGGCGCAAACGCGGTCTTTTTAGGCTGGAATTAACTAATCTGGAGTGCTTGAACATCGAAAATCTTCCCATTCGACACTCTAGAGCTTCCGCTCCCGCAAAGTTTTGTCTAACGGACCAGGTAACTTTGGCCATCATCCGACCATCCACCTCTTCGTGGTTTGTGCTAGGCCTCCTTTCTATATCTAGTGTGTATCATCTCCATATGACTTATCTCTGGAATCTAAAAGAAATTTTAGTAAAAATCTCGTAATTTCTTTATGTAAACCGGGATTCACGATACTTTAAATGGAAAATAACTACAGTAATTTAAATATGTGTGGAATACATGTATAATGTGGTTGAAATAACAAATTTTCACTATAATTTTATTTATATCTAATAAATATCATAGATATACCATATCGTAACAAAATAGGCAAGGGAGAAATCAACAATAATCATGAAGAGGTGGATGGTTGGATGATGGTATGTTAGAAAATCTGTGTTGCTTCTGCTCCATCTTCTATTAATTCTGCATTTACGTCCAACATTTTACATCTCAATGCCAAAATTCGGATCAATTGATCCAAACACTAAAACGGCACCATCAGTGCACAATAAGAGAAAATATAGACTTACAAAATAGAATATTGTCTGCCGATCCAAAGATCAAGTGGGTTTAGGTATTGAGGTTCTTGAACTCAAAAATAGATATTTATTGAGCAAGTGGCTTTATAAACTTCTTAACGATGACGGGGTGTGGCAAAAATTGCTACATAATAAATACCTAAGACAGAAGACCTTATCTGAGGTGAAAGCTAAGCCCACATATTCTCTCCCTTCTGGAAGGGATTGATGGGGGTTAAGGACGATTTGTTTTCTAGAGGCTTTTTTAAAGTTGGTAATGGAGCAAATATTCGTTTTTGGGAAGATACTTGGTTAGGAAAAACACCGTTAGCCTAGCAATATCCATCTTTGTACAATATTGTGCATCACAAGAATGTAACAGTAGCTCATGTGTTAGCTCAAACACCTCTGAATATTAGTTACGGCTATTATTGGGTAACAAATGAACTTTATGGTTACAGTTATGCTAAAAACTTATGATGGTTAATTTAAATGAAGAGACCGATCGTTTTGTGTGGAGTTTGACAACCAATGGCTTGTTTACAGTGAAATCTATGTACGAGGATCTTATGAATGATCACACACCTTTTTTGAGAAAATACCTATGAAAAGTTAAAGTTCCTCTTAAGATAAAAATATTTATGTGGTTTCTGATCAACAAGGTTTTACTTACCAAAGATAATTTAGCTAAGCTTAGGTGGAATGGGTGTACGAAATTTGTTTTTTATGGTGAACAGGAGACCATTGAACACCTCTTCATCAATTGCCCTTTAGCTCAACTTATTTGGCGCACGGTTAATTTTACATATGATCTTCCACCTCCAACCAATATTACGAATATGTTTGGTAATTGGTTAAATGAAGTTGATAGACAATCTATGGTATTCATCTGAATTGGGATTTCTGCCATATGTTGGTCTATATGGAGGGTGAGAAATGATATTATCTTTAACAAAAAACAATCTTTTCACCTTTTACAGGTTATCCATATGGTGTCACATTAGGTTCAGCTGTGGGTTCTACTGTCACCGGAGGGGTAGCAGGATGCTATGGTTTCTGGATGCACACGCTCCAGACGGTCGCTCAGGATATCTTGTGCCAAGCTGGCTGGCGACATAATAGGAGGCTACGTTGATGTGTAGTCACTCTAGTTTTTATTTCTTTCGCTGGTTGATTCTTGTATCAATTCTGGGCGATGCGTGATTTGTTACAAACTCTGCAGAAGCCGATGTTTTAATCCCCATTTTGAAAAAAAATTAGTGAACAACATACAACAATCTCAAATGAATAAGTGGTACAAGTAAAGTTCCGAATTTTATTAAGCCACAATCATCACATCTATCTTGCGAAAAGCTACCATAAGGTCTTGAGGGATAATTTATACAACACTAAAATCGATTCGGCCAAACGGATAGGTCAAACGAGCCTCTCGATGTTTAAGTTACTGAAAATATCTGAAGAGGTACGGAAAAGACTAGATTTGTATATATGACAGTACGAGACGATTTGGTAGAGCAATTAACACAAAATAAAACAGGGATAGGCTCACTAAGTGAAACATAATCTAGAGACCAGTGTAGTTTGGGTATAAAAAATTCTTGAGCTCAAGAACGAGTATTTCCTCAGCAAGTTTGCTGTTTAAATTTTCTTTGAAGCGTGGGCACGCACAACACGTTGCAGATGCGCCCGTAGCTGATGGTGCAAAGATCTCTTATATTCAGTCCGGATGAGAGGGTCGGTGGACCACCGTCAGGTGGAGTCGGGATTGCAAGGGCGTGTTTGGTTGCTTGGACCTGATTCGTGGCTCACTGGACTGCGTGTTCAGAATGAGCCACGGGTTAAATTGATCTGTTGTTTAGTAGGTCGGGCTGCATCGGCTGGGCCAAAAAGAACTTTCTGTTTGTTTCTCGATGGAGATGATATTAGGCATGTTTGGTACTATCCAGGTATGCCTAAGTTTACGTCTTCTCTACGACGGGTAGCCTTATCATGCTCTCACCTCCCATCACACATAAATCACAGTTCATGATAGTTGCAAACTTAATTAGCATAACAGTTCACGAAATCAGCCATAGCTTCTACGAATGTCCTAGCTACTACGAATTCCAGTTTATCATAACGGGGTCGTTTAACATACGGGGATCGAAAAGGGGTTCGAGAAACAGGGGATCATAGGGGGTTCTTCATCTTCTTCACTTCTTCTTCACTTCTTCACTTCTTCTCAGATGGTGGTGTTGCCTCTAGCTTCCCACATTGCGTCTGCTCACTCTTGCCTCTTCACCTTCCAGGCATCATTGTCGCCTGCGTCCGCGCCATGGCCGGTCTCTACTTCATCAAAGGTGACAACCTCTTCGAAGAACTCATCCTCGCCCCAACCTAGGATCCAGTTGTGAAGAATGCAGCAAGCAAGGACCAGCTTTACCTGAGTGTCAAACGTGTGGAACGGTTTCTGGTCAAGAAATTTGAACCTGTTCTTCAATGCAGGAAAGCCCCCCTCAATGGTGACTCTAAGGCTTGACTGTCAGAGATTGAACAACTCTCTCGTATTCAGAGTTTGGTGCTTCACAGAGAACTCGTTGAGGTGGTACCTTGTTTTCCTGAAAGGAGGTAGAGATTCAGGTCGGCATGCATATCCAACATCTCCAAGGTAGAACTTACCGCTAGGGATGTGCAACCCATCAGACCTTGACAAGCTGTCAGCCATGATGCTCGCATCATGAGCTGAACCCTCCCACCCTGCAAGCACGTAGGTGAACCTCATATCGAAATCCACAGCTGCTAGCACTTTCTGGCTGGTGTAGTGCTTCCTCCCGCGGAATGTTGCAGACATTGATCTCGGTACCTTTGCAGTGACATGAGTACCATCAATAGCCACAATGCAATCCTGTAAAAAAAATAGCATACAGTCATGTTTCTGATAGTACCACACATCTTCTAGGTAGAAGGAACATGGTTTTGTACTCACCCTGAAATAGGGGAACCACCTGTAGCTGTTCTTGATCTTGGTTGGTGTGTTCATTGATGCCGGCTTGATCATTTCACCTCTCAGCTCCCCAATTGCGTACAACACCTGCTGGAAGTACCGAGAGATAGTCTCCGTGGATCGCCTGAATGTGTTATGGATGACTTTGAACCTCTGGTTATGACCGACGTAATGAAGAAACATTCCGACTTGTTCTTCGACAGAGGTGTGGATTCTATCAGTCAGCAGTCCTCTATCCCTGAATGTTTTCACAAGTGCATAGAAAGGGGCTCTTCTCATCCATAGCATCTGGATAGCCTCTACGTTGTTGCAGTTGTAGATGTTGTTGAGGTTGGTAATCCTCTCCTGATCTCGTTATAACATAGGTCCGTAAGTCACACGAGGATAAGCAGCATGCCTAACTGCTCTCTTGTGCACCATCAGGATCCAGGCTTGTATGCAAATGATCAGTGCTGCGGCGTGATGCACAAGCTGGAGCTGGTCGGTCTACTCAAACAAGATCTATGCATTACGAACGGTCTTATCGAACCCAACTAGTTCTACCAATATTAATCTAACAATACATTACAGCAGAGGAGTTCCCCTTACCTCCGTCATGGCGGACGAAGGACACGGCCGAAAGTCGTCGCAGATGTGCGCAGGCTCCGCCGCGGCTAGAGAAGAGGACTCTGGTCCGGCGCCGGAGACCGAAGGGAGATGCGCGCTGCCAGATCTAGGTCGCCGCCGTCATCGTCGGTGCGAAATTTGGGGGAAGGGAAAATTTGGGAGGGTGCTAATGGAGAGGCTAACCGAAGAGGGAGGTTACCCCTACCTTTGCCGCGCAACGCCGCTGGGATTTCGGCTTCTCCCGCCATGCCGAGGCGAGGCTCCCGCGCGAACGGCGTCGTCGATTTTCGTTTCGCCAAGGCCTGGCCCTGGAGAAACTATCAAACCGGACGTTCCTTCGGGGCCTGTCCGAGAGGTGCTTTAAAACTCGTATTATGAAAGAACGCGAGTGCGCCCAGAAAACCAAACGACCCAAAATTTACTGGGCATGCGACCCAAGGGGCACCCAGACAACCAAACGCGCGCCAAGGATCCCAAGTGTGGAGCCTCGTCCACGAGATATTGGTGTGCCTCAAGCTCTAGCTTTTTTTAGGGCATCAAGCTGTAGCTCCTTTTTTACGGTGATCAAGCTCTAACTCCTGTGCCATACTGATGCGTGCAGTCAACACGTCCGTTGGGAACCCCAAGAGGAAGGTGTGATGCGTACAGTAGCAAGTTTTCCCTCAGAAAGAAACCAAGGTTTATCGAACCAGGAGGAGCCAAGAAGCACGTTGAAGGTTGATGGCGGAGGAGTATAGTGCGGCGCAACACCAGGGATTCCGGCGCATACGTGGAACCTGCACAACACAACCAAAGTACTTTGCCCCAACGAAACAGTGAGGTTGTCAATCTCACCGGCTTGCTGTAACAAAGGATTAGATGTATAGTGTGGATGATGATTGTTGGCAGAAAACAGTAGAACAAGTATTGCAGTAGATTGTATTCGATGTAAAAGAATGGACCGGGTCCACAGTTCACTAGAGGTGTCTCTCCCATAAGATAAATAGCATGTTGGGTGAACAAATTACAGTTGGGAAATTGACAAATAGAGAGGGCATGACCATGCACATACATGATATGATGAGTATTGTGAGATTTAATTGGGCATTACGACAAAGTACATAGACCGCTATCCAGCATGCATCTATGCCTAAAAAGTCCACCTTCAGGTTATCATCCGAACCCCTTCCAGTATTAAGTTGCAAACAATGAACAATTGCATTAAGTATGGTGCGTAATGTAATCAATAACTACATCCTCGGACATAGCATCAATGTTTTATTCCTAGTGGCAACAGACACATCCACAACCTTAGAACTTTCTCGTCACCGTCCTGCATTTAATGGAGGCATGAACCCACTATCGAGCATAAATACTCCCTCTTGGAGTTAAGAGTAAAAACTTGGCCAGAGACTCTACTAATAACGGAGAGCATGCAAGATCATAAACAACACATAGGTAATAGATTGATAATCAACATAACATAGTATTCTCTATCCATCGGATCCCAACAAACACAACATATAGCATTACAGATAGATGATCTTGATCATGTTAGGCAGCTCACAAGATCCGACAATGAAGCACATAAGGAGAAGACGACCATCTAGCTACCGCTATGGACCCATAGTCCAGGGGTGAAGTACTCACTCATCACTCCGGAGGCGACCATGGCGGTGAAGAGTCCTCCGGGAGATGATTCCCCTCTCCGGCGAGGGTGCCGGAGGCGATCTCTTGAATCCCCCGAGATGGGATTGGCGGCGGCGGCGTCTCCGGAAGGTTTTCCGTATCGTGACTCTCGGTACCGGGGGTTTCGCGACGAAGACTATATGTAGGCGGAAGGGCAGGTCGGGGGCCACACGAGGGCCCCACACGCCGAGGCCGCGCGGCCGGCACCTCGGGCCGCGCCGCCCTGTTGTGGCGGCGCCTCGTGGCCCCACTTCGTAAGTCCTCCGGTCTTCCGGAAGCTTCGTGGAAAAATAGGCCCCCGGGCGTTGATTTCGTCCAATTCCGAGAATATTTCCTTACTAGGATTTCTGAAACCAAAAACAGCGAGAAAACAACAAGCCGGCTCTTCGGCATCTCGTTAATAGGTTAGTACCGGAAAATGCATAAATATGACATAAAGTATGCATAAAACATGTAGATATCATCAATAATGTGGCATGGAACATAAGAAATTATCGATACGTTGGAGACGTATCACATACGACCATACCCCCCTCGTCGCTGGATGGGTCAGATGTTGGGCCGCGGCCCGTCTTCAGCATTGACGACTTCCAAGTGGACCTGACACCGACGGGCCTGCTGGGCTGCAGCTGACGGGCCACGGCTTGTCCCCTGCACGAGAGCAAGCTCGGAGATGAGCATGGACCGGTTTGTGACGCCTTTTGACAGGTTGCTCACATCGGTTCAGGCGAGGTAACAACAATCTCTGCTATGTTTTTCTATAGGGAAAAAGGATTCAATACAAATTGTATCCTGGATACACTCTGAAGACACAAACATCTGCCTGCAGGCTGCTGGGCTGGCGATCCATGAACCTAATGCGGATAGCACCTGGCAAGATTGGTGGCTACAGAGAAGGAGCAGGGTACAAGCGGGGGATAGGAGGAAATATGACTCTCTGGTGATACCGGTGGCTTGGATGCTCTGGAAATAGCGCTATGCTCTAGTCTTCGGCAATACTAGGGAACAATGCGCGGTACTTCATCTTGTTACGCTTTGTGTTCTTGCCATGACAGTGTTTGGGGTGAGCGTGCCTCACATGAATAGAACGGAGTTGGTGGCACCTCCAGGCGGCAGGGAGGACTTTGGAGGAGGAGGAGGAACCGACCACCAAGAACAACGACCACGATGTTGTGGTTGCGACCCAACTGAAATCCGAGGAAGAACAAAACCGGAATTGTAAAATGTTGGCGGCGGTCTAGAGCCTGCCGATGCCCAAGGACGACGCCCCGCTGCAGCCTCCCGTTCCCAAGATCACGGGCAACACTATCTGGGCCCAATTCCCCGTGGATACCAGGGCACTGAAATAAGAACCAACTAACAAGAGTTGAGAACAACACACACAAAAAGGGAACAAATGAAGAACAACTTGAGCTTCGTGTCTATTTTTAGTTTTGCAGTCCGGCTGCAGAGGAAGCGAAGTTGGTGGAGAAGAACACCATTGAGAAACTTGCACCATCATTAACCTCCAAAGGCCAAGCAACACCCCAACACCATCCATTTCCACCTCCGAAAGAAAGTTCGATGCTTTCTCGCCCCGGATCAGAGGGCGTCGCACCTAACCAAAGGTAGACAACTCTCCCTCCCTGAGCATGCATGGGAAATGGAAGCTTGTTGCCGGGGAGGAGTACCCTGAGTACTCACCTCACCACGCTGCCACCCACAAACATCACCACCGCCCGCATCACAAACCACAACACACCAGACCAAGATGTCAGGAGCAGACACAAAAGATGCAATTAAGCCTCGCCGAGCTCGTACATCAATCCCGCTATCTTAAGGCAACGCCTCCAGCGAGGGAACGCGCTGGAACGCCACTGCTCAACCCAAAGCTTTTGGTTTTCACCCGGGATAGGAAGGTCCGAGAGGGAGGGAATAGACCTCGATGTCGCCTTCAAGAAGTAGAACTACGCCTGCAGTGTTGTCGGCGTCATGGTTAGCACCATCCGGCCAAGGGTTACCCCTAATCCATCCACCTCTGGCCACACCCACCAGTCACCAGAATGAGACCGGGGACCGGGAAGGTGAAATGAGCATCACATGGAGGAGCAGCCACCTTCAAATCTGATGCCCGTGGTCCAACGGGGTGACCTCCGCACCATGCCAACGCCCATCGCCCCCTCACCGCCCACATAGCCGAATACCACGGTTGCAACACCGACACCCGCCACCCACACCAGGTCGAGGCCGTGTCCGTCATCCTTGGTCCCCGCCCTAGCTTGCATGGACACGGGCAGCACCCGCGACGGGCCACACAAGCGCCAGTGAGGCCGACCTGAAGGTGTGAGGGAAGAGGGACGCCGAGCAGGTAGAGGCAGAGGCCAACTCCCCACACGACCGCATGCCTCCATTCCTCCGCACATGGGTCCCGCGTGCTCGCCTTGGGTGATGTTTTTCATGTTCATGAGGATGTCGTGTAATCTTTGAGAATGCCTTTCATGCCCATGAGGACGCCATGCCCGTTTTGGAGGACGTCGTTGATGATGAGATGGACGAGGACATGGCAGAGGCTGCAAAAGCAATGATGATGATGCTTTTTTTTGTTTCCCTAAATAATTGCTGTGTCCGAGGCATTGGTAGTTATGTTTATTGATTTCACTCACCTAGTATGGTTCCATGATATTTAGGTTTCCTATTTTACTTGACCCCTCCTTGTTTATTTATTTCATTAGACCTTCGTGAATGCCCTTTAAAAGTGAACATGTTCTAATATGACCCGTTTGATATTTAGGTAATAAATTAACGATGATGATCCTACACATGAAGCCATCGGAGAGAACCTAACAATGGAGAACCTCGGGCGTTTTAGCTACAAGGTCTTTGTCCGGGAAGGTTTAAGAGCTTCATGTCCTTAACTAAGTAAAAAGCTTTATGCCATGTGTTTTTCGAGGGTTCTCTCGATCTTATGTCACCTGCTTCTTTCGTGGTGCTCTCACCTCTATACGAGATGCACCGTCTAGGGTAACTATGATGTTATATGTTTGTACGAGTGCCTATATTTTCATATTTAATCAAATGTTATTGTTTTCATGTCGGTCCAAGTTTTTTTTCACCTAAAGATGTGCTCGATCCTCTACCATGGACGCACATTCTTCCCTACGGCTCATCCAAGTTTCTAAACTAGCCATGATCGCCACCAATCACCGCCTTATATGGAAAAACAAAATTGTTCCATTTAGTCGATGCTCTTCAAGACATGAAAAGCCTCTCTACGACTCGATGATCTGTCATGTGTGATGTGTCTGCTATTGTCTGACCTATTCACGTGCACTATATATGTACCATTCAAGAACTAATTCTTTACTAGTAAATTCAAATCGTAGTCAAATACCATCAAGTCATGCTTTACTTTCGACATACTACCTATTCAATTGTTCTTTAATCTAATATAATAATCTTGAAAACTACTTCGATTCTATATAGAACAAAAATATATTGTATGTCGAATCTAATAAAGTTTAGTTGTTGTAGATGTTAATATATTGTCTTGTAAACTTGTCACAAATTTGACTTGCAACAAATCTAGAACTTGAATTAATTTGTAACGGAGGGAGTATACAAGAGAAGCAACGATAAGAAAAACACTTTATATCGAACATTTATAACCGTCTCATAATAGTTATTGTCTCATATCAAACAGGCCATTTGATTTCATTCACAACCATGAGAACGACAATTGAAGAAGACAGGAGGGAACAAATTCAAAAGGTGTTGACTGATGTTGTTGCCGGCGTGGCTGTTGTCTCTGGTGCCTCCAATTCTTGGACACACGAATTCACTCCAACTTCTTCCTGTAATGATGAAGCCGTAGACGCTGAACCCTGCAACGTTTGAATAAAACAGTAAGGACAGATCAAAATGCCAAAACAGCGGTGTTAATCCTAACATGACAACAAATTGGAGCTTGTATAAAAACACGATGGCTCAACTAAAACAATTCATTTGTGGATGAAGAATATGGGGAGCCAATAAAAACAATTCATATGGGGAAAGCATTTACCACTGAACCCGAATGTGAAATCTCGTCCTTTCTCTTCCTCTCCTCCTTGGATCTCAGAGACTCCACTGGAGTGTATACCTGACATACAAATGTTGCGTCCCGTAAGTCATGAGAAATCCCAAAGACTAGTACAGAACTACAGATACGGAATCGAATCGAAGCAAACGGTAACCGTGCAGGTTCCTGCGAGCCAAGAATGTACAGGGAAAAAATCATACTGACCTCGGGCATCCCAATGAGCCGCATGAGCTCTGCAACCAGCCGCCTCTGCTCATCGGCTCTCCGCTCCCATTCCCTCACCTCCCATCGCAGTGCCTCGTCGCGCTCATCCAAGACGCGATCCGTCAGCTGCCTCGCCACCCGCAGCCGCCCCCGGCGCTCCCGCGCCTTCTCCAGCTCCTCCGCCAGCGACACCTCTTTCAGCTCCACCCTGCTCTCAGGCTTCTTCATGTACGACTTGACCGACGGTGGTGACGCGGGCGTGGCCGCCGCCAGCCTCGTCCTGGCCTTGGCCTTCGCCTTCCCGGCGACGGCGACCAGAGGGGAGGCGACATTGGAGTCCCGTGGCTGCAGCGGCCGCCGCAGGGCGCGAGCAACGGACCTCGCTTCCGTCGCCATGGGATGATGGGAGAAGTTTCGGGTCTCTCGCGGCGGGCGGGATGGCTTGATTTGGGCACAGAGAGGGGGTGGAGGCGCTGATTAGGAACCGCATTTGAAATCGGCGTGGAGGTGGTGGGTAAAGGAGCAGTAACGGCTAGTAACTCTGACTTTCTGAGCAACGTCCGGCGAGTTGACGGTTTTGCTCCCGGAGAACGTGGGGGCGAGGGAAGATGCCGAAGGGTAGTTTCGGTACGTGTGGCTTTGAGTTTGTGCTGCTTTCGGCGCTACAGAGTGCAGCGGAACAGCGAAATTGATGGTGCGCGCTTTCTTTGCCTGGGATCTCGGGGGGTGTATCGCGGGCTGACCTGCTGATGGAGTGTAGGGGCTGTGTGGTGTCACACACCATGGCGGGTTCGATGGCTTTGCCAGGTTTTTGAATCTAAAGAGGTATCAGCACCCGTGTACATAAAAATTGTTGGTTTTACGTGAAACTTTATGTGTACACATAGAACATGTCCCTCTACATGCTAAATTTTTTTCCTAAATTTTTTTACTTTTTGAAATATATTTTATACATACCAGGTGCATATGCACCCATGATCAGTTTTGGTTTTTCGGCGCTACAGAGTGCAGAGGAATAGCGAAATGGATGGATGATGAATTGATGGTGCGCTTTCTTTGCCTGGGATCTCGGGTGGTGTATCGCGGGCTGACGTGCAGATGGAGTGTAGGGGCTGTCTGGTGTCACACATAAGGGTGTCAAGTGGGATCCCACTTTTGTCCCACTTATAGTATAATTTGACTTTTTTAGTATAAATTTTGACATCAAAATTTGAACTACATAGTACAAAATGATATCCCACCGGGATCCCACCTTGACACCCTAGTCACACACCATGGCGGGTTCCATGGCTTTGCCAGGTTTTTGAATCTAAAGAGGTATCAGCGGAGTCGGGCTCCAAAAACACAAATTAGTACTCCAAAAACTTGCAAAAGGGAGTCGGGCAGCCCGAACTTGTCCACCCGCTGCAGATTTCATACAAAAGAGCCCAAACTGTGACAAGTAAGAATTTGACGTTTTGCAAAAAAAAAAAAAAACTCGGATCAAATAGAAATATCAGAATTTCGACGCCTGAGGGCAGCGATTGGTGACATCAACGAAAACCCCCCATATCATCGCAATCAATGCAATGCACCTAGTCGGTTCCTTTGGACTCCAACGTCCTCCACGCCGCTTCACCCGCGCTGCCATACTCGCCGTCCCACACCTCTATTTGGACCGCACCTTGGCCGCTCCACGTCGACGATTTTTGGCGGTGACCCTAGTGGACGAGCCATACTTCCGTGCGTGGAAAATGGAGGCCCAGACTACTATGAGATATTCTTCTCCGCGCGAAAATCTTGAGTCTCCTTCTTTCGTTCAAGCGATTGTTTTATGTGGTGATCAGCTAGGGTTCATGGCCACCATGATCAGATGATTGATGGACTTTGATGGAGTGTTAGAACCAGAGATAGGTCTCCCTCGATTCCCCTTTGGTTTTGATGTTCTGTTTTTTGCTGACAACGTCCTCACCTTATGGACTTCGGCGAGGAAGATGTGATTCAATCTGGCGTGTAATGTTATCTAACCATGGTCAAGAGGATGTTGTAGTTGATGTTCAACACGCATTTTAGGTCAGTGATGAAATCATGCAAGAATTTTTACTTGTGATGCCTAACTGAATTTTGCCAGTGGGTAGATTAAAAAAAAGGTGTCATATTTCATCCATCTCTAATCATGATAATTGATGTATCAATGCACGGTTCGAGTTGTTATCATGTAGTATTTGTTTTAGTGTAGTCATTTGAGATAGGGGCAATTTTTACTAGTTGTCGTGTTTGACTAAATTTTGGTGAAGCAAATGTGTTATCTTTGTTAGCAATTTGTGCTTCATAAAGATTCGTGTGGGTACATTGTAGTTGATAATTTTGTGCAATAATTTCACGTAATTACTTATTGTGGCTAGAGTTACAAAATTTCCCGTTTCACTGTCTTTTGTGTTGCAATAGTTCTAAACATTTTCTAATTTGTTCCATATATTTACATTTTGAAGGTGGAAACCGTGATGGATTTAAAGTTGAGATTTATCACAATGGTTTCTTTTCTAGATTGCATGAGGAGTTTTTGTACATTGATGGTAGTACTAATTATTTTGATAATTTCCTTGTGGACACTTGGGTCAATTCTTTGCATACACGATGGCTGATAGGACTAAGATGTGCATAGATGAGAAGATGCAAGTGTATTGTTGTAAGCCTAGAAAAGATTTTAGTAATGGCATGGTTTGTATTGAGAATGGCGTTGATACTTTCTCAGTGATAGAAGTTGCCAGGGTGAATAAGACAATGTCTCTATTTGTTGATCGCACAAACTTTGTGAAGGAGCTAAGAAAGTGATGTGCTAACCAAATCCATGGTTTAGGAACATGAGGTTGATATTAAGCAGAATCTAAGTGCTGGAGGATTTGAGCATGAGCGGATGGACATGGATTTGTCAGACAGGCCTAGAACTTCAGAAAAGAAGAGGAACGACAATGAAGATTTGGATGAGGTAGTAGATGAAGAAACTTATTCAGACTTCTATGACAGTTACTTTGATGCTGAAGATGGCGATGATGACATTTTTAGCTAATGTTGAAAGAAATGTCAATGCCAATAATGATCCTTTGGAGATTACATGAGAACGGATGATGTGGGGCTTGATAATGAGGATTCACAATTGACAAACGAACCAAAAAATGAGTTTTAATACAAGTTTAAAGTGTGGAAAAGGAGCATCCAGATTTCAAATATGGGATGATTTTTTTCAAATGTGAAGGAATTATGAGCAACAATTAAAGCTTATAGTGTAAAGGAGAGAGTGAAAAATAAGAAAATGAGAAATGAGAGTTGTAAAATACATGTTGTGTGTCTTGGAGACTAGCTATAGGCTAGCACATCATCTTTTTTTTGAGTGGGTTGAAGAATTGCAACCAAATTCCTAGATCAAGGCCTTCTTTATTGATCAACCTAAATGTGATATGCTACTAAACAATAGTCTTATGTATATAACAACTACATCAATGAGGTAAGAGAAATGTATATGCTATCCATGTTGGAGAATTTATTCTATAAAATGGTGGACATAACTGTGGCTAAAAATCAGGAAGCAAAAATATGGCCTGTGAGACTTTTTGCAAAAATCAAAAACAAATTGAACAAATTGACATAATGTTCTGCAAAATGTCCAG
Source organism: Lolium rigidum (assembly GCF_022539505.1). Classification (NCBI taxonomy): domain Eukaryota; kingdom Viridiplantae; phylum Streptophyta; class Magnoliopsida; order Poales; family Poaceae; genus Lolium; species Lolium rigidum. The sequence goes on along the minus strand of NC_061511.1, from coordinate 96,807,728 downwards.
GAAAGAATGTTGGTGATGGGCTATTCAAAGTTGCAAGCTCTGAGTATGAAGGTGGATACTATGTTGACCTAAAAGAAAATACATGTGAGTGTAAGAGGTAGCAACTTACAGGTATACCATACCATCATGCTATTGTTGATGGGATTCGGAGGATAGAAAACAAAAAAAATTACTATGAGATGCGAACGAATTCAAGATCGAATATAGAAACTAACCAAGATCCAATCTATCAAGACGCGAGAAATGAGAAATATATTAAGATCGACATACCTTTGTAGATCGCTAAGTAGAAGCGTTAAGAACATCGTCGATGTAGATTTTCCCCTCGCGATCCAATCTGATCAACACCGCAACGAACGATGCCTCTAAGTTATGCACACGTGCAGAACAACACCATCTCTTCCTTCTTGATCCATCAAGTAGGTGGAGAGGTAGATGGGATCTAATGGCCAGCTGCGCAGTGGCAGTGGCGGCTATGGTGGAATTCCGGCAGGGCTTTGCCAAGGGTGTTGCGGAGGGAGAGAGATAATGAAAAGGGTGGAGTGGCGGCTAGGGCTTGAGTGCCCTTGGCCCTTGCACCCCCTCTACTTACATAGGGTAAGGGAGGACGTCTTGGACTCAAGTGTGGATGTCACTAAGATAAAGATATACCTTGGGTATTGGCATCATGATCTTCAGTGTTTGGTTTCCAGAGAAGAATTCAAGATATGGCTCTAAGCCGCTGTCATGATAGTCTCATGAGTTGAGCTATGGGTGACTATGGTTTAGAGCATGCAATCAAATGTAGAATTCTCTATATGCCTTAATATGTTATGATAGAGTATGAGGAGATACACGGTTGACCAATACTAAGAGCGAAGATTGAATTCAAGTTGGTCAACACATGAAGAATAAAGATTGTACCACTTTGGATCATGTGATCTTGTGGATGGTAAACCTTGCAAATCTATACTTCTTATAAAGCAAAACCCCACTAACTGCAATTAATATTAGTCTATCTCTACATGCAAGCTGTCTACATCATCTATTACATTAGCCAATCAAATGTTCATGTCATCGCCACTAACATTCATTATTGATGTATCCTTGCATGCAAGCTATCTATGTTGCCAATTTTTGATTAAAATGTCCACATAGCTAATTTATAGCCATCAAATATAAAAAATAATGTGATTAAATTTAGCATCTCAACTATTTTTGATGGGATTCGTAGCATAGAAAACAAAAAATTTCCTACCGCAAGAACGAAAACACAAGCCAAGATCTAATCTAGAAGACGGTAGCAACGAGGGGATCACGAGACTAAACCTTGAAGATTTACAAAGCCTACGAGATTAGATCTCGTTGTTGCAGAAGATGATCACTTGCCGCTTTCAAAAGCGCGTAGAAGATCTTGACGGTGCCACAATCGGGCAGCACCTCCGTACTCGGTCACACGTACGGTGTTGATGAAGACGACGTCCTCCTCCCCGTTCCAGCGGGTAGCGGAAGTAGTAGATCCTTCTCGGAATCCCGGCAGCACGACGGCGTGGTGGCGGTGGTGGTGGAGAACTCCGGCAGGGCTTCGCCTATGCGCTGCGGGAGTATTATGTGGAGGAGGAGAGGCTAGGGTTTGGGGAGCGGCTAGGGTTTGGGGCGCCGGCCTCAAGGGGGTGTGGCCAAGGTGGCTTGGTGTGGCCGACCCCCTCCCCTTGATCCTCATTATATAGGTGGAACCCCCAAGAGTTGTAGTCCAAGTCTTCGAATAAGACCCCAACACCAAAACTTGCCATAAGGACAAATCCTACTCAAGATGGGAGTCCTACTCAAGGTGGGACTCCCACCTTTCCTTGGGAGGGGGTGGCCGGCCACCTTAGGTGGAGTCCACCTGGGACTCCTCCCCCTTAGGGTTGGCCGGCCATGCTAGTGGAGTCCCTCTGGGACTCCGCCTTCCATAGTGATTTCTAGAACCTTCTAGAACCTTCCATAAATGCACCGGATCATTTTCAAACTTATAAAATGACTTCCTATATATGAATCTTATTCTCCGGACCATTCCGGAACTCCTCGTGATGTCCTGGATCCCATCCGAGACTCCGAACAAAACTTCGAACTCCATTCCATATTCCATATCTACTTAAACGACATCAAACCTTAAGTGTGTCCCCCTACGGTTCACGAACTATGCAGACATGGTTGAGACTTCTCTCCGACCAATAACCAATAGCGGGATCTGGAGATCCATAATGTCTCCCACATATTCAACGATGACTTAGTGATCGAATGAACCATTTACATACGATACCGATTCCCTTTGTCACGCGATATTTTACTTGTCCGAGGTTTGATCATCGGTATCTCTATACCTTGTTCAACCTCGTCTCCTGACAAGTAATATTTACTCGTACCGTGGTATGTGGTCTCTTATGAACCATTCATATGCTTGCAAGCTAATTAGACGACATTCCACCGAGAGGGCCCAGAGTATATCTATCCGTCATCAGGATGGACAAATCCCACTGTTGATCCATATGCCTCAACTCATACTTTCCGAATACCTAATCCCACCTTTATAACCACCCATTTACGCAGTGGCGTTTGGTGTAATCAAAGTACCCTTCTGGTATAAGTGATTTACATGATCTCATGGTCGAAAGGACTAGGTAACTATGTATGGAAAGCTTATAGCAAATGAACATAATGACGTGATCTTATGCTACGCTTAATTGGGTGTGTCCATTACATCATTCACATAATGACATAACCTTGTTATTAATAACATCCAATGTTCATGATCATGAAACTATGATCATCTATTAATCAACAAGCTAGTTATACAAGAGGCTTTACTAGGGACTCCTTGTTGTTTACATAACACACATGTATCAATGTTTCGGTTAATACAATTATAGCATGGTATATAAACATTTATCATAAACACAAAGATATATAATAAACACTTTATTATTGCCTCTTGGGCATATCTCCAACAGTCTCCCACTTGCACTAGAGTCAATAATCTAGATTACATTGTAAGGTACCTAACACCCATGGCATTCTGGTGTTGGTCATGCTTTGCCCTAGGGAGAGCTTTAGTCAACGGATCTGCTACATTCAGATCAGTGTGTACTTTGCAAATCTTTACTTCTCCATCTTCGATGTACTCGCGAATCGAATAAAAGCTCAGCTTGATATGCTTCAGCTTCTTGTGTGACCTTTGTTCTTGTGCATTGGCGATGGCACCCATGTTGTCACAATAGATGACTAGTGGGTCCAATGCACTAGGAACCACACCAAGCTCAACAATGAACCTCTTCATCCATACCGCTTCCGATGAAGCCTCACGAAGCCGCTATGTATTCCGATTCCGTTGAAGACTTCGCCACCGTGCACTTGCTTGGAGCTGCACCAGCTTACTGCAGCACCATTCAATATAAACACGTACCCAGACTGAGACTTAGAGTCATCAGGATCAGTGTTCCAACTTGCATCGGTGTAACTGGTTACAACGAGCTCTTGGTCACCGGCATAACAAAGAAATATATCCTTAGTTATTTTCAAGTAGTTCAGGATATTCTTGACCGTTGTCCAGTGTTCCATTCCTGGATCACTTTGATATCTGCTAGTCAAACTAACAACATGTGCTATATCCGGTCTAGTACACAGCATGGCATACATGATAGAGCCTACTGCCGAGGCATAGGGGGTCTGATTCATCCTCTCTCTTTCTTCTGCCGTAGCCGGACCTTGAGTTTTACTCAAGACCTAACCTGGCAACATCGGTAAGAATCCTTTCTTACTTTCATCCATTCTAAACTTATTTAGAATCTTGTCCAGGTATGTACTCTGTGAAAGCCCTATTAGGCATCTTGATCTATCTCTATAAATCTTGATGCCTAAAATGTACGCTGCTTCACCAAGGTCCTTCATTGAAAAACACTTATTCAAATAACCTTTTACACTGCTTAATAGTTCTATATCATTCCCAATCAATAATATGTCATCTACATATAATATTAGGAACGCTACAGAGCTCCCACTCACTTTCTTGTAAATACAGGCCTCTCCATGACACTGTATAAACCCGAAGTCTTTGATCACCTTATCAAAGCGTCGGTTCCAACTCCTGGATGCTTGCTTCAGTCCATAAATGGAACGCTGAAGTTTGCACACATTGTCAGCATTTTTAGGATCGACGAAACCTTTGGGTTGTACCATATACAACTCTTCCTCAATGTCACCATTAAGGAACGCCGTTTGACATCCATCTGCCAAATCTCATAATCGAAAAATGCAGCTATTGCTAACAAAATCCTCACAGACTTTAGCTTCGCTACAGGTGAGAAAGTCTCATCGTAGTCAACTGTTGCGGTCAGAAACCCACCGTCGAGCAACGACTGGCAACACCGTAGAGCCGGGAACAACTAGGGCTGCGGCTGGCCCCAGTCCCTCAGAGCGACGGCCCGCAAAGCCTTCTGGTCACACGCCCGATGCCGTCGCAAGGGCGTGCCACCTGACCTATACCTGGTCAGGAAGGTGTGGATGATGCCTCGCTTAGTTTCCTGCAGGGCACACACGTAAACGTTAAATACGAGCCTCGATCGGCTCTCAGGTTATCCTGTGAATCGGCTCAAAGAGCCGATCCACCCATGATTCGTACAAGGTGTCCGAATATATGGTGGTCCTGCTTGATCAAGATAAAGCTAAAGCAATCTACGACGATTTAGGGTTTTCACCGCATAATCGGATCATCCTACTCACGATTGGGCCTCGCGCTCGCGTACGGTGATCGTAAGCCGATCCTAGACAGGGCCTAAAAACCAACACGAGGTTGATCCTCGGAACATCCTGTCTAGGGCTAGCAAACTACACCCTACACGCCGCTGGATCCTCCAACCCTTTGTAAGGTCTAACTATTGCAGATATTAAACTAATCCTTGAAGAATCAAGGAGCAACCGTAACGGATCGGATCTACTAAATAATGATCAAGCGGGGTGCCGCCCCTACACCTAAGATAGGTGTAAGGGCGGCTAGACATGCAAGGGTCGCACTACGATAGCATATGATACGAAGAACAATGCTAACCCTAACATATCTAAGATAACTACGTTGATCGCCATCAAAAAGGCTTCAGTACGAGCAACACATGAACAACGGGGATAGGCTTCTGCTGCCTAGATCGCAAGATGCGATCTAGGCAGCATGGTGCTTACCGGAGAAACCCTCGAGACGAAGGAGTTGGCGATGCGCCGAGATTTGTTTGTGTTGAACGTTGGTTGTTGTTTATTCCATAAACCCTAGATACATATTTATAGTCCAGGGGACTTTCTAATGTGGGCGTGCACCAAACCGTGCACGGGCAAAACTCTAACTTCTAAACTAAGATGCGATCTAATATGTTACAGATACACGGGCAATTTAGCCCAACTTGGTATAAAAGGCCGATTCACATATTTCTTCCATGTATATATCTTCAAGTCCATCTTGATCGCGGCCCACCTCTGACTCGGTCAAATCCTGGTGATAACACATGCCCCCCTGGTTTTGGAAATGACATTTCCAAAATCATTACGCTTTTCTTTCGTCGGGTCATGTCGTGGCAGAGTAAAACCGTCGCAGTATTTTTCATCATGACGACTTGCCCTCCCATCTTCTCTGCACGATTTGACAGTTTTTTAGCACCACTTCCTCGAAAATTGTTCGAACATTAAACCTCCACTTCTTTTATTTAACCGCACCGAACAGTTCTCCTCCTCATCCTCTCCGCATTAGCACTCCAAAAGCCCTCCTGTGCACCATGTCTTCTTCTTCCTCCGCCTCATCGGGACTTTCCCTCGAGTCCTCTTCCTCCCATGAGCCGACGCCAGAACGGGACCCACAGGAGGTCCACGCGGCCAACGTCCGCCGCGCCATAGCGGCCGGGGAGGAGCCCGGCCACGACTTCTCCGTCTGGTCCGAGGACGACAAGTCCTCGACGGACGGGGAGAGTGACCTCCGCTTCCTCGCCGACGGGGAATCGGAGGAGGAGAGCGATGACGATCGCTTCTCCTGGGACGACTTCACCACCTCCGAGGAGGTGAAGAAGGAGGAAGAGGAGGAGGACGACGACGACAGCTTTCCCGACGAGCCGCCGGCCAAGCGCCACTGCCCCTGGCCGGGGAATCTCAGTGACTACGACAGCGACGACGACGACGACGAGGAGGAGGATGAGGACAACGAAGGTCCTGCCGACGGCCGCTACAGCAGCGACGACGAGCCCGCCGGGAGCAGCGCCGACAGTGGCGACGAGGGTGACGACGAGGGCAGCGACGGCCCGTAGATAGGACCCTTAGCATAGGATCAGTAGCAGTAGACGGGGCAATGTATCCCCTTAGTACTCCCTTTTGAGAGTAATCAGCTCTTCTATGTAAGAAATCTCGTTTATGAAGAAATTCCCCAATTTGATTTTGCCGATTTCCCTTATGCCAATTTAGCCGATTTTCCTTCATACTGATCCCGTCGATCGTCACTTAGCCAATGCTTAATGAGCCGATGACAACGCATCGGTCTCTCATGATCCATTCTTCATCTCTTTGACGTCGGAGTGATCGTGAACTTGGTCACTGCTCAATAAGTCAATGTCAACGTATCAATCCTTCACGATCTATCCTTCACCTCTTCGACTGATGAATCGGAGCCCTGGTGGACAATGAGGCAGACCAACACCTTCCAAAGAGTCCTAAAACCGCTGCTGAAACAACTTGCCGTTGAAACCGAGACTCCTGTAGTACAGATATCCCCTGTTCTGTTCCTTTACAGCAACCAGATAGCCCAGAGTCAATTCTCCATCGGTGATGATGGATCTCTCTTTTGCAAGAACTCATCGCCTTTGAGAGTAATTGCGTTGCGGGACCAGCCGATGACCCTCCAATCGGCTTCTAAAAACAGAGTATCCACGAGGCCAGCTGCCCCCCGAGCCTCAGCCGAGGTGGAAACAGTGATGAGGACACGTGATTCAGACAAACAGTCCTGGGCTCGATCACGTCTGAGAGCGTTATCACGCGGGCCAACCAGTCGATCACCTTTCTTCCGTTGACAGCCGATGCTGCAGATAATCACCCACAGTTCAATGAGCAAAAGGCTGTCTTGTATGCCAACACTCCCCTGCTAGCACTGATGAGCTGGCAACCTGGCAACTTCGCGCCCCTTGTACTAGAGTCGATGACTGTGCATCGGCTGCGCATCACAAAACACCTCAAAAAGGATCGCACAACCTGATTATGAATCTTACCAGCCGATCCAGCAGGCTGGCAATCTGGTGTTGGGCAGGTGTCTTTTAACAGAACCCTGGGCTTGCTGCTGACTCGACTTGCATGCTGAAACTGGTAATTTTGCAACATCAGCACCGTTCTTCAGACAAGTTGTGATGCAGGGCCAGCCGATTTCAACAAAATCGGCTTCCTGTGGCAAAGGATCCTCTAGGGCAAGCTGCCCCCCCCCCCGAGTTTTTCCAATTCGACTCTTGCGCCTGGCTGCTCCTATCGGCACATCATCTTTGGCATCCTGGTGCAACTTCCGGTGAGAATGTTGATGAAGTCTTGATGTTCTCCACAATCTCTGGACGCAACAATCCTCGAAAGTAACAGCTACCAAGTCGCCATCTTGGCCACGCTCCAGGCGAAAATGCCATAGCCGATTGCTTCATCATCGGCCGTCCTCATGGTCCTAGAAGAGGTACGTTCCCTTCGTTGGGCTTATCCTTACCCTGACTTGCATGTTTATGCTGCTCTCTTCGTTAGTCAGGGTTACGATCCCTCAGACTTGCTCGCTTCTGCTGGCACCGCTGAGCCACCCTTAAGTCGATGTCTGCACATCGGCTGTGCTTAAAATTTTTGGATTTTTCACGGCCGATTTGCTCACGTATCGGCCCCCATACTTTATCACAGAATATATCTTGACTCGCTTCAAACCCGTATCCTCGTGTTCTATCCTTCTATGTGCCCCCGAGCCGATTCTGTCAAGTAATTTGATGGTATCGGCTTTTCAGGCATCTATTGGATCAACGCCGAACACAGACAAAACGTACGTTGAGGATAATTTTGGCCGATTGCTGGAATCGGTCTCCACGTTGCTTGCTCGATGAAGGTTTTTGCAATGTTCCTCCATAAATCCAGGGGGTCGATCACTTGGATCGGCATCACCACATTTGTCCATCGATGTTGCTCTTGTTACACGGTCAGGCCGGTGGATAAAACCAGCCTAACCCCGTTCTTTGTCACGTCGATGCGCTCGCAGTCGTCCAAATTGATGCCTGAGAGTGGCTCTTGGCCTGATGTCTCCCAAACGTTCATGCCAGCCGTCGAAATCTCGGCTGAATCATCTGCGTGGACGACTTCTACTTCATCTCCATCCCACCGTATTAGGCACTCGGTGCATTGTGGATGGAATGCAACAGCTTGGCGTGGATCCAATCTCTCCCTAGCAGGACAACATAGGTACTCTTGCCGTCGACGATGAAGAACGTCGTAGGGACAGTTTTCCTTCCTACGGTCGGATCCACACTCGAACACCTTGTGCGTCGGATGCTTGTCCGTTGAAATCGCTCGGTGTCACGTTCGTCTTGATCGGATCCGAGCTGGAGCGTCCTAACCGACGTAGCATGGAGTATGGCATAATGTTAACTGCCGCTCCGGTGTCTACCAACATCTTGTTGACAGAGCTGCCCATTGATGTAACCTCGCAAGTATAGGGCCTTCGGATGCTCGTAGCTTCTTTCTCGTGGCTTCTCGAAGATGACCGGCCGTGGGCCGCAATCAAGTTGTGCCACGGGTGCTTCGTTAAATCTCGGAGCACTAAACTCCGCCGGAAGGATAAACACCATGTTCGTGCCGGCCGATGTTTCATCATCGGCTTTCCTTTGCTTGGGGCGCCACTCTTTTCTTTGTGGCCGACCTTCTTCGTCCGGGGTTCGCTGAATTTTAGCGGCCAAGTCAGGCCGCGCCTTCCTCAACGTGTGCGGTATAACCTTTCAGCCTTCCTCCAATCCACGTAGTCGCTGAACCCTTCGCTTCGGGAACGGCTGAGCCCATCGGACACCACCTAGGCCGATGATACTTGTCTTCTTCTTCATCATCGTCCTCAAGTTCCTCGAGATCTTCTACCCGAGCAGGCTCAACCTGTCTGTTCCGAGGCGGGAGAGGCCCTAGACGTTTGAACACGGACACGTTAGCTGTATCCCCCTTCCTTTGTTTGCATTCTGGGCAGTTGCCGATTGTGGGCAATCGGCTCATTCCTGAATCCCAGCAGTGTCTGAAGAAGGGGCAGTCCCAGTGCCTATCCACGTCATCCTGTTCCCTTGACCTCCCTCTAGCGTGATGATTGTACCTGTCGTCGTTCATATCATGCCGATGATACCCTCTATCCTCTGCATCAGACCGACGATACCTCTCATCATCTACGTCGTAGCGCTGGCGCCGGTCATGCTGCTGTTCATATTTGTTGAGGGGATGTGCAGAGAGTGGACGTTGATACCGCGCGCTTCCCACCTCCTCCTCTGTCAGGTACCATCTGTCATCATCTTGGGGCCGGTCGCGCGGATCGGCCTCCTCTTTATCCTTGCCCCGGGATTGGCTGCTCTCTGCCTTGTCTTTGTCATGGCGGCTGGCCAGCCCTGCCATGTTGACACCAAAAGAGAGCCCTGTCTCGCTTAAGGAGTGGCTGAGATCCACCATGTTGACGCCAGGCCACGGGCGTGCGTTCCCATTGAGCTTGACATCGTGTGAACGGGTCTCTTCAAAGGAGGCGATGAGTTCGGCCTCGAGGACTGCCTTAATCTCGTCATGTTTCTTCTTGAGCTCGTCAGTCAGATCCTCGTACTTGACCGGAGTGCTTTCCGCCATCTCGGATGTAGATGGTGATGCGGTGGATGTCAAAGAGTGTCCCACCGGGCGTGCCAGAATGTGTTGCGGTCAGAAACCCACCGTCGAGCAACGACTGGCAACACCGTAGAGCCGGGAACAACTAGGGCTGCGGCTGGCCCCAGTCCCTCAGAGCGACGGCCCGCAAAGCCTTCGGTCACACGCCCGATGCCGTCGCAAGGGCGTGCCACCCGACCTATACCTGGTCGGGAAGGTGTGGATGATGCCTCGCTTAGTTTCCTGCAGGGCACACACGTAAACGTTAAATACGAGCCTCGATCGGCTCTCGAGTTATCTCCGTGAATCGGCTCAAAGAGCCGATCCACCCATGATTCGTACAAGGTGTCCGAATATATGGTGGTCCCGCTTGATCAAGATAAAGCTAAAGCAATCTACGACGATTTAGGGTTTTCACCGCATAATCGGATCATCCTACTCACGATTGGGCCTCGCGCTCGCGTACGGTGATCGTAAGCCGATCCTAGACAGGGCCTAAAAACCAACACGAGGTTGATCCTCGGAACATCCTGTCTAGGGCTAGCAAACTACACCCTACACGCCGCTGGATCCTCCAACCCTTTGTAAGGCCTAACTATTGCAGATATTAAACTAATCCTTGAAGAATCAAGGAGCAACCGTAACGGATCGGATCTACTAAATAATGATCAAGCGGGGTGCCGCCCCTACACCTAAGATAGGTGTAAGGGCGGCTAGACATGCAAGGGTCGCACTACGATAGCATATGATACGAAGAACAATGCTAACCCTAACATATCTAAGATAACTACGTTGCTCGCCATCAAAAAGGCTTCGATACGAGCAACGCATGAACAACGGGGACAGGCTTCGCCGCCTAGATCGCAAGATGCGATCTAGGCAGCATGGTGCTTACCGGAGAAACCCTCGAGACGAAGGAGTTGGCGATGCGCCGAGATTTGTTTGTGTTGAACGTTGGTTGTTGTTTATTCCATAAACCCTAGATACATATTTATAGTCCAGGGGACTTTCTAATGTGGGCGTGCACCAAACCGTGCACGGGCAAAACTCTAACTTCTAAACTAAGATGCGATCTAATATGTTACAGATACACGGGCAATTTAGCCCAACTTGGTATAAAAGGCCGATTCACGTATTTCTTCCATGTATATATCTTCAAGTCCATCTTGATCGCGGCCCACCTCTGACTCGGTCAAATCCTGGTGATAACATCAACACCTTGAATTTATCGGAAACCCTTTGCGACAAGTCGAGCTTTATAGATAGTAACATTACCATCAGCATATGTTTTTCTCTTGAAGATCCATTTATTCTCGACAGCCTTTCGGCTATAAGGTAAGTCTACCAAAGTCCACACTTTGTTATCATACATGGATCCCATTTCGGATTTCATGGCTTCTTGCCATTTGTTGGAATCTGGGCTCATCATCGCTTCTTCATACGTCGCAGGGTCCTCATCATTGTTGTCCACAATCATGACATTTAGACAAGGATCATATCAATCGGGAGTGGTACGTTCCCTTGTCAATCTGCGAGGTTCAGTAGCTACCTCGCTCGAAGTTTCATGATCATTATCAATAGCTTCCTCTGTTACCAGTGCAGGCGGCACAGGAAACATCTTCCGGTACTGCGCTACTCTGATCAACGAGAGAAGGTTCAGTAACCTCGTCGAGTTCTAATTTTCTTCCAGTCACTTCTTTAGTGAGAAACTCTTTCTCAAGAAAGGTTTCGTTCTTAGCAACAAAGATTTTTCCTTCGGATCTGTGATAGAAAGTATACCCAATGGTTTCCTTAGGGTATCCTATGAAGACGCATTTCTCCGCTTTGGGTTCTAGCTTGTCCGGTTGTAACTTTTTTACATAGGCTTCGCAACCCCAAACTTTAAGGAACGACAGCTTAGGTATCTTATTAAACCACAATTCATACGGTGTCATTGCAACGAATTTAGATGGTGCCCTATTTAAAGTGAATGCAGCTGTCTCTAATGCATAACCCCAAAATGATAACAGCAAATCAGTAACAGACATCATAGAACGAACCATATCTAAGAGAGTTCGATTACGATGTTCGGACACACCATTGCGCTGTGGTGTTCCCGGCGGTGTCAACTGTGAAAGTATTCTGCATTTCGTTAAATGCATGCCAAACTCATAACTCAGATATTCGCCTCCGCGATCATAACGCATAAACTTGATCTTCTTGTTACGTTGATTTTCTACTTCACTTTAGAAATCCTTAAACTTCTGGAAAGTTTCGGATTTATGTTTCATGAAATAGATATACCCATATCTACTCAGATCATCTGTGAAGGTTAGAACATAACGATAACCACCGCGCGAGGCTTTCACTTATTGGTCCGCACACATCGGTATGTATGATTTCCAATAAGTCTGTAGCTCGCTCCATAATACCAGAGAATGGAGTCTTAGTCATTTTTCCCATTAGACATGCTTCGCATCTATCAAGTGACTCAAAGTCAAGTGACTCAAGTAGTCCATCGGAATGGAGTTTCTTCATGCATTTCACTCCAATATGACCAAGACGACAATGCCACATATAAGTAGAATTATCATTCAATTTAATTCGCTTAGCATCAATGTTATGAACATGTGTATCACTACTATCGAGACTTAATAGAAATAAACCATTCTTCTCGAGCGCATGACCATAAAAGATATTATTCATAAAAATAGAACAACCATTATTCTCTGACTTGAATGAATAACCGTCTTGCATTAAACAAGATCCAGATATAATGTTCATGCTCAACGCAGGCACTAAATAACAATTATTGAGGTTTAAAACTAATCCCGAAGGTAGATGTAGAGGGAGCGTGCCGACAGCGATCACATCGACCTTGGATCCATTTCCAATGCGCATCGTCACTTCATCCCTCGCTAGGCTTTGTTTATTCAGTAGTTCCTGTTTCGAGTTACAAATGTGAGCAACTGAACCAGTATCAAATACCCATGCACTAGTACGAGAACCAGTAAGATAGACATCTATAACATGTACATCAAATATACCTTTCTTCTTCTTGACAAGGCCGCTCTTCAGATCAGCCAAGTACTTGGGGCAATTACGCTTCCAGTGCCCCTTCCCATTGCAGTAATAGCACTCAGTATCAGGTTTAGGGCCACCCTTAGGCTTCTCAGGAGGCGCGGCAGCTTTCTTGCCACCCTTCTTGACGTTGCCCTTCTTAGGTTTGCCTTGTTTCTTGAAACTGGTGGTCTTGTTGACAATCAACACTTGGTGCTCTTTCTGTATCTCAATCTCAGCAGGTTTTAGCATGGAGAAGAGTTCAGGTAACTCCTTGTTCATGTTCTGCATGTTGTAGTTCATCACGAAGTTCTTGTAACTTGGTGGCAGTGATTGGAGAACACGATGAATACCCAGTTGGTTAGGGATGATTATCCCCAAGTCACTGAGCTTCTTCGCGCGTCCGGACATAGCGAACACGTGCTCACTAATGGAGCTGCCCTCTTCCATCATACAGCGAAAGAACTGTTTTGAGGCCTCATAGCTCTCCACAGCCGCATGAGTTTCAAAGATAACCTTGAGCTCATTGATAATATCACAAGGGTCATGGTGCTCAAAACGCTTTTGGAGCTCTGCCTCTAGGCTGCACAGAATGGCACACTGAACTTGAGAGTAGCGAGTCACCCGAGTCTCGTAAACATTCTTTTCTTCCTCGGATACTGCAGGGGGTGGTGGGGGACCTAACGGTGCATCAAGCACATATTGCAGATTTCCGCCATTGAGGAAAATCCTCACATGACGGAACCAGTCGGTGAAGTTGCTACCATTGCTTTTAAGCTTTTCTTTCTCTAGGAACTGGTTAAAATTGATTGATGGGGACGCCATGATGTACAACATATATTTGCAATAGTTTAGACTAAGTTTATGACAAATTGAGTTCAAATTTTAATTCAACAAAATTAAAAACTAGATGAAATCCCACTCAAAACAATATCCCTCGCATTGTCTTAGTGATCACACGAACCAAATCCACCACACCAAGTCCGATCATCACGAGACAAGATGTAATTTCAATGGCGCACACTCAAAGTGTTCACCATATCAATCATATGACTCATGCTCTACCTTTCGGTATCCCGTGTTCCGAGACCATGTCTGTACATGCTAGGCTCGTCAAGGCAACCTTAGTATCCGCGTGTGCAAATCTGGCTTGCACCCGTTGTATGCACATGTAGAATCTATCATACCCGATCATCACGTGATGCTTCGAAACGACAAGTCTTAGCAACGGTGCTACTAAGGATGAACAATTTATTATCTTGATATTTACTGAGAGGGATCATCTTATAATGCTACCGTCGCGATCTAAGCAAAATAAGATGCATAAAAGGATTAACATCACATGCAATTCATATGTGATATTGATACGTCCCAAACGTATCTATAATTTCTTATGTTCCATGCTAATTTTATGACAATACTCACATGTTTTATATACACTCCATATCATTATTATGCATTTTCCGGTACTAACCTATTAACAAGATGCCGAAGCGCCAGTTCCTGTTTTCTGCTGTTTTTGGTTTCAGAAATCCTACACAGAAATATTCTCGGAATTGGACGAAACAAAAGCCCACGGTCTTATTTTCCACGGAGTCTTCCGAACACCGAAGAGGAGACGAAGAGGGGCCACGAGGCGGCCACACCATAGGGGGCGCGGCCCCACCCCCGGCCGCGCCGCCATATGGGGTGGGCCCCTCGGGCGTCCCCCGACTCTGCCCCTTCGCCTATATAATCCTTCCGTCGCGAAAACCCTAGTACCGAGAGCCACGATACGAGAAAAGTTACTGAGATGCCGCCACCGTCAACCCCATCTCGAGGGGTTCTGAAGATCACCTCCGGCACCCTGCTGGAGAGGGGAATCATCACCGGAGGGCTCTACATCACCATGCCCGCCTCCGGACTGATGCGTCAGTAGTTCATCCTTGGACTATGGGTCCATAGCAGTAGCTAGATGGTTGTCTTCTCCTCTTGTGCTATCATGTAAGATCTTGTGAGCTGCCTATCATGATCAAGATCATCTATTTGTAATGCTACATGTTGTGTTTGTTGGGATCCGATGAATATGGAATACTATGTCAAGTTGATTATCGATCTATCATATATGTGTTGTTTATGATCTTGCATGCTCTCCGTTGCTAGTAGAGGCTCAGGCCAAGTTGATACTTGTAACTCCAAGAGGGAGTATTTATGCTCGATAGTGGGTTCATGTCTCCATTGAATCTGGGGGAGTGACAGAGAACCCCTAAGGTTATGGATGTGTTGTTGCCACTAGGGATAAAACATCAATGCTTTGTCTAAGGATATTTGTATTGTTTACATTACGCACGGTACTTAATGCAATTGTCCGTTGTTTGCAACTTAATACCTGGAAGGGGTGCGGATGCTAACCCGAAGGTGGACTTTTTAGGCATAGATGCATGTTGGATAGCGGTCTATGTTCTTTGTCGTAATGCCCTAAGTAAATCTCATAGTAGTCATCATGATATGTATGTGCATTGTTATGCCCTCTCTATTTGTCAATTGCCCAACTGTAGTTTGTTCACCCGACATGTTATTTATCTTATTGGAGAGACACCACTAGTGAACTGTGGACCCCGGTCCATTCTTTTACATCTGAAATACAACCTACTACAATCATTGTTCTCTGTTGTTCTTTGCAAGCAAACAGCATTCTCCA
Source organism: Lolium rigidum (assembly GCF_022539505.1). Lineage (NCBI taxonomy): Eukaryota > Viridiplantae > Streptophyta > Magnoliopsida > Poales > Poaceae > Lolium > Lolium rigidum. Next base: position 96,792,136 of record NC_061511.1, on the reverse strand, counting down.
CACCATACGTTTAATCCTTTGTTTAAAGCAAGCCGGTGAGATTGACAACCTCACTGTTAAGTTGGGGAAAAGTATTTTGATTGTGTTGTCCCTAGTGGCAACAGCACATCCACAACCTTAAAACTTTCTGTCACTATCCCAGATTCAATGGAGGCATGAACCCACTATCGAGCATAAATACTCCCTCTTGGAGTCACAAGTATCAACTTGGCCAGAGCCTCTACTAGCAACGGAGAGCATGCAAGATCATAAACAACACATATATGATAGATCAATAATCAACTTGACATAGTATTCCATATTCATCGGATCCCAACAAACACAACATGTAGCATTACAAACAGACGATCTTGATCATGTTAGGCAGCTCACAAGATCTAAACATGGTAGCACAAGAGGAGAAGACAACCATCTAGCTACTGCTATGGACCCATAGTCCAAGGATGAACTACTCACGCATCAATCCGGAGGCGGGTATGATGATGTAGAGCCCTCCGGTGATGATTCCCCTCTCCGGTAGGGTGCCGGAGGCGATCTTCTGGATCCCCCGAGATGGGATTGGCGGCGACGGCGTCTCTGGAAATTTTCTCGTATCGTGGCTCTCAGTACTAGGGTTTTCGCGATGGAGTGAATAAATAGGCGAAGGGGCAGAGTCGGGAGGCGGCCGAGGGGCCCACCCCATAGGCCGACGCGCCCCCCTCCAGGCCGCGCCGCCTTGTGGTGTGGGGCCGCCTTGGTCCCTCTCCGTATCTCCTTCGGTGTTCTGGAAAGCTCCGTGGAAAATAAGACCGTGGGCTTTTGTTTTGTCCAATTCCGAGAATATTTCCTGTGTAAGATTTCTGAAACCAAAAACAGCGAGAAAACGAGAACCGGCGCTTCGGCATCTTGTTAATAGGTTAGTGCCGGAAAATGCATCAAAATGATGTAAAGTGTATCTAAAATATGTGAGTATTGTCATAAAACTAGCATGGAACATAAGAAATTATAGATACGTTTGAGACGTTAAAAGTAAAGCTAAGAACACCAGTGTTCATATGAAACAGTGGAGCGTGTCTTTCTCCCACACAAAGAATGCTAGGATCCGAGTTTATTCAAACAAAAACAAAAATAAAAGCACACAGACGCTCCAAGTAAAGCACATAAGATGTGACAGAATAAAAATATAGTTTCACTAGAGGTGACCTGATAAGTTGTCGATGAAGAAGGGGATGCCTTGGGCATCCCCAAGCTTAGATGCTTGAGTATTCTTGAAATATGCAGGAATGAACCACGGGGGCATCCCCAAGCTTAGACTTTTCACTCTTCTTGATCATACTGTATCATCTTCCTCTCTTCACCCTTGAAAACTTCCTCCACACCAAACTCAAAATTAACTCATTAGAGGGTTAGTGCATAATCAAAAATTCACATGTTCAGAGAGGACACAATCATTCCTAACACTTCTGGACATTACTCAAAGCTACTGAAAGTTAATGGAACAAAGAAATCCATCCAACAAAGTAAAAGAGGCAATGTGAAATAAAAGGCAGAATCTGTCAAAACAGAACAATCTGTAAAGACGAATTTTTTAGAGGCACTTAACGTGTTCAGATGAATAAGCTCAAATTGAATGAAAGTTGCGTACGTATCTGAGGATTACTCATGATTTTTCGCAGATTTTTCTGAGTTACCTACAGAGAGATCTACTCAAATTCGTGACAGCTAGAAATCTGTTTCTGCGTAAAAATCCAAATCTAGTATCAACCTTACTATCAAAGACTTTACTTGGCACAACAATGCAATAAAGTAAAGATAAGGAGAGGTTGCTACAGTAGTAACAACTTCCAAGACACAAATATAAAACAAAAATTGCAGAAATAAAATGATAGGTTGTCTCCCATAAGCGTTTTTCTTTAACGCCTTTCAGCTTAGGCGCGTGAAAGTGTAACTCAAGTATTATCAAGAGATGAAGCATCAACATCATAATTTGTTCTAATAATAGAATCAAAAGGTAACTTCATTCTCTTTCTAGGGAAGTGTTACATACCTTTCTTAAGAGGGAATTGATACTTAATATTTCCTTCCTTCATATCAATAATAGCACCAACAGTTCGAAGAAATGGTCTTCCCAAAATAATGGGACAAGATGCATTGCATTCAATATCCAAGACAACAAAATCAACGGGGACAAGGTTATTGTAAACCGTAATGTGAACATTATCAATCCTCCCCAAAGGTTTCTTTATAGAATTATCAGCAAGATTAACATCCAAATAACAATTTTTCAATGGTGGCAAGTCAAGCATATCATAGAGTTTCTTAGGCATAACAGAAATACTTGCACCAAGATCACATAAAGCATTACAATCAAAATCATTGACCCTCATTTTAATGATGGGCTCCCAACCATCTTCCAACTTCCTAGGAATAGAAGTTTCAAGTTTTAATTTCTCTTCTCTAGCTTTAATGAGAGCATTTGTAATATGTTTTGTAAAGGCCAAATTTATAGCACTAGCATTAGGACTTCTAGCAAGTTTTGCAAGAACTTAATATTTTCAGAGATATGACAATCATCAAAATCTAAACCATTATGATCTAAAGCAATGAGATCGATGTCCCCAATATTCTGAAAAATTTCAGCACTTTTATCACAAGCAGTTTTAGCAGTTTCATGCAATTTTGCACGCTTTGCACTAGGAGTAGAAACATTGCCAACACCAATTACTTTACCATTGATAGTAGGAGGTTTAGAAACATGTGAAGCATCAACATTACTAGTGGTGGTAATAGTCCAAACTTTAGCTACATTATTCTCTTCAGCTAGTTTTTCTTCTCTTTCCCACCTAGCATGCAATTCAGCCATCAATCTAATATTGTCATTAATTCGAACTTGTATGGCATTTGCTGTAGCAAATGACTTAATATATTTATCTTCATTAGGCATAACTTTCAATTTTAAAAGATCAACATCAGCAGCAAGACTATCAACCTTAGAAGCAAGAACATCAATTTTACCAAGCTTTTCCTCAACGGATTTGTTAAAAGCAGTTTGTGTACTAATGAATTCTTTAAGCATGACTTCAAGACCAGAGGTTACACTCCTACTATTGTTGTAAGAATTACCATAACCATTACTATTATTAGAAGGATATGGCCTATAGTTGTTACCAGAATTATTCCTATAAGCATTGTTGTTGAAATTACTTTTTTAATGAAGTTCACATCAACATGCTCTTCTTGAGCAACCAATGAAGCTAAAGGAAAATTATTAGGATCAACATTAGATCTACCATTAACAAGCATAGACATAATAACATCGATCTTATCACTCAAGGAGGATGTTTCTTCAACAGAATTTACCTTCTTACCTTGTGGAGTCTGATACGTCCAATTTGCATCACTATTTTATATCATAATTTGCTGTTATTCATTGATATATTTCATATTTGGAGATAATACTTATGTTATTTCATCTATTTTGCATGTTTCATGATTATTGGAGGATCGCGCACCGGAGCCGGGATTCTCGCTGGAAAAAGCACCGTCGAATGCAATATTTCGGAAGATCAACAGTTGACGGAAATTATACAAAAATTCCTATTTTTCCAGATGACGAAGGGAGCCAGAAGGGGGAGCTGAGGAGGGCCGCCATGGGCCCCCCTCACAGGCCGGCGCGGGCCTGCCCTGGTCGCGCCGCCCTATGAGGAGGGGGGCCCACAGCCCCTCTCGCCTCCTTTTCTTCGCGTATGCCTTCATCCCGAAAACCTAAGCCAGAGGGGTACATCGCGAAGAGCCACAGCCGCCTCTGCGAGGCGGAGAACACCAGAGAGAAAAGAGCTCGCAGGCGGGCAGGAATCCGTCGGGGAAATTCCCTCCCGGAGGGGGAAATCGACGCCATCGTCACCGTCATCGAGTTGGACATCATCTCCATCACCATCACCATCATCTTCATCATCATCACCGCCGTCTCCACCGCTGCACCTCGTCACCGCTGTAGCAATTTGGGTTTGATCTTGATTGTTTGATAGGGGAAACTCTCCCGGTGTTGATTTCTACTTGTTATTGATGCTATTGAGTGAAACCGTTGAACCAAGGTTTATGTTCAGATTTTTATTCATTATCATATCACCTCAGATCATGTTCCATATGATGTCTCATGAGTAGTTCGTTTAGTTCTTGAGGACATGGGTGAAGTCTAAATGTTAGTAGTGAAGTATGGTTGAGTAATATTCAATGTTATGATATTTAAGTTGTGGTGTTATTCTTCTAGTGGTGTCGTGTGAACGTCGACTACACGACACTTCACCTTTATGGGCCTAGGGGAATGCATCTTGTACTCGTTTGCCAATTGCGGGGTTGCCGGGGTGACAGAAACCTGAGCCCCCGTTGGTATATCGATGCGGGAGGGATCGCAGGATCTCGGCGTTTAAGGTCGTGGTTAGATTTATCTTAATTACTTTCTTGTAGTTGCGGATGCTTGCAAGGGGTATAATCACAATTATGTATTAGTCCTAGGAAGGGCGGTACATTAGCATAGGTTCACCCACACAACACTTATCAAAACAATGAAGATTAATTAGCTGTATGTAGCGAAAGCACTAGACTAAAATCCCGTGTGTCCTCGAGAACGTTTGGTCATTATAAGTAAACAAACCGGCTTGTCCTTTGTGCTAAAGAGGATTGGGCCACTCGCTGCAATTATTACTCTCGCACTTTACTTACTCGTACTTTATTCATCTGTTACATCAAAACCCCCTGAATACTTGTCTGTGAGCATTTACAGTGAATCCTTCATCGAAACTTCTTGTCAGCACCTTCTGCTCCTCGTTGGGATCGACATTCTTACTTATCGAAGATACTGCGATACACCCCCTATACTTGTGGGTCATCAAGACTATTTTCTGGCGCCGTTGCCGGGGAGTGAAGCGCTATTGGTAAGTGGAATTGGTAAGGGAAATTTCTACTGTTTGTGTTGATTTTATTTCTGCCTGCTGCTATAATTTATTATGGAGAGATCTTCTCTTGAGTGTTTATTTGGGAGATCTACTACTACTGCAAAGGTAGTGGATGAGGCGCCAGGTAAGGAAGAAATACCATACAAAATACCTATGAAAATTATTGAACGTGTAGTGGGTAACCGTTATACGGGGGATGGAACTGTCCACCCCGGAGATCATTTACTGTTCTTACATGAATTATGCGGTTTATTCAAGTGTGCAGGTATTGCTATGGATGAAGTGAGGAAGAAACTATTCTCTGTATCGCTGTCTGGTAAAGCGGCGCATTGGTATAAATTACTAGATAATGGGGATTCTCTTGAATGGAATGATATTGTGCCCCGGTTTTATTCTAAGTTCTATCCCCAAGTGAGATTCACAAAGATCGGAATCGCATGTATAATTTTTGGCCTCATGAAGGAGAGAGTATTGCCCAAGATTGGGGGAGATTGAAGTCTTTAATGCTCAAATGCCCCATTCATGAGCTTCCTGGTAATATTATTATTGATAATTTCTATGCAAGACTTTCTTTTCAAGACAAGACCTTGCTGGATACTTCTTGTTCCGGATCATTTACACGCAACAAGGAAGAGTTTAAAAGGGACCTTCTTAATCGGATCCAAGAAAATACCGAAGGATGGGAGAACGACAAGGATAGAGAATCAGGTATAAATTATGATTATAAATGCATTGAAGCTTTTATGGATACTCGATAAATTTCGTAATATGAGTGCTACTTATGGTCTTGATTCTCAAGTTGCTGCAAATCTTTATAAAGCTTTTGCTTCTCATTATGAATTGCCTAAGAAAAACTTTGATAAGTATCATGAACCGTATAAAGATAAAATTGATTCATCTATAAATAAATGTGTTGTAGTTGAAACCGTTGATCATGTTATTCCCGAAGCTTATATTGAACAAACTCCTTTCCTCGCTAAAATGAAGGAGTACTCCGTTATAAATAGTGCGGTTCATAAAAGTGAAAAGAAACCTATAGAACCTGAAGAACAAATAAAAGTTGAACCTGCTGTTGCAATTATTAAAGATCTTGTGACTGAAAATGTAGAGGATGGTCATATTATTTTCTGTGAAGATGCCTCTAATATTGTTCCGCATCCTAATAAGTCTAGGAAAGCTAGTGTTCCTATGCTATCTGTTAGAATTGGTGATCATTGTTATTATGGTTTATGTGATATTGGTGCAAGTATTAGTGCTATTCCTTATGAGCTTTACACGGAGATTATGCACGAAATTGGTTCTTGTGAACTTGAAGATATTGATGTGGTTATTCGGTCGGCTAATAGAGAAACTATCTCTCCAATTGGTATTATTCGAGATGTGGAAGTTCTATGTGGTAAGATTAAATATCCTGCTGACTTTTTGGTACTTGGTTCTGCTGCTAGTAAATATTGTCCAATCATATTTGGTAGACCTTTTCTAAATACTTGTGGAGCTATTATAGATTGCAAGAAAGAGAAAATTTTGACTAAATTTGCTGGAGAATCTTATGAGTTTAACTTCTCTAAATTTACCAAAACTCCTTATAAAATTGATTCGCCTAATAGTGATTTTAAAGTTGAACAATGTGCATCTATTGCTCTTGCTCCTAGTAATCCTTTGCAGCAACATTTGGAGAATAGTGAGAGTGAATTTTTTAGGGAAGAAAGAGATGAACTTTATGAAATTTTCCTTCGTCAACCTATTCTTAAGCATGATTTACCGGTGGAAGATCTGGGTACAACACCACCACCAAAGGAAGATCTTGTCTTTGATTTAAAACCATTGCCTAATAATCTTAAATATGCTCATATTGATGATAAGAAAATATATCCTGTTATTATTAGTTCTAAGCTTTCGTAGTTTGAAGAAGAAAGGTTATTGGAAATATTGAAGAAACACCGAGGTGCTATTGGCTACACTCTTGATGACTTGAAGGGGATTTCTCCCTCTATTTGCCAACACGCCATTAATATGGAAGATGATGCGAAGCTTCGTTGTTGAACCTCGGCGTCGTCTAATTCCTAAGATGAAGGATGTGGTAAGAAATGAGGTATTAAGACTCCTTGAAGCTGGTATTATATATCCTATTGCTGATAGTAGATGGGTTAGTCATGTGCATTGTGTTCCTAAGAAAGGAGGAATGATCTGTTGTGCCTAATGATAATGATGAGCTCATCCCTCAAAGAGTAGTTGTAGGTTATAGAATGTGCATTGATTATCGAAAAGTTAATAAGGTTACTAAGAAAGATCATTACCCTTTACCATTTATTGATCAAATGTTAGAAAGGTTATCTAAAAATACTCATTTTTGCTTTCTTGATGGTTATTCTGGATTTTCACAAATTGCTGTTAAAACTAAAGATCAAGAGAAAACCACTTTCACTTGTCCCTATGGAACTTATGCTTATAGGCGTATGCCTTTTGGTTTATGTAATGCTCCTGCTACTTTTCAAAGATGCATGTCTGCTATTTTCATGGCTGTTGTGAGAGTATTGTAGAGGTATTCATGGACGATTTTTCCGTCTATGGAAATTTTTTGATAATTGCTTGCGGAATCTTGATAAAGTTTTGCAGAGATGTGAAGAAACTAACCTTGTTCTTAATTGGGAGAAATGCCACTTTATGGTTAATGAAGGAATTGTATTGGGACATAAAATTTCCGAGAGAGGTATTGAAGTTGATAGAGCTAAAGTTGAAGCAATTGAGAAGATTCCCTATCCTAGGGATGTTAAAGGTATCCGTAGTGTTCTTGGTCATGCTGGGTTTTATAGGAGATTTATTAAAGACTTCTCCAAGATTTCAAAGCCTCTTACTAATCTTCTTCAAAAAGACGTACCTTTTGTTTTTGATGATGATTGTAAGGAAGCTTTTGAAACTCTAAAGAAAGCCTTAACAACTGGCTCCTATAGTTGAACCTCCCGATTGGAACTTACCATTTGAAATTATGTGTGATGCTAGTGATTTTGCTCGTAGGCGCTCGTTCTTGGACAACGAGTAGATAAAAAATTGAATGTTATTCATTATGCTAGTAAAACTCTTGATGTCTGCTCAAAGAAATTATGCTACTACTCGAAAAAGAATTGTTAGTCGTAGTCTTTGCTTGTGATAAGTTTAGATCTTATATTGTTGATTCAAAAGTTACAATTCATACTGATCATGCTGCAATTAGATATCTTATGACAAAGAAAGATGCCAAACCGAGACTTATTAGATGGGTACTTCTTTTGCAAGAATTTGATTTACATATTGTAGATAGGAAAGTGCTGATAATCCTGTTGCTGATAATTTGTCTAGATTGGAAAATATTGCTTATGATCCCGTTCTCGTTAATGATAGTTTTCCAAATGAACAATTGGCTGTAATAAAGGTGAGCTCGCGAGACAGTCCTTGGTATGCTGATTATGCTAACTTTATTGTTTCCAAGTACTTCCCTCCAACCTTTTCAGCTCAGCAAAGGAGGAAATTCTTTTATGACTTGAGGCATTATTTTTGGGATGACCCACACTTATATAAAGAAGGAGTGGATGGTATTCTGCGAAGGTGTGTTCCCGAATATGAACAACAGGAGATATTGAGTAAATCTCATGGTAGTGCTTATGGAGGACATCACGCCGGAGATAGAACCGCGCAAAAGGTTCTACAATCAGGTTTTTATTGGCCAACTCTCTTCAAAGATGCAAGGAAGTTTATTTTATCTTGTGATGAATGTCAAAGGGTTGGTAATATCTCCAGACGTAATGAAATGCCTATGAATTATACTCTCGTTATTGAACCGTTTGATTGTTGGGGATTTGACTTCATGGGACCTTTTCCCTCTTCGAAGGTAACACTCATATACTTGTTGCCGTTGATTATGTTACTAAATGGGTGGAAGCCATACCTACAAAAAGTGCTGATGGTGAGACCTCTTTAAAAATGCTTTTAGACATTATTTTTCCTAGATTTGGAGTTCCTAGATATATCATGACAGATGGAGGTTCGCATTTTATTCATGGTGGTTTTAGAAAAACTCTTGCTAAATATGGTATTAATCATAGAATTGCTTCCGCTTATCATCCTCAAACTAGTGGGCAAGTAGAACTATCAAATAGAGAAATTAAATCTATCTTGCAAAAGACTCGTTAATAAAACTAGAAAGAATTGGGCTAGTAAATTGAAGGAAGCACTATGGGCTTATAGAACTGCTTATAAAAACCCCATGGCAATGTCACCTTATAAAATGGTTTATGGAAAAGCTTGTCATTTACCTTTAGAACTAGAGCACAAAGCTTATTGGGCTGTTAGAGAACTAAATAAAAATCCTAAACTAGCCGGTAATAAGAGGTTGCTGCAATTAAGTTCTCTAGATGAATGGAGAAGTGAAGCTTATGAAAATGCTAAACTCTTAAAAGAGAAAGTTAAGAAATGGCATGATAGAAGGATTATCAAAAGAGAGTTTAATATTGGGGATAAAGTCCTATTGTATCGGTCTCGTCTCGCATTCTTTGCGGGAAATTACTCTCGAAATGGGAAGGACCATATGTTGTTGAGGAGGTGTATCGTTCAGGAGCAATTAAAATTAGTTCTCTCCAAGGCAATGCCACGCAAGTTGTGAATGGACAAAGACTCAAGCACTATATCTCAGGTGATTCTTATAATGTAGATGTTGATGTTATTCAAGTGGAAACACCGGAGGCTTTCATCAAAGGTCAAATTGACAGTCCGCCAGAACCCGACTTTGAATAGGTAACAGTACGAGTAATAAAAAGTTCGCGATTTACTTTCCGAACAATGTTTTTGTTGTTTTTGAAAAATATGAAAAATTACGAGATCGAAACGGAGTGGAGGAGACGCACGAGGGCGTGCCCCATAGGCCGGCGCGGGCCCCGGCCGGCCGCGCCGCCCTATGAGGACACCGCCTCGTCGCCCCTCTCCGACTCGGTTCGACCCGGTACTTTCCGTTTGTTGTGAAATTTTTTACTATATAATCCCCCGGACCCCCGGAGGTCCGTATATCGTTTTCTCGACGTGTTTTGTTTCAAGTCATGCTTCGCCGGGATTTGCTTCGGATCTAGAGGTGTCATGTCTTCGTCGTAAACTCCGAAGGACAGCCTCCTGCAAGGACTTTGACAACCTGTATATGGACGAGCTGAGGATGCATCCCAAGGATTTGCTGCTCGTTGATGGGGAGCTGCAGATCAAAGATGTCCAGGGTCCTAAGGGAGAAGGAAGCTTGGAAGACAGGATGGAGAAGCTAGAGCAAGATGTTTTCAACTACAAGAAGATGGCCGAGCGTGAAGTGGATATCTTCCACAAGATTGTGTCTGAACTCATTGCTGAACACGAGAAGGAAACTGCAAAGCTATGGGCGACATCCTCTCACTTCACGACACCACCAACAAACTCCAAGCTCAACTCTATGACATTCAGAATCAGAATTGTGAGTATGAAAACAGGTTTAAACACATAAGCCATGCTGCTAGTTTCAGGATTCCCGAGACCAAGATGTCGTTTGTTGATGGAGAACCTCTTCCTTGGAAGTCTGAAGACGGGATTTCATCACCACCACAGCCAAAGGAGTAATTCATCATCGGTATTGGCAACCCCTTGGTTTGTTCCAAGCTTGGGGGAGTGCCGCGGTATCACATCATCACTACCTGTTACTTTTTACTATCAAGTAGTGTCATATCATGAGTAGGGAAGTTATCATATAAGATGGGTTGCGGTATGGAAGTATCTCTCCTTTAGTTGGTTGTCTATGTATCCCTTGGTGTGAGTTATCGTTATGAAATATTAATGAGAAGTCTTATCATTTACATATTGCACACCTTATTTTAGTTTGCAATTTCTATTATATGATTGATCTTGATTTTAGTATTGGTACCACTTTGGGAGCATTGAGTAAATCTATTTGGTTTTGGCAAACTTAGCATTGGTCAATAGCAACAACACCTTGAGGTTTAAGTAGAAAAGAGAAATATACATATAGTTGTTTCATTGTCTTCCTTTCTTGTTAGTTCATAGCTTATTATTCTGAAGTTAAAATTATTTGTGCTTGCAAGAAAGATGGATGATTATGTCTATCACATGTATATTTGTTTGTTTCCCTCAACTCTTATGCTTGCTAATTAACCTTGCTAGCCAAAGACCTGTACTGAGAGGGAATGCTTCTCGTGCATCCAAACCTGAACCCAAACATATGCCATTTGTGTCCACCATATCTACCTACTGCATGGTATTTTCTGCCATTCCAAGTAAATACTTCATGTGCTACCTTTAAACAATTCAAAATTTATTACTTCTTATTTGTGTCAATGTTTTATAGCTCATGAGGAAGTATGTGGTGTTTTATCTTTCAATCTTGTTAGGCAGCTTCCAGTAATGGACTAGTGGCTTCATCCACTTATCCTATAATTTTGCGAAAAGAGCTGGCAACGGGGTTCCCAGCCCCAATTAATCAACTCTCACTAATAATTCTCTTCACATGTTTTGCCCTGATTCATCAGTAAGCAACTTAATTTTGCAATAGACACTCCTCCATGGTATGAGATTGTTGGAAAGCACCCGAGGATTCGGTTAGCCATGGCTTGTGTAAGCAAAGGTTGGGGGGAGTGTCATCCTTAAATAAACTAAAGTACATGTGTAAACAAAAGAGAAGAGGGATGATCTACCTTGCTGGTAGAGATGACGTCCTTCATGGGTGACATAGGCATCCCAAATGGGCCTGCCGAAGATAGTACCCGGGGTTTACTGAAGGCCCATTATCCGAAGAATAAGAAGATTCGGGAGCCCAAGATATGTTAAGGAAAGTTAGAGTTGTAATAAGAAGTATTATTTGTAATTTGGCGGGATGAGTTAGAAACCGTCCCGGACTCTGTAACTTGTACGAAACGAAACCCTCGGCTCCACCTCCTATATAAAGGGGGAGTCGAGGGATGAAGAGATCATCGAATCATTGTCTGCAAACCTTAGTTTTCATAATCGTCGAGTACTTTTTGGCTGAAACCTTCGAGATCTACTTGCCCTCTACTTCCAACTAAACCCTAGCCTACAATCCATAGGCATTGATAAGTTAATCCCTTGTCAATTGGCGCCGTCCGTGGGGATTAGAGGCGTAAGGATCTGATCTCGATGGCACGTTCAAGATCTTCGACATCGTCAACCGCAAGCAACGCAATGGATCGAGGTAAACAGATCGCTGCTAGCCCTGTCGATTTTGTTCCTCACCCACCCTCCCGTTTGGATGCATATGCGTATCTGGCGGAGCCCATGGAGATGACGTTCGGAAGGTTCCACTTTCGCATCGAGAAGGAAGGATCGTATCGTGTCGAAATTCCGATTTCGTCGGGATCGTCGCCGGTCGATTCCGATTTTTCAAGCTATACATCGTCAACCGAGTCGGGAGAAGAAGAAACTTCGGCACCACGCTACGTCGGCACCGCAGCAAGAGATAAACTCGCCAAGATCTTCAGCGACATGTCGTTTGAGTCATCCGCGGACTCATATATAAGCGATGGCTCAAGCGATGTCGACAGTTACGACTTCATCGACAAATCTATCACAGTGGGCAAGGTCTTCATCAATCTCGACGATGGTGTCACCAAACCCAACATAGATCCGAGTACAAAATATCATCAGATTTATGCCATTGAGGATCAAGAGGAAACATCTGAGGCTTTCGACGATCTGGGAAATCCATACGTCGATCCCTCCAATCTGCGACAAGGGCTAGGCAACAAATACGTCGGGCCAGAGCCACGAGACAGAGTTCAACTTTCACAAGCAGCGTGGGACAGAGCCGCGAGAGCTATGAACGGTACAGAACCAATGGCTACCACAGCCACACCAGAGGAATTACAAGCATATCAATATAGGCTCGCACGAGCTGCCAGAGAAATAGAAAAACAGACAGCTGAGTTGAACAGGAGAAAGGAGGCAGCTTCTGCATCCAGCAGGAGAAGGGCAGATCTAAGTCGACAATCTAGAGTTTCGGGTGATAGCCACAGGAGGCTCGGAACGGAGGAAGATCAAGGTTACAACACATACCCGAAGCGAAAAGAGAGCACTTGGTTCAAAACCTCGACATGTCCTTTATGTCGATAGATACAAGAGGAAACATTATCCCTAAGACACCAGAAGCTGGGTATATGGCAACACAAGCTTATATCCTCGCATCTAGGCCACCCCCAGGTGATCCAAGGGAAACATTATACAATATGGCGTTAGCAGGGGTTGGAGCTATGGGGACAGCGTTTGTATCAACACCTCCCGAAGGAGCGGCAAGGCAAAATAGCCCACGACCTGCAGCAGCAACGGCGGCAGCCCCTTAAGGACCAAGTGGAGCAAGAGACACAGGAGCACAAGCAAGGGTCGATAGAGCGAGGCAAAGCAGAAGTGATCATCGGAAATCCCCAGAGCTTAACGACGAGGATATGTGCGGCCTGCCATGCTTCACGAGGAGAGTCCGAAAAACTCGAGTCCCCTCCGGATTCAAGTTACCCGATCACTTCAAAAAATTCGACGGCCTGCAAGATCCAGAGGATTGGTTGGTCGATTACCTCGAGATAGTGAAGTTAACTGGAGGGACTAGGGCAACAGCCATGCAAAGTATTCAGGTGCACTTGAGTGGAGCCGCACGATCTTGGATAAAGAAACTTGCTCCAGGATCTATCGACAGCTGGGAAAGTTTCGAAGACGTATTCGTCAAGAACTTCAGATCCACGTGCAAAAAACCTGCGTCGTTAGAAGAGTTGAGAGCATGTCGACAAAAGCCAGATGAGTCAATGAGAAAGTATATCCAAAGGTGGAACATCATCAAAAACTCGGCAGAAAATATATCTGACGAAAGAGCAATAGATGCGTTTGTCGCAGGAATCAGGCGTGGAGATTTTGTCGAGGACTTGGGAAGGACCAATCCAAAGACAGTATCCGCGTTAATGGAGATAGCAAACAGATGGGCAGATGGAGAAGATGCTGTCCACAACAAACGGCACAGATCGCCGAAGAGGACCGTGGTCGAAATTATCAACCGAGGCGACGATTTCCTCGGCGAGCACCGTAACTATGACGCCCCGAGACAAATTTCGGCAGGTTTCCGGGCAAACACAGGAGGAAACAATAGAGATGATTATCAAAGAAGCAGCGAGCAGCGAGGCGATAACAGGGACGACTCTCGCAATAGGCAAAATAGCGGGCCTAGATTCCCAAGGCCTTTTGTGTCCCCCGAAGAAATGATGAACGGACCGTGCCAGATGCATTTATACCTCGATAGCAACGGAAAAAGGCAGTCAGGGCACCTGCAGAAAGATTGTCGAAATTTTCAGGCAATGTTCAGATATGCAGAGAACGCTCATGCTCGAGCAGCACAGAGAAATCCTCGGGAGCCCAGGAGCGAGGTTCACCTGCCACCACCTCCCGCGATTACAGACGACAATCGGCATCAGCTCGGAATAGTGGCAGCACCCCCACCACCACCTTATGTCGATCCTAACTCAAACGGAGCGGTGTCGATGATTCGAAGGGAAGGCCGTCCAACGAACTCAAAAAGGAATCTCGAGACAAGTGTTCATGGCAGTAGAAAATGCCTCCACCAACAGCTTGAGTACCTCAATTGGTCGGGGCAAGACATCGGCTTCACCATAGCGGATCATCCGCAGCAAGTTCCTCGACCCGGGCGATCAAGCACTTATCCTACCAGCGAGCTATTGCGGGTTTTGATGTTTCTCGAGTGTTCATAGATGGTGGCAACAGTTTAAACCTCATGTATGCAGATACATTGAGGAAGATGAACATATCCTTAGCAAACTTGAAGCCAACGGACACAAGGTTCCACGGCATCACACCGGAGAAACCAAGTTATCCATTGGGGAAGATAAACCTCGACGTTCAATTTGGAACTCGAGAAAATTATAGAATCGAGAAACTAGAATTTGAAGTCGTGGATTTTCCATCACAGTATCACGCTTTGTTGGGACGACCAGCATATGCTAGATTTATGGCGGTACCACACTATACATACCTGTTATGGAGATTGCCTGGACCGAAGGGACCAATCACAGTTAAAGGAAGCTTCGCCTTAGCCGACAAGTGCGACAAGGATTTTCATCGGTTATCAGAAACTTTCGGGATGCAAGCTGAGTATTTGGCATCAAAAAGTATGACTGATTACGACGTATCTGCCAGACGTTGGAAGGCCAAATAAAGAATCAACTTTCAATACCGAGAAAAATTCTAAGGAGGTGCAGATTCACCCGACAGACCCGAAAAAGACGACATCTATCGCAAACAATATGGATATCGCATAGGAAAGCGCGCTCGTCGAGTTCCTCCGTGAGAACTCGGAAAATCTTCGCATGGTGTCCAGCTGACATGCCAGGTGTACCCAGGGAACTTGCCGAGCACCACCTAAATTTGGATCCATTAGCGAGACCAATCAAACAACCTTTGCGGCGTTTTTCGGAACCAAACCGCAAAGCTATGCCGTCGAGAAATCAATCGACTACAAGAAGCTGGTTTTATCAAAGAGATATTCACAGAAGCCACATGGGTAGCAAATCCTGTGATGGTGCCAAAGAAAAACACTACAGTCCTTCGCATGTGCGTCGAATTTACGTGTCTCAATAAACATTGTCCAAAGGATCACTTTCCCCTCCCGAGGATCGATCAAATTATCGACTCCACGTGCTGGATGCGAACGTCTTTCCTTCCTGGACGCATATTCTGGTTATAACCAGATCAGATTGAAAGAGGAAGATGAAGTAAAGACAGCGTTTATTACACCTTACGGCGTGTTTTGCTACAGAACAATGCCCTTTGGTCTAAAAAATGCAGGAGCAACATATCAGAGGATGATGCAGAAGTGTTTGGCGACACAGATTGGAAAAAACGTGCAAGTATATATCGACGATGTCGTCATAACATCAAAAAAGGGGATAACACTGATCGAGGATCTCAAGGAAACTTTTGACAACCTCAACAAATTCTGTCTGAAGTTGAACCCGACGAAGTGTTCCTTTGGCGTCCCAGCAGGAGAACTCCTGGGGTTTCTAGTCTCGGCAAGAGGGATTGAAGCAAATCCCGATAAAATACAAGCTATCGTAACAATGAGAAAGCCAACAAAGCTGAAAGAAGTACAACGAGTTAACCGGGCGAGTCGCAGCATTAAGTAGATTCGTCGCCAGAGCTAGGAGAAAAAGCACTACCGTTCTACGCTCCGATAAAGCAAGGGGAAAAATTCCAGGTGGAACGAAGAAGCAGATAGAGCTTTCGAAGATTTGAAGCGCAGAATCTCGACACCACCAATTTTGGTGGCGCCAAAGGAAAAGGAACCTCTCCTGCTATATATCGCAGCCACGCCCCAAGTGGTGAGCACGGTGCTAGTTGTCGAAAGAGAAGAAGAAGGAAAACTCCACGGAGTACAGAGGCCGAGATACTTCGTCAGCGAAGTTTTATCGCCATCCAAACAAAGATATCCTCAGTACCAAAAGCTAGCATATGGAGTGTTCACAACAACACGAAAATTGCGCCACTATTTTTCGGCACACCCGATTATAGTGGTCAATGAAGCTCCCTTGTCAAATATACTAAACAATCCAGAAGCTACGGGTCGTGTCTCCCTTTGGGGAATAGAACTTTCCCTCGGGACATCACGTATGAAAAAAGAAAAGCAATCAAGTCACAAGTTACGCCGGATTTCATCGCGAGTGGATGGAGTCGCAAAACACAGGACCCCCAGACTTGTCGAGAACCTGGACCATGAATTTCGACGGGTCCAAAAGAGTAGAAGGAGCTGGCGCAGGAGTAGTACTTATATCACCTGAAGGCGACAAATTGAAGTATATCCTCCGGATGACGTTCCCTAACGCATCTAATAATGAAGCAGAATATGAAGCCCTCATACACGGGATGAAGATGGCGAAAGCTTGCGGTGCAACTCGATTAAAAATCTTTGGCGACTCACAGTTGGTGGCTCAGCAAGTTATGAACCAATGTGACGCAGTCAATGATAGCATGGTAGCATATAAGGAGGTGTACAATGAACTCGAGAAGCTATTTGATGGATGCGAGGTAAATCACATCAGTAGATTGAGCAACGATGAAGCTGACGTCCTCGCAAACATCGGGTCGCAGTGCCTCCCAATCCCGCCAGGAGTATTTTGGGAAGAAATAGCGGAGAGATCTACGAAGCCAAAAAAGGTGCGAGAAAAAAGCAAAAGAGAAAACTTCGACAACCCTCACAGAAACCACGGAGGATGAAGAGGAACAAGAACTTGTGATGATGGTGCAGGTTCCTTGGATGCAAGTATATATATCATATATCCTCAGGAAAGAAATACCAGACGATCCAGTTGAAGCAAGGCGAGTAATTCGACGCTCTAAAGCTTTTACGGTGATCAAAGGAGAATTGTACAAGCGAAGTATTTCAGGCGTCCTGCAAAGGTGTGTCGCACCCGAAGAAGGAAGAATAATTCTGAAGGATGTACACGAAGGAATATGCGGCCACCACGCGAGTAGTCGAGCTATTGCAGCCAAGGTTTTTCGGTCAGGATTCTACTGGTTGACAGCAATCGAGGACGCCAAAGAAATAGTAAGGACTTGCGATGCATGTCAAAGGTTTACCCCAAAACCTCACTCTCCAGCAGCAGAACTAACACCAATACCATTGTTGTGGCCCTTTGCACAATGGGGACTCGATATGGTGGGCAAGTTACACAAGTCATGGCCAGGAGGAAAGGAATACATGCTAGTAGCTGTCGACAAATTCACAAAGTGGATAGAAGCGAAGCCGATAAATTCACCAGACGGAGCATCCGCAGTAAAATTCATAAAGGGCCTCATCTTCAGATTTGGAGTGCCCCATAGCATCGTCACGGACAATGGCAGTAACTTCACATCCCACGAATTCAAGGATTATTGCAAAGAAGTGGGTATCAAGTTGCACTTTGCGTCAGTCGCACATCCTCAAACCAATGGGCAAGTCGAGAAAGCCAATGGCATCATCTGCAACGGCATCAAGAAACGCCTGTTAGGACCACTGGAAAAAGCTCGACATACCTGGCCAGAAGAACTACAAAGTGTGTTGTGGAGCATCCGAACAACACCAAATACAGCGACACAGGAGACCCCGTTTTTCCTGGTCCATGGAGCAGAGGCGATTACCAATAGAGATAGAGCACGACTCCCCTAGAGTCACAGAATACAACGAAGAAACTTCCAGGAAAGCATTGGAAGACGACGTAGATGCACTCGATGAAGCTCGAGACGAAGTATTATCAAGGGTAACGAAATACCAACAGGACTTAAAGAATTACCACAGTCGACGTTTGCGGCCAAGATCTTTTCAGGTGGGAGACCTAGTTCTTCGGCTCACGCAAAAAAGTCATGAAAAACTCGAGTCACCATGGCTTGGCCCTTACATCGTCACGGAAGTTATCGGAGGAGGAGCATACAGGATAAAGGACAAGAAGACAGGGGTGGAGGAGCAAAACCCCTGGAATGTGGCGCAACTCAGGCGGTTCTACGCCTAGAGCTAAAATATAGTCCTTGTAAAACTTCAATGTACTGAAATGCCCGCGAGTTTTCAGACGCACTCTTTTCCTTTTTCGGGGCACCGAGTGGGGCCGGGAAAGGTTTTTAATGAGGCGGGCTCGCGGTGCTGCAATATAATAAAGATAGTGGAGATATATATCTTTTTCTTCGACAGGCTCGGGGGCTTATGCCCAAGAATTACAATATATATCGATTTCTTTATCGACACGCTCAAAATCCCCAACCCGACGAAATTCAATATAGTTCCTCGTACAAAGAAAAGCCTCGCCTTGGTATTAAAATACCTCATGAGTAAATAAAAAATACAAAATAGTACTCAATAAAGAAGCTCGGGGGCTGGTATTCGCCAAAACTACATATTGAATACATGCCTTGGTTCAAAACCTCGCATTACACAAATACAGCGACTAGCCACCGAAAACACTCGGGGGCTAGACAAAAATAGAAATATGATGTTTTCTTTACAATATAATCACAATCATGATTTACAAGGAAGAACTATATATCAAAGGGAAAAATTAGTCACGATTCAATATATCATCAAGGGTAACTCTGTTTTCTTCAGGAGCAGCGCCAAGAAAGTCAGCATAAAGACCATCTGCAAAAAAGTCGGCATCCATCCGAAGAAGGTCTTCAATCATTTCTTCGGCTATAGGCGAAACCTTCGTGTCAATACGATCAACACCAACTCTTCGACGCCGTACCTTCTCGTGAACTTTCGCAACAACTTGGGTCAGGTCAAGCTTGGAGTGGCAGATCTGAAGCATGATAAGGGCAAATCTGGCGCCAGCCACCAGTTGAGCTCTGACAAAGTCATGAATCTTGTGGGCATCCTTAAGTTTCTCCATTAATTCGGGAAGAGTTTTTGGTTGAACGTTCCGAGGAAACATGGAGTTATAAACCATAGACAGGGTCTTGGTACGAAGTCAAGGAAGTCGCGAGTTTGAGAGGCACGATCCTGAAACCTGACAATCTGGCGGGTCCTCTCCGGGGTAGCCCAAAACAGCAAACCATGATCAAGGGAAAGGTTAACAAGGAGGTTCGTCTTAGTATTTACCCTCTCCTCTTCGGCAACAGCGTTAGTAAAGGAACCTATTAAAACAAAGGAGCAGAAAAGCTTTAAGAGAAGAAGCATGAAGACGAAAGATAGTGAAGATGAAACAAGCATACCTGACATATCCGCGCTGGCTTCATTCATTAACTCGAGCATGAAATTTTCTCGAGTAGTCGCCTTTTCAGCCTCGGAAGCAGCAATTTCCCTAGCAGCAACGGCTTCGCGAGCTTGCTGAAGTGCAATTTTTTCGGCTTCAGATGACTTACGACACTTTTCTATCATCACAAGTATTTGCTTTTTCGCACACTGAAGTTGCTGCCGAAGTTCATCCAATTCTTGCGGTAAGGAATCTTCGACAGGTGAAGTATCAGCAGGAGCTCTCCTTGAGCAAGAAGAAGGCGAAATATTGGAAGGACAAGGAGCTGGCGTATAATTGTCAAAAATTAACTGGAAAAAAGAAATATTTCGACATCAATCACTGAGCAAAGATAGATTTCCATTCATCTCCATAATATATACATGTCTATTACAAAAGAAGGACCTTCTAGAGACCTACTGAAGCAGTTATCGCCAAGAACACTACGGCGACAATGCCAAAATAAAGAGGTACGCTAAAAAGAAAAAGCAAAGAGGCATTCAACTAGACCTCCGGCTTTGATGAGCTAGGAGTTGAAGACGGCTTGATCCCGAGATAAGCCAGGATTTTCTTCGTGTTGGGCTTAGCTGCCTTGATCAACGACTTCCACCTCGACTGTTCTATCTGTTCAGTGTCGCCAACTTTCGCCTGACCGATAGTTTGCTGACTATCAGCAACCAAGGCAACAGTGTTTTCCACGGCAACCTTCATATTTTCATGACGCACCTTCAGCCCAAGATCTTCTGATGGATTAAAACACTTGGCGAGATTAAGGAAAGTTGCGGGTTCCTCTTTCTTCGGGAAGAAATAAGGAAAGAGCCGCGACAGCCCTGCTTTAGCTTGATCAATGCCTTCACGAGCCTCTGACCCATGAAATTCAAGGAATGAAAGGGCATCAAGAAGTGGATCATTGTCGGGATCTTCCAGTTCAAACTCTTGAGCTGTTCTAGCTGGCAAGGAAGAAACTATTTGAGCAACAAACGAGTGCAGAGAAGAAAACACAAAGGA
The DNA here is from genome assembly GCF_022539505.1 of Lolium rigidum. Lineage (NCBI taxonomy): Eukaryota > Viridiplantae > Streptophyta > Magnoliopsida > Poales > Poaceae > Lolium > Lolium rigidum. The sequence continues at coordinate 96,771,435 of NC_061511.1, read as the reverse complement.
TACGAAGTGGTTCAGATACTTACCGACAAAGCGGCGACTTTGCATCCTTATACGCTTAAGGATCGCCTCCTCGCGAGCAGATTGTGCAGCTATGTGCTCGCTCAGCGAAGTCTCGGCAGTGTGAAGTCTCTTTCTAAGATCTTCGACACCAGCAGACGACGGTCTTGGCCTTGTCAGCCTCTGCTCTAGCTTCAACAGCATCTAATTCCGCCTTCTTGCGAGCCTCTTCACTTTGCTCTAATTTTTGAGCAAGTGCATTGGCGCGCTCGTTAATAGCCGATAGTTTTTCTCGCCAAAGAAAGATGAAAATTTCGTTGAAATATCGACAAGAAAGGAGCAACAGAGTAATGGTAAAAAAAAGAATGCAGCAAGGCATCACCTTCAGTTTTGTTGGCATATTCACGATAGCTAATGAATTGAGCACCGATGCGAATAAGCTCTTTGATCATGGGCTGTTAAGAAAAGAAAGGGACAAAGAAAGAAAATTTCGGTATGAGGAAAATATAATGGCAAATAGAAAAGCAAACAGAGGAAGCTCAGACAGTGACAAAAGTATTGAGAACTTACATCATCCAAGAGAGGGTTAGAAGAGCTACTCAATTGGAGACTCGATTCCGGAACTGACTCAGTCCTTGCCCTTTTTGGCGAAGGGACAAGGGGGCTCGAAGGAGGAGTAGACGCGCCGACGTTTTGTTGAGGAGGCGACGATTCTTCTCCTTCAACTGGCGGCTTTGAAATAACTAGAGTATGTGACGTACTCGTTCGAGCAGCCACATCCACAGTTGGTGTTTCTTCGTCATCATCACTGTCGAAAAAGGGTGGCAGCGTAAAAAGCAAGGCTAACTTCTTCGAGTAGAAAAATAAAAAGAGACAAGGAACTTACGAACTGATGAGACTCTCGAGATACGGGTCATAAGGTGCCTTTCGCGGTGAAGGAGCAACTTCTTCGGGTTGAGAGGTCCCGGAATCTTCGACATCACTCCTCTTCCTTTTGTTCTTTGGAGAAACAGCAGGAGGAGGAGATTGTGCTGATGTAGTACCTTCAGAGGCAGCATCCTTTTCAATAGATCCCGCAGATTTTCGAGAATCTGCGGGTTCATTCACAAAAGAGGGGGCCTCCTGGTTGTCATCGGCAATAACGGCCCTTTCCTCGACATCTCCACCCTCAGGAAGAGGAGGAAGGGAAGCCATAGTAGGATGGTTCTGCAGAAAAATAACGACAAAAGAAAAATTAGAGAGATATTAATACAATGAGATGCAGGGAAAGTTCGGAACAAGATAAAAAATCGAGAATATAAAATACCTCGGGGAGAGGATTGGTGGAGCTGTATGGTTCCACGCGGCACGAGGAAGGAATAGGATCCCTCTTGCTCAGCGAGGAAATTCTTCGGATCAGCTTCTCCAAGTCCTTCACAGAAAGATCATTGGAGAGTCTATTGGCGTCATTTTCACCAGAGATACGTCCAAAGGGGATTTTTGCGGGCCTGAAGAGGCTGCACTCTAATCCTAAGAAAGTAGGCAGTGATTTGAACACCAGACAGCTCTTTGCCTCGAGTATTTTGAAGCTGATGAATGCGAGACATAAGTGCTTCTGACGCCTTTTTCTCTTCCTCAGAAACTTCAGCATCCCAGGAGTGGCGGCGTTGAATTTTGGCACTTCCGTCGAAAGGAATTATGTTGTGTTCGACAGAATTGGCACTTTCTTCGTGTATGTAGAGCCACCTTTTGCGCCATCCTTGGACAGAATCAGGAAATTTGACGTCGAAGTAATCAACGTCAGTTCGAACACAGATAACAACGCCGCCTATGTTGTAGGTGGCGTTGTGGGAGCCATTACGGCGGAGGCAGAAAATGCGTTTCCACAAAATCCAGTTAGGAGGGATTCCAAGAAAGCATTCGCACAGCTTGATAAAGATAGAAATATGGAGGATGGAATTGGGGGTTAACTGGTGCAGCTGAATCCCGTAAAAAAAAAGAAGGCCGCGGAGGAAATCGTGAATTGGGGTAGAAAGGCCGCGGATGAGGTGATCAACGAAACTAACCCGGTACTCCATTGGAGGGTCTGGGTAGCTTTCTTCGCTGGGAAAGCGGATGGAGTCCTCTTTCTTCATCAGGCCAAGCCTCTTCAGCAGGTTGACGTCTTGGTTGGAGATCTTAGATCTCTCCCACTCAAGGTCTTCAGCAGCCATCTTGGACTCCGGAGTACTGTGGCGGGTGAGTCGCGTCCGCGGTGGCATCAACGGGACTGGAAAAGCAATGCTAGTGCGTGCGGAAGAACGAAGAGAATTGAGGCGCAGAGGAGGTTTTTGCAAAGAGGAACAGATGTGCGGCGCGAGTGAAGGAGCGAACCGAGGTTGAAGAAAGGTTTATATAGGAATCGGGCGAAGCAATGCACCGTTGGATGAAGAAATCGTGTGGTGAAAGATCAAAGGATAAAAAGGTATTTTTACCGAGATGGAATAGAACAAGGCGTTACCGTACGTGCGCCAGGAAAGCGGAGGACGTGTGTCCACCACTTGCACGACGTGTCAACGAGGTGGAAATAGTGGACCCACAAAGCAGAAAAATCTCGGTTATTACTGGAGGTGAAGTGAATTTGACTAAGGAAAGCGTGTCGACAAGAAAAATAAAAGAAGATTGGCGACAGAAGAAGTTATTTGAATACTTCGAGAGCCTTTGGTCAAATACAAGTTTTTGCCCAAATGCTCGGGGGCTACTTCGATAAAAGTAAAAAATTCGAGTATGGAAATATAGAAATTGTGGGAGCCTACAACCAAGCACAAGTTCTTGGCTGTAGCCTCGGGGGCTACTCCCATCGGGAGCGCTGTTCGCGCACCCGAGAAATGAAAAGAGGATCATATCGAGAAATAATGATAATATAGCGACAAGGTCGACTAAAATGTTGAGCCTACAACCAAGCACAAGTTCTTGGCTGTAGCCTCGGGGGCTACTCCCATCGGGAACGCTGTTCGCGTGCCCGATGAAAAAAAAAAGAGAGATAGAAAAACAAGAGAGTATATTTCGAGTTATAATTAACTCTACATATACTCCCATCGGGAGAGCAATATAAGTCATATTTGACTCGATAAAATGTGCTATTCCAACAGCCGGAAAAGCACTCGACAATATAAGCCAAAGTTGCGATCAATTTCTGAATGCCGCAAATTTGCGAAGGTAAGACCCCGGATCCGTTCTGCCGGGCGTGGCATCGCCGAAGACTGCGCTCTCGCTACTTTTATCCGTATCAACGGATACGAAGAAAAATCCTAACGTACGCGTTAGGTACCCGATAAATTTGACCGGGACTCGACGGAATGGTAAGACCTTAAGCGGCACTCGTCGAAGTTTACACCAGTATCCCGAGATCATGTCCGGGGACGTGATCTTGAAGTAGGTTTTTGCGGATTGCCACTAGAGCAGTTAACTAGTACCTGATCCGTCAGATGAACTAGCCCCAACTACCATTATCCCTGTACAATATAGAATTTTATATGAAGAAATATAAAAAGTTAAAGCTCTCGAATAAAAATAAACAGTGGAGATTTTCCCTGACTCTACGATTCAAGCAAAATCTCGGGGCTACTGACATAGGCATCCCAAATGGGCCTGCCGAAGATAGTACCCGGGTTTATCGAAGGCCCATTATCTGAAGAATAAGAAGATTCGGGAGCCCAAGATATGTTAAGGAAAGTTAGAGTTGTAATAAGAAGTATTATTTGTAATTTGGCGGGATCAGTTAGAAACCGTCCCGGACTCTGTAACTTGTACGAAACGAAACCCTCGGCTCCACCTCCTATATAAAGGGGGAGTCGAGGGACGAAGAGATCATCGAATCATTGTCTGCAAACCTTAGTTTTCATAATCGTCGAGTACTTTTCGGCTGAAACCTTCGAGATCTACTTGCCCTCTACTTCCAACTAAACCCTAGCCTACAATCCATAGGCATTGATAAGTTAATCCCTTGTCAATGGGAGCCGCTCTTTGGAGGTCTGTTTGGCAAGGGGGTTAGAGTACCCGCTACCAGTCGTTGACAACAACCAACACCTCTCAAAACTTTACTTTTATTCTCTTTATATGACTTCAAAACTGAAAAAGCTCTAGCACATGATTTAATCCCTGCTTCCCTCTGCGAAGGGCCTGTCTTTTACTTTATGTTGAGTCAGTAAACCTATTTCTATCCATCTCAAGCAAGCATTTGAGTTGTTGTGATCAAACCATTATATTGTGATTTGCTTCATCATGTCTTTACTCTTCCTTGTTTAGTACAAGTTTTATCTGAATGAATATAGCTTTGCAAGTTATCAATGATCATTATGATTGAGTATGCAAGTTTACCATAAGCTTTAACATGAGAGCGCTGCTCAATAGATAAGTATAATTTTTTAACTGTTCTCTGACCAAGAATGAAGTTTGCCATCACCAACTATGATTTCTTATGCACCTTTATTTGTGATTACCTTGTACTTGTTTCAAGTTGAATTATATGAGGAAGTTGTTTACTAGAATGTCTTGTGTGGATGAATATGATGCTTCTTGTCCGTATTTTATTTATCGACTCTTCACTCCATAAACATGTGGTCCTGTTTACCGAGTTCAGTTTCGCTTGGGGACAAGCGAAGTCTAAGCTTGAGGGGAGTTGATACGTCCAATTTGCATCACTATTTTATATCATAATTTGCTGTTATTCATTGATATATTTCATATTTGGAGATAATACTTATGTTATTTCATCTATTTTGCATGTTTCATGATTATTGGAGGATCGCGCACCGGAGCCAGGATTCTGCTGGAAAAAGCACCGTCAGAATGCAATATTTCGGAAGATCAACAGTTGACGGAAATTATACAAAAATTCCTATTTTTCCAGATGACGAAGGGAGCCAGAAGGGGGAGCTGAGGAGGGCCGCCATGGGCCCCCCTCACAGGCCGGTGCGGGCCCTGCCCTGGCCGCGCCGCCCTGTGAGGAGGGGGGCCCACAGCCCCTCTCGCCTCCATTTCTTCGCGTATGCCTTCATCCCAAAAACCTAAGCCAGAGGGGTACATCGCGAAGAGCCACAGCCGCCTCTGCGGGGCGGAGAACACCAGAGAGAAAAGAGCTCTCCGGCGGTCAGGAATCCGCCGGGAAATTCCCTGCCGGAGGGGGAAATCGACGCCATCGTCACCGTCATCGAGTTGGACATCATCACCATCACCATCATCTTCGTCATCATCACCGCCGTCTCCACCGCTGCACCTCGTCACCGCTGTAGCAATTTGGGTTTGATCTTGATTGTTTGATAGGGGAAACTCTCCCGGTGTTGATTTCTACTTGTTATTGATGCTATTGAGTGAAACCGTTGAACCAAGGTTTATGTTCAGATTGTTATTCATTATCATATCACCTCTGATCATGTTCCATATGATGTCTCGTGAGTAGTTCGTTTAGTTCTTGAGGACATGGGTGAAGTCTAAATGTTAGTAGTGAAGTATGGTTGAGTAATATTCAATGTTATGATATTTAAGTTGTGGTGTTATTCTTCTAGTGGTGTCGTGTGAACGTCGACTACACGACACTTCACCTTTATGGGCCTAGGGGAATGCATCTTGTACTCGTTTGCCAATTGCGGGGTTGCCGGAGTGACAGAAACCTGAGCCCCCATTGGTATATCGATGCAGGAGGGATCGCAGGATCTCAGCGTTTAAGGCTGAGGTTAGATTTATCTTAATTACTTTCTTGTAGTTGCGGATGCTTGCAAGGGGTATAATCACAAGTATGTATTAGTCCTAGGAAGGGCGGTACATTAGCATAGGTTCACCCACACAACACTTATCAAAACAATGAAGATTAATTAGTCGTATGTAGCGAAAGCACTAGACTAAAATCCCGTGTGTCCTCAAGAACGTTTGGTCATTATAAGTAAACAAACCGGCTTGTCCTTTGTGCTAAAAAGGATTGGTCCACTCGCTGCAATTATTACTCTCGCACTTTACTTACTCGTACTTTATTCATCTGTTACATCAAAACCCCCTGAATACTTGTCTGTGAGCATTTACAGTGAATCCTTCATCGAAACTGCTTGTCAACACCTTCTGCTCCTCGTTGGGATCGACATTCTTACTTATCGAAGATACTGCGATACACCCCCTATACTTGTGGGTCATCAGAGTCCTTTCAGTGTGCCATTCAGAGTAGTTGATCATCATATCATCAAGTGACAAGGTATTGACTTATCAATGCCTATGGATTGTAGGCTAGGGTTTAGTTGGAAGTAGAGGGCAAGTAGATCTCGAAGGTTTCAGCCGAAAAGTACTCGACGATTATGAAAACTAGGGTTTGTAGACAATGATTCGATGATCTCTTCGTCCCTCGACTCCCCCTTTATATAGGAGGCGGAGCCGAGGGTTTCGTTTCGTACAAGTTACAGAGTCCGGGACGGTTTCTAACTCATCCCGCCAGATTACAAATAGCACTTCCAATTACAACTCTAACTTTCCTTAATATATCTTGGGCTCCCGAATCTTCTTATACTTCGAGTAGTGGGCCTTCAGTAAACCCCGGGTACTATCTTCGGCAGGCCCATTTGGGATGCCTATGTCAGTAGCCCCCGAGATTTTGCTTGAATCGTAGAGTCAAGGAAAATCTCCACTGTTTATTTTTATCCGAGAGCTTTAATTTTTTTATATTTCTTCATTCTATATTGTACAGGGATAATGGTAATTGGGGCTAGTTCATCTGACGGATCAGGTACTAGTTAACTGCTCTAGTGGCAATCCGCAAAAACCTACTTCAAGATCACGTCCCTGGACATGATCTCGGGATACTGGTGCAAACTTCGACATGTGCCGCTTAAGGTCTTACCATTCTGTCGAGTCCCAGTCAAATTTATCGAGTACCTAACGCGTCCGTTAGGATTTTTCTTCGTATCTGTTGATACGGATAAAAGTAGCAGAGCGCGATCTTCGGCGATGCCACGCCCAGCAGAACGGATCTGGGGTCTTACCTTCGCAAATTTGCGGCATTCAGAAATTGATCGCAACTTTGGCGTTCTGAGAATATATTGTCGAGTGCTTTTCCGGCTGTTGGAATAGCACATTTTATATTGCTCTCCCGATGGGAGTATATGTAGAGTTTATTATAACTCGAAATATACTCTCTTGCTTTTCTATCTTTTTTCTTTTTTAATTTCATCGGGCACGCGAACAGCGTTCCCGATGGGAGTAGCCCCCGAGGCTACAGCCAAGAACTTGTGCTTGGTTGTAGGCTCAACATTTTAGTCCACCTTGTCGCTATATTGTCATTATTCCCCGATATGATCTTCTTTTCATCTCTCGGGTGCGCGAACAGCGCTCCCGATGGGAGTAGTCCCCGAGGCTACGGCCAAGAACTTGTGCTTGGTTGTAGGCTCCCACAATTTCTATATTGCCATACTCGAAATTTTACTTTTATCGAAGTAGCCCCCGAGCATTTGGGCAAAAACTTGTGTTTGACCAAAGGCTCCCGAAGTATTCAAATAACTTTTCCTGTCGCCAATCTTCTTTTATTTTTCTTGTCGGCACGCTTCCCTTAGTCAAATTCACTTCATCTCTATTAATAGTCGGGATTTTTCTGCTTTGTGGGTCCATTGTTTCCACCACGTTGACACGTCGTGCAAGTGGGGGACACACGTCCTCCGCTTTTCCTGGCGCACGTACGGTAACGCCTGGTCTATTCCATCTCAGTAAAAATACCTTTTTATCCTTTTATTTTTCACCACACGATATCTTCATCCAACGGTGCATTGCTTCGCCCGATTCCTATATAAACCTTTCTTCAACCTCGGTTCACTCCTTCGCTTGCGCCGCACATCTGTTCCTCTTTGCAAAAACTTCCCCTGCGCCCAATTCTCTTTGATCTTCCGCACGCACGAACGTTGCTTTTCTAGTGCCGTTGATGCCACCGCGCACGCGACTCACTCGCCACAGTACTCCAGAGTCCAAGATGGCCACTGAAGATCCTGAGTGGGAGAGATCTAAAATCTCCAACCAAGACGTCAACATGCTGAAGAGGCTTGGCCTGATGAAGAAAGAGAACGCCATCCGCTTTCCCAGCGAAGAAAGCTACCCAAACCCTCCAATGGAGTACCGGGTTAGTTTCGTTGATCACCTCATCCGCGGCCTTTCTGCCCCAATTCACGATTTCCTCCGCGGCCTTCTTTTTGTTTATGGGATTCAACTGCACCAGTTGACCCCCAATTCCATCCTCCATATTTCCATTTTTATCACGCTGTGCGAATGCTTCCTTGGAATCCCTCCTAACTGGGCTCTGTGGAAACGCATTTTCTGCCTCCGCCGCAATGGCTCCCACAACGCCACCTATAACATAGGCGGCGTTGTTATCTGTGTCCGAACTGACGTTGATTACTTCGACGTCAAATTTCCTGATTCTGTCCAAGGATGGCGCAAAAGGTGGCTCTACATACATGAAGAAAGTGCCAATTCTGTGGAACACAACATAATCCCTTTCGACGGAAGTGCCAAAATTCAACGCCGCTGCTCCTGGGATGCTGAGGCTTCCGAAGAAGAGAAAAAGGCGACAGAAGCACTTATGTCTCGTATTCATCAGCTTCAAAATACTCGAGGCAAAGAGCTGTCTGGTGTTCAAATCACTGCCTACTTTCTTAGGATTAGAGTGCAGCCTCTTCAGGCTCGCAAAAATCCCCTTTGGACGTATGCTGGTGAAAATGACGCCAATAGGCTCTCCAATGATCTTTCTGTGAAGGACTTGGAGAAGCTGATTCGAAGAATTTCCTCGCTGAACAAGAGGGATCCTATTCCCTCCTCTTGCCGCGTGGAACCATACAGCTCCGCCAATCCTCTCCCCGAGGTATTTTGTCTTCTCGAATTTTTATCTTGTTCCGAACTTTCCCTGCATCTCATTGTATTGATATCTCTCTAATTTTTCTTTTGTCGCTGTTTTTACGCAGAACCATCCTACTATGGCTTCCCTTCCTCCTCTTCCCGAGGGTGGAGATGTCGAGGAAAGGGCCGTTATTGCCGATGACAACCAGGAGGCCCCCTCTTTTGTGAATGAAGCCGCGATTCTCGAAAATCTGCGGGATCTATTGAAAAGGATGCTGCCTCTGAAGGTACTACATCAGCACAATCTCCTCCTCCTGCTGTTTCTCCAAAGAACAAAAGGAAAAGGAGTGATGTCGAAGATTCCGGGACCTCCAAACCCGAAGAAGCTGCTCCTTCACCGCGAAAGGCAGCTTATGATCCATATCTCGAGAGTCTCATCAGTTCGTGAGTTCCCTGTCTCTTTTTATTTTTCTACTCGAAGAATTTTGTTTGTCTTGCTTCTTATGCTGCCACCCTTTTTCCACAGTGACGATGATGAAGAAACACCAACTTTGGATGTGGCTGCTCGAACGAGTACGTCACATACTCTAGTTATTTCGGAGACGCCAGTTGAAGGAGAAGAATCCTCGCCTCCTCAACAAAACGTCGGCGCGTCTACTCCTCCTTCAAGCCCCCTTGTCCCTTCGCCAAAAAGGGCAAGGACTGAAGCAATTCCGGAGCCGAGTCTCCAATTGAGTAGCTCTTCTAACCTTCTCTTGGATGATGTAAGTTCTCAATACTCTTGTCACTGTCTGTACTTTCTCTGTTTGCTTCTGTATGCCATTATATTTTCCTCATACCGAAATTTTCTTTCTTTTTCCCTTTCTTTTCTTGACAGCCCATGATTAAAGAGCTTATTCGCATCGGTGCTCAATTCATTGGGTATCGTGAATATGCCAACAAAACTGAAGGTGATGCCTTGCTGCTTTCTTTTTTTACCATTACTCTGTTACTCCGTTGTTGTCGATATTTTAACGAAATTTAATCTTTCTTGGCAGAAAAACTGGCGGCTGTCAACGAGCGTGCCAATGCACTTGCTCAAAAATTAGAGCAAAGTGAAGAGGCTCGTAAGAGGGCCGAATTAGATGCTGTTCAAGCTAGAGCAGAGGCTGACAAGGCCAAGACTGACGCTGCTGGTGTCGAAGATCTTAGGAAGAGACTTCACACTGTCGAGACTTCGCTGAGCGAGCATATAGCTACACAATCTGCTCGCGAGGAAACGATCCTTAAGCGTATAGGACGCAAAATCGCCGCTTTGTCAGTAAGTATCTGAACCACTTCATATCCTTTGTATTTTCTTCTCTGCACTCGTTTGTTGCTCAATAAGTTTTTTCCTTGACAGATAGAACAGCTCAAGAGTTTGAACTTGAAGATCCCGACAATGATCCTCTTCTTGACGCCGTTTCATTCCTCGAGTTTCATGGGTCAGAGGCACGCGAGGGCATTGATCAGGCTAAAGCAGGGTTGTCGCGGCTCTTTCCCTATTTCTTCCCAAAGAAAGAGGAACCCGCAACTTTCCTTAACCTGGCCAAGTGCTTTAATCCACCAGAAGACCTTGGGCTGAAGGTGCGTCATGAGAATATGAAGGTCGCCGTTGAAAACACTGTTGCCTTGGCTGCCGATAGCCAGTAAACTATCGACTGGGCGAAGGTTGGCGACACTGAGCAGATAGAACAATCAAGGTGGAAGTCGTTGATCAAGGCAGCTAAGCCCAACACGAAGAAAATCCTGGCCTATCTCGGGATCAAGCCGTCTTCAACTCCTAGCTCATCAAGGTCGGAGGTCTAGTTGAATGCGTCTTTGCTTTTTCTTTTTAGCGTACCTCTTTCTTTTGGCATTGTCGCCGTAGTGTTCTTGGCGATAACTGCTTCAATAGGTCTCTAGAAGGTCCTTCTTTTGTAATAGACATGTATATATTATGGGAATGAATGGAAATCTATCTTTACTCGGTGATTGATGTCGAAATATTTCTTTTTTCCAGTTAATTTTTGACAATTATACGCCAGCTCCTGGTCCTTCCAATATTTCGCCTTCTTCTTCTCGCTCAAGGAGAGCTCTTGCTGATACTACACCTGTCGAAGATTCCTTCCCGCAAGATTGAATGAACTTCGGCAGCAACTTCAGTGTGCGAAGAAGCAAACACTTGTGATGATGGAAAGGTCTCGTAAGTCATCTGAAGCCGAAAAATTGCACTTCAGCAAGCTCGCGAGGCCGTTGCTGCTAGGGAAATTACTGCTTCCGAGGCTGAAAAGGCGACTACTCGAGAAAATTTTATGCTCGAGTTAATGAATGAAGCCAGTGCGGATATGTCGGGTATGCTTGTTTCATCCTCAATATCTTCCGTCTTCATGCTACTTCTCTTAAGGTTTTCTGCTCCTTTGTTTTAATAGGTTCCTTTACTGATGCTGTTGCCGAAGAGGAGAGGGTAAATACTAGGAAAAACCTCCTTGTTAACCTTTCCCTTGATCATGGTTCTCTGTTTTGGGCTACCCCGGAGAGGACCCGCCAGATTGTCAGATTTCAGGATCGCGCCTCTCAAACTCGCGACTTCCTTGACTTCTGTACCAAGACCCTGTCTATGGTTTATAACTCCATGTTTCCTCGGAACGTTCAACCAAAAACTCTTCCTGAGTTAATGGAGAAATTTAAGGATGCCCACAGGATTCATGACTTTGTCAGAGCTCAACTGGTAGCTGGCGCCAGATTTGCCCTTATCATGCTTCAGATCTGCCACTCAAAGCTTGACCTGACCCAAGTTGTTGCGAGAGTTCACGAGAAGGTACGGCGTCGAAGAGTTGGTGTTGATCGTATTAACACGAAGGTTTCGCCTATAGCTGAAGAAATGATTGAAGACCTTCTTCGGATGGATGCCGACTTTTTTGCAGATGGTCATTATGCTGATTTTCTTGGCGCCGCTCCTGAAGAAAACAGAATTACCCTTGATGATATATTGAATCATGACTAATTATTTTCCTTTGGTAGATAATTCTTCCTTGTAAATCATGATTGTGATTATATTGTGAAGAAAACATTATATTTCTATGTTTTTCTAGCCCCCGAGTGTTTTCGGTGGCTATTCACTGTATTTGTATAATGCGAGGTTTTGAACCAAGGCATTTATTCAATATGTAGTTTTGGCGAATATCAGCCCCCGAGCTTCTTTGTTGAGTACTATTTTGTATTTTTATTGACTCACGAGGTACTTTAATACCAAGGCGAGGCTTTTCTTTTTGCGAGGAACTATATTGAAATTCGTCGGGTTGGGGATTTTGGGCATGTCGATAAAGAAAAGTTATATTGACACTATCTTTATTATATTGCAGCACCGCGAGCCCGCCTCATTAAAAACCTTTCCCGGCCCCACTCGGTGCCCCGAAAAAGGAAAAGAGTGCGTCTGAAAACTCGCGGGAGTTTCGAGTACATTGAAGTTTTACAAGGACTATATTTTAGCTCTAGGCGTAGAACCGCCTCGAGTTGCGCCACGTTCCGGGGGTTTTGCTCCTCCACCCCTGTCTTCTTGTCCTTTATCTCGTATGCTCCTCCTCCGATTACTTCCGTGACAATGTAAGGGCCAAGCCATGGTGACTCGAGTTTTTCATGACTTTTTTGCGTGAGCCGAAGAACTAGGTCTCCCACCTGAAAAGATCTTGGCCGCAAACGTCGACTGTGGTAATTCTTCAAGTCCTGTTGGTATTTGGTTACCCTTGATAATACTTCGTCTCGAGCTTCGTCGAGTGCGTCTACGTCGTCTTCCAATGCTGTCCTGGAAGTTTCTTCATTATACCCTGTGACTGCGGGGAGTCGTGCTCTATTTCTATTGGTAGTACTGCCTCTCGCTCCATGGACCGGGAAAAACGGGGTCTCTGTGTCGCTGTATTTGGTGTTGTTCGGATGCTCCACAACACACTTGGTAGTTCTTCGGCCAGGTATGTCGAGCTTTTTCTAGTGGTCCTAACGGGCGTTTCTTGATGCCATTGCGAGATGATGCCATTGGCTTTCTCGACTTGCCATTGGTTTGAGGATGTGCAAGCGACGCAAAGTGCAACTTGATACCCACTTCTTCGCAATAATCTTTGAATTCGTGGGATGTGAAGTTACCGCCATTGTCCGTGACGATGCTTGTGGGGCACTCCAAATCTGAAGACGAGGCCTTTTATGAATTTTACTCGCGGATGCTCCGTCCGGTGAATTTATCGGCTTCGCTTCTATCCACTTTGTAAATTTGTCGACAGACTACTAGCATGTATTCCTTTCCTCCTGGCCATGATTTGTGTAACTTGCCCACCATATCGAGTCCCCATTGTGCAAAGGGCCATGACAATGGTATTGGTGTTAGTTCTGCTGCTGGAGAGTGAAGTTTTGCGGCAAACCTTTGACACGCATCGCAAGTCCTTACTATTTCTTTGGCGTCCTCGATTGCTGTCAACCAGTAGAATCCTGCCCGAAAAACCTTGGCTGCAATAGCTCGACTACTCGCGTGGTGGCCGCATATTCCTTCGTGTACATCCTTCAGAATTATTCTTCCTTCTTCGGGTGTGACACACCTTTGCAGGACGCCTGAAATACTTCGCTTGTACAATTCTCCTTTGATCACCGTGAAAGCTTTAGAGCGTCGAATTACTCGCCTTGCCTCAACTGGATCATCGGGTATTTCTTTCCTGAGGATGTATGATATATATGCTTGCATCCAAGGAACCTGTACCATCATCACAAGCTCTTGTTCCTCTTCATCCTCCGTGGTTTCTGTGAGGGATGTCGAAGTTTTCTCTTCTTTTGCTTTTTTCTGCACCTTTTTTGGCTCCGTAGATCTCTCCGCTATTTCTTCCCAAAATACTCCTGGCGGGATTGGGAGGCATTGCGACCCGATGTTTGCGAGGACGTCAGCTTCATCGTTGCTCAATCTATCGATATGATTTACCTCGCATCCATCAAATAGCTTCTCGAGTTCATTATACACCTCCTTGTATGCTACCATGCTATCATTGACTTGCGTCACATTGGTTCATAACTTGCTGAGCCACCAATTGTGAGTCGCCAAAGATTTTTAGTCGAGTTGCACCGCAAGCTTTCGCCATCTTCATCCCGTGTATGAGGGCTTCATATTCTGCTTCATTGTTAGATGCGTTAGGGAACGTCATCCGAAGGATGTACTTTAACTTGTCGCCTTTAGGTGATATAAGTACTACTCCTGCGCCAGCTCCTTCTACTCTCTTGGACCCGTCGAAATTCATGGTCCAGGTTCTCGACAAGTCTGGGGGTCCTGTGTTTTGAAGCTCCATCCACTCTGCGATGAAGTATGGCAGAACTTGCGACTTGATTGCTTTTCTTTTTTCATACGTGATGTCCCGAGGGGAAAGTTCTATTCCCCAAAGGGAGACACGACCCGTAGCTTCTGGATTGTTTAGTATATTTGACAAGGGAGCTTCATTGACCACTATGATCGGGTGTGCCGAAAAATAGTGGCGCAATTTTCGTGCTGTTGTGAACACTCCGTATGCTAGCTTCGAGTGCCGAGGGTACCTTTGTTTTGATGGCGATAAAACTTCGCTGACGAAGTATACTGGCCTCTGTACTCCGTGGAGTTTTCCTTCTTCTTCTCTTTCAACAACTAGCACCGTGCTCACCACTTGGGGCGTGGCTGCGATATATAGCAGGAGAGGTTCCTTTTCCTTCGGCGCCACCAAAATTGGTGGTGTCGAGATTGTGCGCTTCAAATCTTCGAAAGCTCTGTCGGCCTCTTCGTTCCACTGGAATTTGTCTCCTTGCTTTATCAGAGCGTAGAATGGTAATGCTTTTTCTCCCAGCCTGGCGACGAATCTGCTCAAAGCTGCGACTCGCCCAGTTAGCTGTTGTATTTCTTTCAACTTTGTTGGCTTTCTCATTGTTACGATAGCTTGTATTTTATCGGGATTTGCTTCAATCCCTCTTGCTTGAGACTAGAAACCCCAGAAGTTCTCCTGCTGGGACGCCAAAGGAACACTTCGTCGGGTTCAACTTCAGGCAGAATTTGTCGAGGTTGTCAAAAGTTTCCTTGAGATCCTCGATCCGTGTTGTCCCCTCTTTTGACGTTATGACGACATCGTCGATATATACTTGCACGTTTTTCCCAATCCGTGTCGCCAAACACTTCGCATCATCCTCGATATGTTGCTCCCGCATTTTTTAGACCAAAGGGCATTGTTCTGTAGCAAAACACACCGTAAGGTGTAATAAACGCGGTCTTTACTTCGTCTTCTTCTTTCAATCTGATCTGGTTATAACCAGAATATGCGTCCAGGAAGGAAAGACGTTCACATCCAGCCGTGGAGTCGATAATTTGATCGATCCTCGGAAGGGGAAAGTGATCCTTTGGACAATGTTTATTGAGACACGTAAAGTCGACACACATGCGAAGGACTTTAGTGTTCTTTTTTGGCACCATCACTGGGTTAGCTACCCAAGTGGCTTCGGTGGATATCTCTTTGATGAAACCAGCTTCTCCGAGTCGATCAATTTCTGATAGCATAGCTTTGCGGTTTGGTTCCGAAAACGTCGCAAAGTTTGTTTGATTGGTCTCGCTAATGGATCCAAGTTTAGGTGGTGCTCGGCAAGTTCCTCGGGTACTCCTGGCATGTCAGCTGGACACCATGCGAAGATTTTCCGGTTCTCACGGAGGAACTCGACGAGCGCGCTTTCCTATGCGATATCCATGTCGTTTGCGATAGATGTCGTCTTTTTCGGGTCTGTCGGGTGAATCTGCACCTCCTTAGAATTTTTCTCGGTATTGAAAGTTGATTCTTTATTTGGCCTTCCAACGTATGGCAGTACGTCGTAATCGGTCATACTTTTTGACGCCAAATACTCAGCTTGCATCCCGAAAGTTTCGATAACCGATGAAAATCCTTGTCGCACTTATCGGCTAAGGCGAAGCTTCCTTTGACTGTGATTGGTCCCTTTGGTCCTGGCAATCTCCACAACAGGTATGTATAGTGTGGTACCGCCATAAATCTAGCGTATGCTGGTCGTCCCAACAAAGCGTGGTACTGTGATGGAAAATCCACGACTTCAAATTCCAGCTTCTCGATCCTATAATTTTCTCGGGTTCCAAAGCGAACGTCGAGATTGATCTTCCCCAATGGATAACTTGGTTTCTCCGGTGTGATGCCGTGGAACCTTGTATCTGTCGGCTTCAAGTTTGCTAAGGATATGTTCATCTTCCTCAATGTATCTGCATACATAAGGTTTAAGCTGCTGCCGCCATCTATGAACACTCGAGAAACATCAAATCCCGCAATGATCTGGCGAGAATAAGTGCTTGACTGCCCTGGTCGAGGAACTTGCTGCGGATGATGCTGCTATGGTGAAGCCAATGTCTTGTCCCGACCAATTAAGATACTCAAGCTGTTGGTGGAGGCATTTTCTCTGCCATAAACACCTGTCGTGAGATTACTTTATGAGCTCTATTGGACGGCCTTCCTTTCTGAATCATCGACACCGCTCCGTTTGAGTTAGGATCGACATAAGGTGGTGGTGGAGGTGCTGCCGCTATTCTGAGCTGATGCCGATTGTCGTACGTAATCGCGGGAGGTGGTGGCGGGTGAATCTCGCTCTCGGGCTCCCGAGGATTTCTCTCGTGTTGCTCGAGCATTAGCGTGCTCTGCATACCTTAACATTGCTCGAAAATTTCGACAGTCTTTCTGCAGGTGCCCGGACTGTCTTTTTCTGTTGCTGTCGAGGAAAAAATGCATCTGGCACGGTCCGTTCATCATTTCTTCGGGGGACACGAAAGGCTTTGGGAACCTGGGCCCGCTATTTTGCCTGTTGCGAGAGTCGTCCCTGTTATCGCCTCGCTGCTCACTGCTTCTCTGATAATCATCTCTATTGTTTACTCCTGTGTTTGC
Organism: Lolium rigidum; assembly: GCF_022539505.1. Classification (NCBI taxonomy): domain Eukaryota; kingdom Viridiplantae; phylum Streptophyta; class Magnoliopsida; order Poales; family Poaceae; genus Lolium; species Lolium rigidum. Next base: position 96,754,699 of record NC_061511.1, on the reverse strand, counting down.
CCAAAAACCTGCCGAAATTTGCCCTGGGGCGTCATAGTTCGGGTACTGCCGAGGAAATCGTCGCCTCGGTTGGTAATTTCGACCACGGTCCTCCTCCGGCGACTGTGCCGTTTGTTGTGGACAGCATCTTCTCCATCTGCCCATCTGTTTGCTATCTCCATTAACGCGGATACTGTCTTTGGATTGGTCCTTCCCAAGTCCTCGACAAAATCTCCACGCCTGATTCCTGCGACAAATGCATCTATTGCTCTCTCGTCAGATATATTTTCTGCTGAGTTTTTGATGATGTTCCACCTTTGGATGTACTTTCTCATTGACTCATCTGGCTTTTGTCGACATGCTCTCAATTCTTCTAGCGATGCAGGTTTTTTGCACGTGGATCTGAAGTTCTTGACGAATACGTCCTCGAAACTTTCCCAGCTGTCGATAGATCCTGGAGTGAGTTTCTTTATCCAAGATCGTGCGGCTCCACTCAAATGCACCTGGATGCTTTGCATAGCTGTTGCCCTGGTTCCTCCTGTGAGCTTCACTATCTCGAGATAATCGACTAGCCAATCCTCTGGATCTTGAAGGCCGTCAAACTTCTTGAAGTTGTCGGGTAACTTGAATCCTGAGGGGACTCGAGTTTTTCGGACTCTCCTCGTGAAGCATGGTAAGCCGCACATATCTTCGTCGTTAAGCTCCGGAGATTGCCGATGATCCCTTCTGCTTTGCCGCGCTCTATCGACCCTTGCTTGTGCTGCTGTGTCTCTTGCTCCGCTTGGTTCTTCAGGGGCTGCCGCCGTTGCTGCTGCAGATCATGGACTATTTTGCCTTGCCGCTCCTTCGGGAGGCGTTGATACAAACGCTATCCCCATAGCTCCAACCCCTGCTATCGCCATATTGTATAATGTTTCCCTTGGATCACCTGGAGGTGGTTTAGATGCGAGGATAAAAGCTTGTGTCGCCATATACCCAGCTTCACGGTGTCTTAGGGATAATGTTTCCTCTTGTATCTATCGACATAAAGGACATGTCGAGGTTTTGAACCAAGTGCTCTCTTTCTGCTTCGGGTATGTGTTGTAACCTTGATCTTCCTCTGTTCCGAGCCTCCCTGTGGCTATCACCCGAAGTTCTAGATTGTCGACTTAGATATGCCCTTCTCCTGCTGGATGCAGAAGCTGCCTCCTTTCTCCTGTTCAACTCAGCTGTCTGTTTTTCTAATTCTCTGGCAGCTCGTGCGAGCCTATATCGATATGCTTGTAATTCCTCTGGTGTGGCTGTGGTAGCCATTGGTTCTGTACCGTTTATAGCTCTCGCGGCTCTGTCCCACGCTGCTTGTGAAAGTTGAACTCTATCTCGTGGCTCTGGCCCGACGTATTTGTTGCCCAGCCCTTGTCGCAGATTGGAGGGATCGACGTATGGATTTCCCAGATCGTCGAAAGCCTCAGATGTTTCCTCTTGATCCTCGATGGCATAAATCTGATGATATTTTGTACTCAGATCTATGTTGGGTTTGGTGACATCATCGTCGAAATTGATGAAGACCTTGCCCACTGTGATAGATTTGTCGATGAAGTCGTAACTGTCGACATCGCTTGAGCCATCGCTTATATATGAGTCCGCGGATGACTCAAACGACATGTCGCTGAAGATCTTGGCGAGTTTATCTCTTGCTCTGGTGCTGACGTAGCGTGTTGCCGAAGTTTCTTCTTCTCCTGACTCGGTTGACGATGTATAGCTTGAAAAATCGGAATCGACCGCCGACGATCCCGACGAAATCGGAATTTCGACACGATACGATCCTTCCTTCTCGACGCGAAAGTGAAACCTTCCGAACGTCATCTCCATGGGCTCCGCCAGATACGCATATGCATCCAAACGGGAGGGTGGGTGAGGAAAAAAATCGACAGGACCAGCAGCGATCTGTTTACCTCGATCCATTGCGTTGCTTGCGGTTGACGATGTCAAAGATCTTGAACGTGCCATCGAGATCAGATCCTTACGCCTCTAGTTCCCACAGATGGCGCCAATTGACAAGGTATTAACTTATCAATGCCTATGGATTGTAGGCTAGGGTTTAGTTGGAAGTAGAGGGCAAGTAGATCTCGAAGGTTTCAGCCGAAAAGTACTCGACGATTATGAAAACTAGGGTTTGTAGACAATGATTCGATGATCTCTTCGTCCCTCGACTCCCCCTTTATATAGGAGGCGGAGCCGAGGGTTTCGTTTCGTACAAGTTACAGAGTCCGGGACGGTTTCTAACTCATCCCGCCAGATTACAAATAGCACTTCCTATTACAACTCTAACTTTCCTTAATATATCTTGGGCTCCTGAATCTTCTTATACTTCGAGTAGTGGGCCTTCAGTAAACCCCGGGTACTATCTTCGGCAGGCCCATTTGGGATGCCTATGTCATCAAGAAGCTTTGTTGCCGCCCCCAAAGTGATGGACATAAAAGTACCTCCAGCAGCTGAATCCAATAGGTTCCGTGAAGAAAAATTAAATCCTGCATAAAAGGTTTGGATGATCATCCAAGTAGTCAGTCCATGGGTAGGGCAATTCTTTACCAAAGATTTCATTCTTTCCCATGCTTGAGCAACATGTTCGTTATCCAATTGCTTAAAATTCATTATGCTACTTCTCAAAGATATGATTTTAGCAGGAGGATAATATCTACCAATGAAAGTATCTTTACATTTAGTCCATGAATCAATACTATTCTTAGGCAAAGATAGCAACCAATCTTTAGCTCTTCCTCTTAAGGAGAAAGGAAACAATTTCAGTTTTATAATGTCTCCATCTACATCCTTATACTTTTGTATTTCACAAAGTTCAAAAAAATAATTAAGATGGGCAACAGCATCATCAGAACTAACACCAGAAAATTGCTCTCTCATAACAAGATTTAGTAAAGCAGGTTTAATTTCATAGAATTCTGTTGTAGTAGCAGGTGGAGCAATAGGAGTGCATATAAAATCATTATTATTGGTGCTAGTGAAATCACACAACTTAGTGTTCTCAGGAGTATTCATTTTAACAGTAATAAAAATAAACTAGGCAGAACAGAATTAAATAAAGTAAAACTAGTAACTAAATTTTTTGTGTTTTTAATATAAAGAAAGCAAACAAGACAGAAAATAAAATAAAGTAAAGCAAGACAATAAACAAGAGATTGGATGTGAGAGACTCCCCTTCCAGTGTGTCTTGATCTCCCCGGCAACGGCGCTAGAAAAAGAGCTTGATAACGCGTGAAGCACACGTCCGTTGGGAACCCCAAGAGGAAGGTGTGATGCGTACAGCAGCAAGTTTTCCCTCAGTAAGAAACCAAGGTTATCGAACCGAGTAGGAGATGAAGGCCACGTGAAGGTTGTTCGTGAAGGAGTGTAGTGCGGCGCAACACCAGGGATTCCGACGCCAACGTGGAACCTGCACAACACAATCAAAATACTTTGCCGCAACTTAATAGTGAGGTTGTCAATCTCACCGGCTTGCTGTAAACAAAGGATTAAACGTATGGTGTGGAGAATGATGTTTGCTTGTGAAGAACAACAGAGAACATAGATTGCAGTAGATTGTATTTCAGATGTAAAAGAATGGACCGGGGTCCACAGTTCACTAGTGGTGTCTCTCCAATAAGAAATAGCATGTTGGGTGAACAAATTACAGTTGGGCAATTGACAAATAGAGAGGGCATAACAATGCACATACATATCATGATGACTAATATGAGATTTACTTAGGGCATTACGACAAATAACATAGACCGCTATCGAGCATGCATCTATGCCTAAAAAGTCCACCTTCGGGTTAGCATCCGCACCCCTTCCAGTATTAAGTTGCAAACAACAGACAATTGCATTAAGTATGGTGCGTAATGTAATCAACACAAATATCCTTAGACAAAGCATTGATGTTTTATCCCTAGTGGAAACAGCACATCCACAACCTTAGAACTTTCTGTCACTGTCCCAGATTCAATGGAGGCATGAACCCACTATCGAGCATAAATACTCCCTCTTGGAGTCACAAGTATCAACTTGGACAGAGCCTCTACTAGCAACGGAGAGCATGCAAGATCATAAACAACACATATATGATAGATCAATAATCAACTTGACATAGTATTCCATATTCATCGGATCCCAACAAACACAACATGTAGCATTACAAACAGACGATCTTGATCATGTTACGCAGCTCACAAGATCTAAACATGATAGCACAAGAGGAGAAGACAACCATCTAGCTACTGCTATGGACCCATAGTCCAAGGATGAACTACTCACGCATCAATCCGGAGGCAGGCATGATGATGTAGATTCCTCCGGTGATGATTTCCCTCTCCGGCAGGGTGCCGGAGGCGATCTCCTGAATCCCCCGAGATGGGATTGGTGGCGACGGCGTCTCTGGAACTTTTCTCGTATCGTGGCTCTCGGTACTAGGGTTTTCGCGACGGAGTGAATAAATAGGCGAAGGGGCAGAATCGGGAGGTGGCCGAGGGGCCCACCCCATAGGCCGCCCCCCCCCTCCAGGTCGCGCCGCCTTGTGGTGTGGGGCCGCCTTGGCCCCTCTCCGTATCTCCTTCGGTGTTCTAGAAAGCTCCGTGGAAAATAAGACCGTGGGCTTTTGTTTCGTCCAATTCCGAGAATATTTCCTGTGTAAGATTTCTGAAACCAAAAACAGCAGAAAACAGGAACTGGCGCTTCGGCATCTTGTTAATAGGTTAGTGCTGGAAAATGCATCAAAATGATGTAAAGTGTATCTAAAACATGTGAGTATTGTCATAAAACTAGCATGGTACATAACAAATTATAGATACGTAGACGTATCATTGTGCAGGTTCCACGTTGGCGCCGAAATCCCTGGTGTTGCGCCGCACTACACTCCTTCACCAACAACCTTCACGTGGCCTTCATCTCCTACTGGTTCGATAACCTTGGTTTCTTACTGAGGGAAAACTCGTTGCTGTATGCATCACACCTTCCTCTTGGGGTTCTCAACGAACGTGTGCTTCACGCGTTATCAAGCAACTTTTTCTGGCGCCGTTGCCGGGGAGATCAAGACACGCTGCAAGGGGAGTCTCTCACACCCAATCTCTTTACTTTGTTTATTGTCTTGCTTTATTTTATTTTCTGTCTTGTTTGCTTTCTTTATATCAAAAACACAAAAAAAATTAGTTACTTGTTTTACTTTATTTAATTCGGTTTGCTTTACTTATTTTTATTATTATTAAAATGAATACTCCTGAGAACACTAAGTTGTGTGACTTCACTAGCACCAATAATAATGATTTCATATGCACTCCTACTGCTCCACCTGCTGCTACAGCAGAATTTTATGAAATTAAACCTGCTTTACTAAATCTTGTTATGAGAGAGCAATTTTCTGGTGTTAATACTGATGATGCTGCTGCCCATCTTAATAATTTTGTTGAACTTTGTGAAATGCAAAAGTATAAGGATTTAGATGGGGATATTATAAAACTGAAATTGTTTCCTTTCTCTTTAAGAGGAAGAGCTAAATATTGGTTGCTATCTATGCCTAAAAATAGTATTGATTCGTGGACTAAATGTAAAGATGCTTTCATTGGAAGATATTATCCTCCTGCTAAAATTATATCTTTGAGAAGTAGCATTATGAATTTTAAGCAATTGGATAATGAACATGTTGCCCAAGCATGGGAAAGAATGAAATCTTTGGTAAAGAATTGCCCTACCCATGGACTAACTACTTGGATGATCATCCAAACCTTTTATGCAGGATTAAATTTTTCTTCGAGGAACCTATTGGATTCAGCTGCTGGAGGTACTTTTATGTCCGTCACTTTGGGTGCTGCAACAAAGCTTCTTGATGATATGATGATCAACTACTCTGAATGGCACACTGAAAGGACTCCTCAAGGTAAGAAGGTAAATTATGTTGAAGAAACCTCCTCCTTGAGTGATAAGATTGATGTTATTATGTCTATGCTTGTTAATGGTATATCTAATGTTGATCCTAATAATGTTCCTTTAGCTTCATTGGTTGCTCAAGAAGAGCATGTTGATGTGAACTTCATTAAAAATAGTAATTTCAACAACAATGCTTATAGGAATAATTTTGGTAACAACAACTATAGGCCATATCCTTCTAATAATGGTAATGGTTATGGTAATTCTTACAACAATAGTAGGAGTGTACCCTCTGGTCTTGAAGTCATGCTTAAAGAATTTATTAGTGCACAAACTGCTTTTAACAAATCTGTTGAGGAAAAGCTTGGTAAAATTGATGTTCTTGTTTCTAAGGTTGATAGTCTTGCTGCTGATGTTGATCTTTTAAAACTGAAAGTTATGCCTAATGAAACTAAAGATATTAAGTCATTTGCTACAGCAAACGCTATCCAAGTTCGAATTAATGACAATATTAGAATGATGGCTGAATTGCATGCTAGGTGGGAAAGAGAAGAAAAACTTGCTAAAGAAAATAATGTAGCTAAAGTTTGGACTATTACCACCACTAGTAATGTTGATGCTTCACATGTTGCTAAACCACCTACTATTAATGGTAAAATAATTGGTGTTGGCAATGTTTCTAATTCTAATACAAAGCATGCAAAATTGCCTGAAACTGCTGAAACTGTTTGTGATAAAAGTGCTGAAATTTTTCAGAGTATTAGGGACAATTATCCCATTGCTTTAGATCATAATGGTTTTGATTTTGATAATTGTCATATCTCTGAAGTTATTAAGTTCTTGCAAAAACTTGCTAGAAGTCCTAATGCTAGTGCTATAAACTTGGCCTTTACAAAACATATTACAAATGCTCTCATTAAAGCTAGAGAAGAGGAATTTAAACTTGAAGCTTCTATTCCTAGGAAGTTGGAAGATGGTTGGGAGCCCATCATTAAAATGAAGGTCAATGATTTTGATTGTAATGCTTTATGTGATCTTGGTGCAAGTATTTATGTTATGCCTAAGAAACTCTATGATATGCTTGACTTGCCACCATTGAAATATTGTTATTTGGATGTTAATCTTGCTGATAATTCTATAAAGAAACCTTTGGGGAGGATTGACAATGTTCACATTACTGTTAACAATAACCTTGTCCCCGTTGATTTTGTTGTTTTGGATAATGAATGCAATGCATCTTGTCCTATTATTTTGGGAAGACCCTTTCTTCGAACCGTTGGTACTATTATTGATATCAAAGAAGGAAATATTAAATACCAATTCCCTATTAAGAAAGGTATGGAACACTTCCCTAGAAACAGAATGAAGTTGCCTTTTGATTCTATTATTAGAACAAATTATGATGTTGATGCTTCTTCTCTTGATGTTACTTGATTTACACTTTCTGCCCTAGCTGAAAGGCGTTAAAGAAAAGCGCTTATGAGAGACAACCCATTATTTTATTTCTGCAATTTTTGTTTTATACTTGAGTCAAGGTGCTTGTTACTACTGTAGCAATACCTTTGTATCTTTACTTTATTGCATTGTTGTGCCAAGTAAAGTCTTTGATAGAAGGTTGATACTAGATTTGGATTTCTGCGCAGAAAACAGATTTGTAGCTGTCATGAATTTGAGCTGTTCTCTCTGTAGGAGAATCTAAAAATTCTGCAAAAATTCATGAGTAATCCTCAGATATGTACGCAACTTTCATTCAATTTGAGCTTCTTCATCTGAGCATGTTAAGTGCCTCGAAAAAATTCGTCTTTACGGACTGTTCTGTTTTGACAGATTATGCCTTTTATTTCACATTGCCTCTTTTACTGTGTTTGAGTGGATTTCTTTGCTCCATTAAATTTCAGTAGCCTTGGGTAATGTCCAGAAGTGTTGGAAATGATTGTTTCCTTGCTGAACATTTGAATTTTTGATTATGCACTAACCCTCTAATGAGATTATTTTGAATTTGGTGTGAAGGAAGTTTTCAAGGATCAAGAGAGGAGGATAATATAATATGATCAAGAAGAGTGAAAAGTCTAAGCTTGGGGATGCCCCCGTGGTTCATCCCTTCATATTTGAAGAAGACTCAAGCATCTAAGCTTTGGGATGCCCAAGCCATCCCCTTCTTCATCAACAATTTATCAGGTCACCTCTAGTGAAACTATATTTTTATTCTGTCACATTTTATGTGCTTTATTTGGAGCGTCTGTGTGCTTTTTTTTTTGTGTTTGAATAAAATCGGATCCTAGCATTCCTTGTGGGAGAGAAAGACACGCTCCGCTTTTCATATTGAACATTGGTGTTCTTGGTTTTACTTTTAATGTTCATGGCGAAAGTTGAAAGCCGCTTCATTTATTGCTATTTGGTTGGAAACAGAAAATGCTTCATGTGGTAATTGATATATTGTCTTGAATAATTTGATACTTGGCAATTGTTTTGAGCTCTCAAGTAGATCATGTTTAAGCTCTTGCATCATGTGGTTTAAACCTATTAGTGGAGAACTACCGTAGAGCTTGTTGAAATTTGGTTTGCATGATTGGTCTCTCTAAAGTCTATATATTTTCTGGTAAAAGTGTTTGAGCAACAAGGAAGACAGTGTAGAGTCTTATAATGCTTGCAATATGTTCTTATGTAAGTTTTGCTGGTACCGGTTCATACTTGTGTTTGCTTCAAACAACCTTGCTAGCCAAAGCCTTGTACTGAGAGGGAATGCTTCTCGTGCATCCAAAACCTTGAGCCAAAACCTATGCCATTTGTGTCCACCATAACTACCTACTATGTGGTATTTTTCTACCATTCCAAAGTAAATTGCTTGCGTGCTACCTTTAAAAAATTCATTCCTTGTCTTTGGAATACATAGCTCATGGGAAAGTAGCCTAAAAAACTATTGTGGTAAGAAATATGTCGTTTATGTATCTTAGTTCTTATAAGTTGCTTGTTGAGCGGTAACCATGTTATCTAGGGACGCCATCAACCTGTCACACCTTTGTTGAATATCATGTGCTATGCATGTTCGTCTTGTCTGAAGTAAGGGAGATTTTCCATGATTTAAATGGTTTGAGTATGCATATTGTTAGAGAAGAACATTGGGCCGCCAACCAAAGCCATGTATCATGGTGGAAGTTTGAGCTTGGACATTAATCCTCAAATCTCTTATGGGAATATTATCTATTGTTGAATGCTTAAAGCATAAAAGAGGAGTCCATTATCTGTTTTCTATGTTATCCCGGTATGGATGTCCTCAAGTTGAGATCTATCAAAATTGAGAGATCAAATGCGATCTATCTCCTTGGACCTTTGTACAGGTGGCATAGAGGTACCCCTTTGTGACACTTGGTTGAAACATATGTAATGCAATGATAATCCATGGAAATCCGAGCTAATTAGGACAAGGA
>NC_061511.1:96526517-96745297 GCF_022539505.1 Lolium rigidum | reverse complement strand
AAAGTATGATGAGATGAAGCATCTTGGAAGCGATCATAATCAGCTATGAGGCCGTTATGGCGTAAAGGTGAAGGAGTTCTCCCTGAAGGTATTCTTGTGGAGTAGACTTGTCTACCTTGAGAGAAACATGGGGAAACTTCTGCCTTGGGAAATCCAGTCATGGCGTTTCTTCTGGCATACTGAAGAAGCACGGTAAATACCTCAATGGCATTAAGTCATGTGAAATCATGAAGCATGCATTGCTCCCTCGGAGACCTACCACAAGGACTCACGAGAGAGGTATCAGATCAGACCATAGCTGCAGTTAACACGCTTCTGACCTTGGGTTCTTTTGGCGTGGTAATCCACAAAGGTGGAGGAAGCGATCCTGGCGATTGCTTCAGTTCTATAGCATGAGCACCACAAAAGGAGATCACATGAATCACGTGTACGCCGTACGGGCGCAATTCCTTGGCGCGCCTGAAGCCCGATTACTGACGGATCTGCAGGCAGGCAACGGCAAACAAGCATGGTTGTAAATATCTTTCTGGGCGGTCGTGAGGCCGATCCTACAGCTAATACCATGGGCGGTGTTTTCATCTTCGAGAAATCAGTTGACATCTTAAAAAAGGCGTCGGCTATTCCGGCGACCACTACAATGATGACTGATCGCTGCCTACCGTGCTCGACCACGAATTCTGGAACAATGGGCGAAGGATCAACTCGTAGGCGTGGCTGATATTGTACGGTGAAGCCGTTGATATGGAACCGTCAATGCAGGTTACCAGCAATCTCTGCGGCGGATGTTCTTTGGGCGGTACCACCGTTACCAAACTCAGGTCCATCTGGAGGCATTAGAGGAGGCAGTTTCATGTACGATATTCAAATGCTACGGCTGGCATTGCGATCTGGCCAGATCGACAGCGAAGAACGATGTGATGCATCAACGTTCCGGGTGTGGAGGCGAAATGTTGTCGGTTCGTTTAGCTCTGAGAAGGCGATGGTGGCGTCTTTGAGCCTCGCAACGCGGTAAAGATAAACTGGCGGGGTATAGTTCATTCTTTCGCTGCGGTGAAACCTGCATCTATGGCGGCGGCTTTACTGGTTGTACCGACAAGTTCAGCGTCACAGGTGATGCAGTTGGAATGGAAAACTAGAGATCTGCAGGACTGGAGTGGCTAGCTGAATGGGCCAGGGCTGTCACGTGTCTTATAAATAGGTAAAACAGGAGCTTCTAAAGGTTTGACTTAGTTCCCAGGCAAAGTGACAGTTACTGATCAGCAGGAAAGCGGGCAGTTACCCGAAGGCCATAAAGAGCCTACGACACAAGAAAATGAATGGGAGGCGTCTTGCAGTGGCATCATTCAATTCCCTTCTCCACCCAATGGCTGGAATTGTTTGTCCAGCTGGGATCAAATGGCGTGAGCAAGGCCGGTGCTTTGGGACAGGTTACATATAAGTGGACCCCGTAGATTTCTGGCGTCAACACCAGGTGGAACCTAACCTCGAGAAATGGTGGATTTCCCAGTTCGTCTTCAGCATGGCAGGGCACATGCCATGGCAAAGGATGAGAAAGCAGTCTCCCATAACAAGGAAAAAGAGGAGGCCGATCCGCTGACCAGCCCCGTCGTGTGTCAGTGCCATACCAAGGAACAAGTGAGGCGTGCGATACAGCCACTCTCCACTCCTCAGCAGTCTGAATATAGTGTGACCGACGTGTGGGTACAAGCGGACGGCAAGGTACAGTAGGTCGGTGAAGATGTAAGAAGAGTGCAGTGGCATGTGGGAGGCGAAGGCGCGACAACTAGCTGAGAGGTCGAGAACGGGGGCATGGACAACCCAGGGTGTCCCTTAACAGCTCTTCTAAAGGACTCAGGGATGAGCCGTTTGCTCGTCAGCGCTCCGGGGTGTAGGCGGAAGAAGGATCGGGGAAGTTTGGTATTAGCGTCTACAGGACTCCGTGCGGAACCATTGCTGAGTCCTCTCAAGATGAAGACTGAAAGTCGGAAGATGAAGAAGGATCGTACCACGGCCAGGTGCCCGATGGACTTCAGCCATTCTGGAAAGCGTGAGTTGGGCGCCCTGCGCAGCGCCGGAACAAACGGCAAATGCCCTTTTGCGTTGGCAGGAAGCGCGTGATGGCGTGAAAATTCAGCGGGCCTTTGGGTAGAGAGGCTGTTGCCAAAGAGGATTGGCGTCAGCGGCCGATGCAGAATACATGCAGGCGCGCGGCGCTGATGTTCTTATTCCACCAGAGTTTGGCGATGCTGGGATCTGGAAGAAGTGCGATCGCCCGGGTTTGACTACGGTCACGGCGATCATCTTTGACTGCACCAAGCTTCGTCACATCTTTCTGACAGCAGAAATCGTCATCATCTGCAAATATGACGTCATCAAACACATGCTGTCGGCTCCTGTGTTGAAAGGCCGACTCGGTAAGTGGATGTTTGCGTTATCGGAATTTGATCTCCGGTATCAACCTGCGAAAGCAGTCAAAGGACAGGCGTTGGCCGATCTTATTGCTGAACGAATCAACACTGATATAGCAGCACTGTCTGTACGTGCATGGGCCATGTTTTTCGATGGATCGGTTTGTGATAACGGTTGCGGCATCGGCATTCTACTCGTGTTGCCCCGGGGGGCAACCTACTCCTTCTCCATCAGGCTATCTACCCCTTGCACCAACAATGTCGCTGAGTATGAAGCAATACGTAAGGGGATGGAGTTGCTTATTGAAGCCGGGGCAGAAGCAGTGGAACTTTTGGGGACTCAAAGTTGGTGATTTCCCAGCTCACGGACGAATATAAATGTGAGAGCGAGTCACTCTTCCCATTATGGATGCAATGCCGTGAGCTGATGGCACAATTTAGGTACATAAACTTCAACTGGGTCCCGAGGTCGCAGAATATCGAGGCAAACGATCTCGCACAGATGGCGTCAGGCTACAAGGACATAGTAGATGGAGCCGATGTCCAGGTATAGTTCATGGAACCGGATGATTGGAGAGCCGATATCTTCAATTACTTGAAAGATTCGGCTCGGGGGGCACCTAAACGGATAAGGTACAAGGCCATGAAATATGTCCTTATTGGAGATGACATGTTCTACAGGACTTTGGAAGGGTTACTTCTCAGATGTCTGGGAACACCCGAGTCAAATCGGCTCTTACACGAGGTACACGAAGGCGCCTGTGGAACTCATCAGTCGGCTCATAAGATGAAATGGTTGATCAGGCGATCGGGGTTTTATTGGCCCACCATGCTGGAGCAATGTTTTAATTACTATAAAGGGTGTCAAGTATGTCAGAAGTTTGGGAAGATTCAGATGGCACCTGCATCAACAATGAACCCCATCATCAAGCCTTGGCCATTCCGAGGTTGGGGCATGGATATGATCGGCAAAATCAATCCTCCATCGAGCAAAGGCCACGTGTGGATTTTGGCCATCACAGATTATTTTACTAAATGGGTGGAGGCCGTCCCTATGAAGTCAGTAACATCGGCCGATGTTATCAATTTTGTGAAAGAACATGTCATTCACAGATTCGGGATTCCCCAGACTATCACGACCGATGGAGGTTCGGCTTTCGTTTCTCGCGAGTTTAGAGAGTTCTGCGAGGACATGGGAATTAAGTTGATCCGATCGTCCCCATACTATGCTCAAGCAAATGGGCAAGCTGAAGCGTCCAACCAGAGCCTTATCAAGCTGATTAAGAGGAAAGTCGACGAGCACCCTAGACGTTGGCACGAAGCTTTGTGGGCTTACCGCATGTCATGTCATGGAGCGATAAAAACCTCGCCATACCATCTGGTCTATGGACAAGAAGCCGTGTTGCCCTGGGAGATCACGGCTGGGTCGAGACGTGTTACGTTTCAGAATGACTTAACGACTGAAGAATATGCAGCCCTGATGAGTGATAGCATCGAGGATCTGACGGAACTTATACTTTGGTCGCTTGAGAAAATTAAGGAGAATAAAGCCAAGGTAGCTCGTGCATATAATAAGAAGGTGAAGCCAAAGGAGTTCCACGTTGGTGATCTAGTATGGGAAGCTGTATTTCCATTGGGGACTAAGGACAAGGTGTATGGTAAATGGTCTCCAAATTGGCACGGGCCGTACAGGGTCGACCAAGTTTTAAAGGGCAATGCATACATGCTCGAGGAGCTGAGTGGTGCGAAGTTGCCAGTGGCTGTCAATGGTCAGCATCTCAAGAAATATTTCCCGAGTATGTGGGATGATGGGCAGTGAAATATGGGGGCCGATGCATGAAATCGGCCAGTAAAATTTTTTTTTAATATGCAAAGCACAGCCGATGCACTGATATCGACTTTAGAACTAAAAAGCCGATGCGTAGCCATCGACTATAGAGGAACAACTGTCACAAGCAAGCATCAGGTCACCGTTTGAATTTTGGGGCTGGCGTTGCTGGCGTTTTTGGTAAAGACCGATGCGTTGCCATCGGCTCTTTGAGCATTGATTTATTTTGATAATCGGAAGAATCAAGCATGGAATCCTTCTTCATTGATTAAAAGGGGATTTTTTATAGAGAAGAGCCTATTGCTCAAGAAAGGAAGAACAAAAGAAGAGCAGATTGCTACTACTAGTCCTATGCTAGTAATCCCTAATCTAAGGGCCGACGCTGCCCTCGTCGTCGCCATCGTAGCCGCCATCGGCGCTGCTGCCGTAGCCCTCGGCAGGGGCTTCTTCCTCCTCGTCGTCGTCGTCATCATCGTCATCCGACCCGGCGCGGAAGCGCTTTGCCGGCGGGTACTCGTCGGAGGAGGTGTCGTCCTCCTCTTCCTCCTCTTCGTCGGAGGAAGTGAAGTCACCCCAGGAGAAGAGGTCGTCCTCACTCTCCGCCTCCAGTTCCCCGTCGACGAGGAACCGGAGGTCGTCCTCCCCGTCGGTCAGGGGCAAATCATCATCTGACCCGACGACGGTCAGGGGTGGGCCATCTGGCACGAAGTCGAAGTCCCAGTCCCTCTCGTCCCAATGCTCGGGAGCACGCCTATTGTACGCCTCCATCTGGTTGTACTCCAGCATCGGCTCGCTCGAGGAAGAGGACTGGAAGGAGAGAGCCGATGAAGCAGAGGAGAAGGAGGAGTCCATGGTGCAGAGGAGGGCTTTCCGATGGCTAGTACTGAGCAGGGGGATGAAGAAGCGACTTGCTCGACGCGGTTAAATAAAAGGGGATATAGTGGAGATTTAATGCTGCGGCGGTTTCCGAGGACATGGTGCCAAAACTGTCAAATCATGCAGAGAAGTTGAGAAGGCAAGGCATCATGATGAAAGGATACTGTGACGGTTCTGCTCTGCCACGACGTGACCCTACGAAGAAAAAACAAAGTGGTTTTGAAATTATCATTACCAAAACCAGGGGGCATGTGTTATCACCAGATTTTAACCAAGTCCGGAGATGGGCCGTGATCGAAGAAGGGCTTAGAGGACATGCATATGAAGTGACTCTGAATCGGCCTTGTGCGAGAATTTGGGCTAGATTGCACGTGTATCTGTATATTATGGTAGATTTAGAATTAAGAGATAAAGTTTAGTCGTACACAGCTAGGTTTATTCCTAAGATAGAAAGTCCACGGACTATAAATATGTACCTAGGGTTATTGAGAAAGGAGGACGATCACGTTCACAACAAACCAATCTAGGCGCATCGCCACCCCTTGTTTCGAGGGTTTCTCCCGGTAAGCAACATGCTGCCTAGATCGCATCTTGCGATCTAGGCGATATCGGCTTATTCGTTGTTGGTGTTGCTCGTGCTGAAGCCTTTTTGATGGCGAGCAACACCCTTATCGTGGATGTTTTTGGGGTTGATGTCGATACTTTCATGATATGCTTGCTTAGCTACGCTACCCCTCAATATCCAGCTTCCCTTACACCTATCTTAGGTGTAAGGGCAGCATCTTGCTTGTTCTTTATTTAGTAGATCTGATCCGTTATAGTTGTTCCTTGTACTTCAAGGATTGGTTTGATATCTGCATGGTTAGGCCTTGCAAACGGGTTGAACGATCCGGTAGTGCGTAAGGTATGGTTTATTAAGTCCTAGCGGGATTGTTCCGGGGATCAACTTCATGTTGGTTTTTAGGCCTCTTTAGGACTGGTTTTCCATCATCTTACGTATCTGCTAGGCTCAACTACGCGTAGGATGTTCCGGTTATGCGGTGAAAACCCTAGACTATCGTAGATTGGTTTAACTTGATATTGATAAAGCAGGATCCCCATGTCATTGTAAATCCAACGTGAACCATGGGGCAATCGGCTCTTTGAGCCGATCCACAGGGCAACCTAAGAGCCGATCGGGGCTCGTATTTAATGTTTACGTGTTTGCCATGCAGGAAACTAATCGAAGCAATCCATCACCTTCCTGACCAGGTATAGGTCAGGTGGCACGCCCTTGCATCAGCCGGGACGTGTGCCGGAGCATTGCGGGCCGTTGCCCGAGGGACCAGGATCCACCAGCAGTCCTGGGAGCCTCCCGGCTCTCCGTGTTGTCCATCGCTGCTCGCCTGTGGGTTTTGGTAGGCAACAATTGATCAACGAACATAGTTCATAGCGGAAACATAAATATAAGGGACTCTCTAGTCCACAGGCCAACACTTGATGTTAGAAGAACTCCTAGTTGTCGTAGGCGTCCTGCTGGTCGTCACCTTGGTAGTTCTGCTCCTCTTCATATTCTGGCCATTTGAATAGCCAGGACACAACCATGAGTACTTTAAGTACTCGCAAACTAATACTAGTGTAAGCACTTATCAATTCTAGTAAGGGGTGCTAAGCTCTAGTTTATTTTTCATAAAGCCAATTTTAGTTCACAAGTATTGGATAACGACTCTTAATGTGCTAACTAGCTCAAGTGGGAACATTAGTGTCATTCCCACAACTCAATTGTGATTCAATTCAAGTCACCATTCACTTCATCAACATTTTCAAGAAATTTCTGACACCGGAAACTGTATGGCCTTCCCAACCGTCCGTAACCGTGGACACGGCTTTTCGAATAGGTTTACATTCTGCAGAGGTTGCACACTTGTGCCACAACATTTGATTTCATCCGTCAGGGATAACCATGAATCATCGTAACTCAGTACGCGGATCATCAACCATAACCTTTCACTTACATGCCCTAGCATAGGTACCTCTCCCCATGAGCTTGGCCTCCCAGTGAAGACCAACTGTCCACCTGGGAACTGCACAGGGCTTGGGCCGTACATTCACCTCATTTCACATCATTTCTCATACAACGGAGGCAGCCTCGGCATAACCCCTATGATGCTTGTTCAGAGGGTACCCATACTAAGATGTATAAACTTCCAGTTAAGCCCTACCCATAATCAGGTATTGTGGGGGTACTCAAAAATTGGAAAGGTATCGCATCCAAACCAATATCAAATTTAGTCAAAATTCACCATATCATTCAAGTCATATTCACCTTCAAAATTCTTTCAATGGAATGATTTATCATTCCAAAGCTTTTCAAATTCATTTCAAAGCCTTTCAAATTCATTTCAAATCACATGTTCCCATCTAGAGTAGTCAATTTTAGTTATTAGCACTAGCACTAATCATGAGGGGTGCTACCTTGCTTGGCCATCTTTGAGGCTAACTTTGCTACTCTAGTATCACTCTAAACTTAGACCAAAGTTAACTATTAAATTAACTTCTTTAATAAACCAAGTAAAAACTTGTAAGTTAAAAACTTGGGATGGGATCATTGTAAGTAAGGTGAGATTAATGGTGCCTTGCCCTAATAGGGCTTTGCACTTGCAAGAATATTAGCTTGCATTGAGTGGGGTAGTGATAAAAGTTCTCTTCCTCCTCTTCTTGGTAGAAGCCTTCCTCCTCTTGGTATTCTCCGGTACTAGCGTCTAAAAACGAATACGAGATACCATCACCCAACAAGGTTCAAGAGCTATACTAAGCACACCATGGCTTCATACAAACTATTCTAATAACACACATAACACAATAGTTGCATTTGGTTTTCTTTCTTTAAGAAAAATAATTTCCTCTCATTACATATGTAAATGATAGTTTCCATTTAGTTCTTTGAGGAAATAATTTCCTCTCATTGAATCTTCTTAAGATTTAATTTCCTCCAACAATCATGTATGAATCTAGGTTGACCAAGGTCAACCTTCATCATCATCACTTGGGAAAATAATTTAAATGAGGTAGAATACCTCATACCATTTTAGCAATACGACTTATGATTTAATATCACCAAGTATTTCAATGTGAGAGTAATTAGACCAGGGTCTCAACTTCATATGAAAGTACTTTGGACAAGATTTAAATGAGAGCAAGCCTCTCATACAATTTACATAATAGTTTTGGACAATATCATTTGACTAAAATAGCCATATAGTCCTTTATTTAAACTAGGCCATCATCACTCAAAGTAACCATACCATATTTTTACAGGACCAATTAGTGTAAGTGAAATGTGAGCTATGAGAGTTGAAATCAACTCAATATCATCTTTGGTTGATTTTTAGTAATTATTTGAATGTGCAAAAGTCCCTGAATTGTTCTTTTTGTCATATTATTTCTACAATGCATCTCACAGTGAGACCAGTGGGGTTGTGTAGATCTTTTCTCTAGCTTTGCAATGATATAAAATTCACCCAATTTGGTTGGGCCAATTTGAATCTATTCAATTTTGAAAACAGGACCAGTATTGAATTTGATTTAAACAGAAATTCCAAATTTGAATCTGTGGGCCGCAAAGGAAAACTAAACGGGCCGATTTCAAAATAAACAGAGGATCCAGCCCACCACGCGTCCACGCACGCGTGGGCTGCCTGACAAGGTGGGCTCCACCCGTCAGTCGCTCGTTAACCAGGGAAACGGTACGGGGCGTGTGGAGCGTTGGATTAGATGGCGATCTAACGGCTCTGGGTCATCGTCGTCGCCGGCGAGAATAGGCTACTGTCACGGCGGCGCTAGGGGGTCGGAGAGCTCACCGGGGCTCCAGCGGCGGTGGGCAGTATGCTCAACGAAGTGGTAGACGACGGCGAGGCTCCTGGTACCGGCGGCTTGTCCTGGGGTGGCTCCAATTGGCGGCGAGCTTCCGCGGCGGCGTATGGCAGTGAGGTGGAAATTGAGCGGCGGTGGTGGCTGATCGAGGCAGTGGAGTAGCTCAGGTGGTCGAGGGAGAAGAGGGGAAGACGATGGTGTGCAGAGATCGACGGATGGGGGCTTCCTTTTATAGGCGCGGAAGTGGCCGTGGGTGCTGCGGCGAACTCGACATGGGCGTGATGTCTACGTTCCCCCTCCTTTCCTGTAGACAGTGTTGGGCCTCCAAGAGCAGAGGTTTGTAGAACAGCAGCAAGTTTCCCTTAAGTGGATACCCAAGGTTTATCGAACTCAGGGAGGAAGAGGTCAAAGATATCCCTCTCATGCAACCCTGCAACCACAAAGCAAGAAGTCTCTTGTGTCCCCAACACACCTAATAGGTGCACTAGTTCGGCGAAGAGATAGTGAAATACGGGTGGTATAAATAAGTATGAGCAGTAGTAACGGTGCCGGAAAAGTGCTTGGCGTGTAGTTGATGGTGGTGGTATTGCAGCAGTAGTAACGCGATAAAACAAGTAAACAAGCGATAGTAACGCAAGAGTAGTAACGCAGCGAGTAGTAAACGAGCAGTAGTAACTCAGCGGTATTTAGGAACAAGGCCTAGGGAATAGACTTTCACTAGTGGACACTCTCAACATTGATCACATAACAGAATAGATAAATGCATACTCTACACTTTTGTTGGATGATGAACACATTGCGTAGGATTACACGAACCCTCAATGCCGGAGTTAACAAGCTCCACAATAATGCTCATGTTTTAGTAACCTTAAGTGTAAGATAGATCAACGGACTAAACCAAGTACTAGCATAGCATGCACACTTGTCACCTTCATGCATATGTAGGAGGAATAGATCACATCAATATTTTCATAGCAATAGTTAACTCCATAATCTACAAGAGATCATGATCATAGCATAAACCAAGTACTAACACGGTGCACGCACCTGTCACCTTTGCACACATGCGGGAGGAATAAACTACTTTAATAACAAATCACTAGAGTAGCTCATGGATAAATTGTGATACAACATGCTGCAATCTTAAAGAGATATAAATAAGCACCTCACTATGCCATTCAATGAGTAAGTATTCTGTGAAATCTAGCCTAAGAGACCCACACGGTGCACACACTGTCACCTTTACACACGTGGGACGAGGAGTCTCCGGAGATCACATAAGTAAAACCCACTTGACTAGCATAATGACATCTAGATTACAAGCATCATCATATGAATCTCAATCATGTAGGGCAGCTCATGAGATTATTGTATTGAACTACATAGGAGAGAGATGAACCACATAGCTACCGGTACAGCCCCGAGCCTCGATGGAGAACTACTCCCTCCTCATGGGAGCAGCAGCGGTGATGAAGATGGCGGTGGAGATGGCAGCGGTGTCGATGGAGAAGCCTTCCGGGGGCACTTCCCCGCTCCGGCAGGGTGCCGGAACGGAGATCCTGTCCCCCGGATCTTGGCTTCGCGATGGCGGCGGCTACGGCAGGTTTCGTGGGTTTCGTCAATTGGTATCGGGTTTTCTGATCCGGGGGCTTCTTATAGGCGAAGAGGCGGCGCCGGGGGGTCGAAGGGCTGGCCAAACCCTAGGGGGCGCGGGCCACCCCTAGGCCGCGCCGGGGTATGGTGTGGTGGGCCTGTGCCCCCCTCCGGTCCCTCTCGTGTGTTCCGGATGCTTCCGGAGATTCTAAGATCTTTGGCGTTGATTTCGTCCGATTCCGAGAATATTTCGTTACTAGGATTTACGAAACCAAAAACAGCGGAAAACGAGGACGGCACTTCGGCATCTTGTTAATAGGTTAGTTCCGGAAAATGCACGAATATGACATAAAGTGTGCATAAAACATGTAGATAACATCAATAATGTGGCATGGAACACAAGAAATTATCGATACGTTGGAGACGTATCGGCATCCCCAAGCTTAGTTCTGCTCGTCCCGGCGAGGTAAAACGATAACAAAGATAATTTCTGGAGTGACATGCCATCATAACCTTGATCATACTATTTGTACAGCATATGTAGTGAATGCAGCGATCAAAACAATGTATATGACATGGGTAAACAACTGAATCATAAAGCAAAGACTTTTCATGAATAGCACTTCAAGACAAGCATCAATAAGTCTTGCATAAGAGTTAACTCATAAAGCAATAATTCAAAGTAAAGGTATTGAAGCAACACAAAAGAAGATTAAGTTTCAGCGGTTGCTTTCAACTTGTAACATGTATATCTCATGGATAATTGTCAATGCAAAGCATTATAACAAATGCAATATGCAAATATGTAAGAATCAATGCACAGTTCACACAAGTGTTTGCTTCTTGAGGTGGAGAGAAATAGGTGAACTGACTCAACAATAAAAGTAAAAGAATGGTCCTTCAAAGAGGAAAGCATCGATTGCTATATTTGTGCTAGAGCTTTGATTTTGAAAACATAAAGAGAGCATAAAAGTAAAGTTTTGAGAGGTGTTTGTTGTTGTCAACGAATGGTAGCGGGTACTCTAACCCCCTTGCCGGACAAACCTTCAAAGAGCGGCTCCCATTTTATTTTATTTTTGGATGGCACTCCTTCCAACCTTTCTTTCACAAACCATGGCTAACCGAATCCTCGGGTGCACGCCAACAATCTCATACCATGAAGGAGTGCCTTTTTATTTTAGTTTTATTATGATGACACTCCTCCCAACCTTTGCTTACACAAGCCATGGCTAACCGAATCCTTCGGGTGCCGTCCAACAATCACATACCATGGAGGAGTGTCTATTTTTAGTTTGTTAATTTGGGACTGGGAATCCCATTGCCGGCTCTTTTTGCAAAATTATTGGATAAGCGGATGAAGCCACTAGTCCATTGGTGAAAGTTGCCCAACAAGATTGAAAGATAAACACCACATACTTCCTCATGAGCTATAAAACATTGACACAAATAAGAGGTAATAAATTTTGAATTGTTTAAAGGTAGCACTCAAGCAATTTACTTTGGAATGGCGGAGAAATACCATGTAGTAGGTAGGTATGGTGGACACAAATGGCATAGTGTTGGCTCAAGTATTTGGATGCATGAGAAGTATTCCCTCTCGATACAAGGTTTAGGCTAGCAAGGTTGTTTGAGGCAAACACAAGGATGAACTAGTACAGCAAAACTCACATAAAAGACATATTACAAGTATTATAAGACTATACATCGTCTTCCTTGTTGTTCAAACACCTTACTAGAAATTATCTAGACCTTAGAGAGACCAATTATGCAAACCAAATTTTAGCATGCTCTATGTATTTCTTCACTAATGGGTGCAAAGTATATGATGCAAGAGCTTAAACATGAGCACAACAATTGCCAAGTATCACATTACCCAAGACATTTATAGCAATTACTACATGTATCATTTTCCAATTCCAACCATATAACAATTTAACGAAGAGGAAACTTCGCCATGAATATTATGAGCTAAGAACACATGTGTTCATACGAACCAGCGGAGCGTGTCTCTCTCCCACACAAGCATGATGTAATCCAATTTATTTAAACACAAACAAAAACAAAAGCACACAGACGCTCCAAGTAAAGCACATAAGATGTGGCCGAATAAAAATGTAGTTTCGGGGAGGAACCCGATAATTTGTTGATGAAGAAGGGGATGCCTTGGGCATCCCCAAGCTTAGACGCTTGAGTCTTCTTGATATATGCAGGGGTGAACCACCGGGTGCATCCCCAAGCTTAGAGCTTTCACTCTCCTTGATCATAGTATATCATCCTCCTCTCTTGACCCTTGAAAACTTCCTCCACACCAAACTCGAAACAACTCATTAGAGGGTTAGTGGACAATAAAAATTAACATGTTCAGAGGTGACACAATCATTCTTAACACTTCTGGACATTGCATAAAGCTACTGGACATTAATGGATCAAAGAAATTCATCCAACATAGCAAAAGAGGCAATGCGAAATAAAAGGCAGAATCTGTCAAAACAGAACAGTCCGTAAAGATGGATTTTATTAGGCCACCAGACCTGCTCAAACGAAAATGCTCAAATTGAATGAAAGTTGCGTACATATCTGAGGATCATGCTCGTAAATTGGCATAATTTTCTGAGCTTCCTGCAGGGCAGTGGGCTCAGATTCGTGACAGCAAAGAAATCTGGAACTGCGCAGTAATCCAAATCTAGTACTTACTTTTCTATCAACGGCTTAACTTGGCACAACAAAACTCAAAACTAAGATAAGGAGAGGTTGCTACAGTAGTAAACAACTTCCAAGACACAAATATAAAACAAAGTACTGTAGCAAAATAACACATGGGTTATCTCCCAAGAAGTTCTTTCTTTTTAGCCATTAAGATGGGCTCAGCAGTTTTAATGATGCACTCGCAAAAGATTGTATGTGAAGAAAAAGAGAGCATCAAGAGGCAAATTCAAAACATATTTAAGTCTAACATGCTTCCTATGCAAAGGAATCTTGTAAATAAACAAGTTCATGAGGAGCAAAGTAACAAGCATAGGAAGATAAAACAAGTGTAGCATCAAAAATTTCAGCACATAGAGAGGCATTTTAGTAACATGAAAATTTCTACAACCATATTTTCCTCTCTCATAATAACTTTCAGTAGCATCATGAGCAAACTCAACAATATAACTATCACATAAAGCATTCTTATCATGAGTCTCATGCATAAAATTATTACTCTCCACATAGGCATAGTCAATTTTATTAGTTGTAGTGGGAGCAAATTCAACAAAGTAGCTATCATTATTATTCTCATCAAGTGTAGGAGGCATAGTATAATCACAACAAAATTTACTCTCAGCAGTAAGTGGCATCAAAGGACCACTATCATTATAATCATCGAAATAGGAGGCAAAGTATCATCAAAGAAAATTTTCTCCTCAATGCTTGGGGGACTAAAAATATCATGAAAACCAGCTTCCCCAAGCTTAGAACTTTCTATATCATTGTCAACAATGGTGTTCAAAGCGTTCATACTAATATTACTACCAGCATGCAAAGAAGATTTCATAGGTTTTTTAATTTTCGCATCAAACAATCCATGTTTTAAATCAGGAAATAGAACAAGAAGCTCATTGTTGTCCATTATGCCAAACTAGTGTAAACAAGAAACAAAAAGATGCAATTGCAGGATCTAAAGGAAATAGCTTTGAGCACACACACAACGGCGCAAGAAAAATACTTTACCTGAGACCGTAGTATGAGTGCCTTTTTACCTTTCCTCCCCGGCAACGGCGCCAGAAAAGTGCTTGATGTCTACGTTCCCCCTCCTTTCCTGTAGACAGTGTTGGGCCTCCAAGAGCGAGAGGTTTGTAGAACAGCGAGCAAGTTTCCCTTAAGTGGATACCCAAGGTTTATCGAACTCGGGGAGGAAGAGGTCAAAGATATCCCTCTCATGCAACCCTGCAACCACAAAGCAAGAAGTCTCTTGTGTCCCCAACACACCTAATAGGTGCACTAGTTCGGCGAAGAGATAGTGAAATACAGGTGGTATAAATAAGTATGAGCAGTAGTAACGGTGCCAGAAAAGTGCTTGGCGTGTAGTTGATGGTGGTGGTATTGCAGCGGTAGTAACGCGATAAAACGAGTAAACAAGCAGTAGTAACGCAGTAGTAGTAACGCAGCGGTAGTAAACGAGCAGTAGTAACTCAGCGAGTATTTAGGAACAAGGCCTAGGGAATAGACTTTCACTAGTGGACACTCTCAACATTGATCACATAACAGAATAGATAAATGCATACTCTACACTTTTGTTGGATGATGAACACATTGCGTAGGATTACACGAACCCTCAATGCCGGAGTTAACAAGCTCCACAATAATGCTCATGTTTTAGTAACCTTAAGTGTAAGATAGATCAACGAGACTAAACCAAGTACTAGCATAGCATGCACACCTGTCACCTTCATGCATATGTAGGAGGAATAGATCACATCAATATTATCATAGCAATAGTTAACTCCGTAATCTACAAGAGATCATGATCATAGCATAAACCAAGTACTAACACGGTGCACGCACTGTCACCTTTGCACACATGCAGGAGGAATAAACTACTTTAATAACAAATCACTAGAGTAGCTCATGGATAAATTGTGATACAACATGCTGCAATCTTAAAGAGATATAAATAAGCACCTCACTATGCCATTCAATGAGTAAGTATTCTGTGAAATCTAGCCTAAGAGACCCACACGGTGCACACACTTGTCACCTTTACACACGTGGGACGAGGAGTCTCCGGAGATCACATAAGTAAAACCCACTTGACTAGCATAATGACATCTAGATTACAAGCATCATCATATGAATCTCAATCATGTAGGGCAGCTCATGAGATTATTGTATTGAACTACATAGGAGAGAGATGAACCACATAGCTACCGGTACAGCCCCGAGCCTCGATGGAGAACTACTCCCTCCTCATGGGAGCAGCAGCGGTGATGAAGATGGCGGTGGAGATGGCAGCGGTGTCGATGGAGAAGCCTTCCGGGGGCACTTCCCCGCTCCGGCGGGGTGCCGGAACGGAGATCCCGTCCCCGGATCTTGGCTTCGCGATGGCGGCGGCTCCGGCAGGTTTCTGTGGGTTTCGTCAATTGGTATCGGGTTTTCTGATCCAGGGGCTTCTTATAGGCGAAGAGGCGGCGCCAGGGGGTCGAAGGGCTGGCCAAACCCTAGGGGGCGCGGGCCACCCCTAGGCCGCGCCAGGGTATGGTGTGGTGGGCCTGTGCCCCCCTCTGGTCCCTCTCGTGTGTTCTGGATGCTTCCGGAGATTCTAAGATCTTTGGCGTTGATTTCGTCCGATTCCGAGAATATTTCGTTACTAGGATTTCGAAACCAAAAACAGCGAGAAAACGAGAAGCGGCACTTCGGCATCTTGTTAATAGGTTAGTTCCAGAAAATGCACGAATATGACATAAAGTGTGCATAAAACATGTAGATAACATCAATAATGTGGCATGGAACACAAGAAATTATCGATACGTTGGAGACGTATCAGGGCGCGGCTTCTCCGGTGAGCTATTGGGCTAGGCGAGGGCGGCGCACTTCTCAGCACATCATGGCGGTTCTCTGGGTGGCGGCAGGTAGGCTAGGCGGTGCCAAACCTGGTCGGGGTGCTTCAATGTCTGGCGCGCCCGAGGCGGGGTTTCGTCCTCGTCTCCGGCGGCGGCGGGCACGGGTCGGTGTCGTGATGTTGTCTGGCGGCTCCACGGTGTCACGGAGAAGCTCAACACGCAGAGAGGGGGCCAGGGGCTGCGCAGGGCGTCGAGGCAGCGCGTGTCCAGTGCGTGTCTGCGGGCATGCGTGCGACGGCGTCGGCATGGTCTGGCCGCCATGGGCGCGAGCTGGTCTGGCGCATGCAGGGCTCCTCCTCGACAACGGCACGTTCCAGTAGGTCCAGTGGAGTGAGGTGTCTTCATTTGGCAAGGTGGCCATGGCTGGTGAGGGAAGGGGGAGAGGGGTGGTGTCCATGTGGAACATGGCCGGCATGGCCATGTCCATGCCATGCTTGGCCCTTCTCCTAGGGTTTCTATGCTTGTTGTAGGTGGAGAGGGAACCAGGGAACATGTAGAGGCCAAGTGGTGGAGTAGGGTTGGGGCACACTATTTGAAATAGTGATTTTGAGATTTGTGCCTATTTGAATTTCCAAACTTGTGTCAAATTTGCTCTATGTAATATAGTTCCAAAATTTGAAATTGGGTGTGTTGGATTGGTTGAAAATGACCAGAGACACACAAAGGTGGTGGTGTCATTTTAAAAATAAAAGAAATGCAAAATTTGCAAAGTGTGAGAATGTTGAGATTGTTAAAAAGTCTCAACTTTGCATGAGCATAGTTTTTGATCCAGGGTGAATTTGATATGGTGGTCTTTACAAAAGTTGTTCACCTTGATGTATACTTGGATGAGGTGCAAAGAATTAGAATTGTTTGGTTTGAAAATATTGAAATCCAGGGGCTCAAAGTAGTGACCAGATTGTAAATGGCAGAAATGACCATTATTACATGTGATCACATTTTGAGTTCAAACTTGATTTGATTTGAGTTTCTTTGATTCCGAAAGTGTTAATAAGTGTTTAGCAACATAAAACAACTAATGGTGAAAGTCAAATTGATCTAGGTTAAAGATTTTCAAAAATGTCATAAACCATATGTGAGGGTTTTAGGGTTTTCCATTTTATTTCTTTTCTTCTTCTTTGACTTTATTTTGTGATCTTCTCAAGATCAATTTAGGGTTTTAGGGTTTAGTATATAAACACACAAGCAATCATCATGGCATATCACACAAAAATGCACAAGTCCTATGCATATCACTATATGCAAATAGAAGTTTTTGTTGGTTCCTAATTTTGGACAATTGAATTCTTCTTCTTCCTTTATTTGAAATTTGGGATGTTACAGCCAGAGAGCGAGGTGATAGGTGTCTGAGGAGTGGGTGCTCACCCTGGAGCGGATGGAGGCGACGGCAAGGCTCGGGGCGGCTTGTGGTGCCGGCGTTGAGCCGATTTCCGGCGGCCAGACGCAGAGAAGAAGAGGATGTCCCCATCGATTGGGGGCATCCCCGGCCGATTCCTTTGGCCAGGAGATGGAGGAGGGCACGGCGGAGCTCTGATGACCCACAAGTATAGGAGGTGTATCGTAGTACTTTCGATAAATAAGAGTGTCGAACCCAACAAGGAGCAGAAGGTGTTGACAAGCAGTTTCCATGAAGGATTCACTGTAAATGCTCACAGACAAGTATTCAGGGGGTTTTGATATAGCAGATAAATAAAATACAAGTAAGTAAAATGCGAGAGTAATAATTTCCGCGAGTGGCCCAATCATTTTTAGCACAAAGGACAAGCCGGTTTGTTTACTTATGATGACCAAACGTTCTTGAGGACACACGGGAATTTAGTCTAGTGCTTTCGCTTCATATAGTTGATTAATCTTCATTGTTTTTATAAGTGTTGTGTGGGTGAACCTATGCTAATGCACCGCCCTTCCTAGGACTAATACATACTTGTGATTAAACCCCTTGCAAGAATCCGCAAATACAAGAAAGTAATTAAGATAAATCTAACCACAGCCTTAAACTCTGAGATCCTGCTATCCCTCCTGCATCGATATACCAACGGGGGTTCAGGTTGCTGTCACTCCGGCAACCTCACAATTAGGAAACGAATACAAGATGTATTCCCTAGGCCCATAAAGGTGAAGTATCATGTAGTTGACGTTCACATGACACCACTAGAAGAATAATAACACAACTTAAATATCAAACCATTAAATATTACTCAACATAGTTCACTACTAACTTTTAGACTTCACCCATGTCCTCAAGAACTAAACGAACTACTCACGAGACATCATATGGAACATGATCAGAGGTGATATGATGATGAATAACAATCTGAACATAAACCTTGGTTCAATGGTTTCACTCAATAGCATCAATAACAAGGAGTAATCAACACCGGGAGAGTTTCCCCTATGAAATAATCAAGATTCAACCCTAGATGTTACAGCGGTGACGAGGTGCAGCGGTGGAGATGACGGTGAAAGTGGTGGAGATGATGATGATGATCCCAATGAAGTCCAGCTCGATGACGGTGACGATGGCGACGATTTCCCCCTCCGAGAGGGAATTTCCCCGACGGATTTCAGCCTGCCGGAGAGCCCTTTTCTCTCTGGTGTTTTCCGCCCCGCAGAGGCGGCTGTGTCTATTCGTGATGCCTCCTCGGCCCCTCCTTTTGGCTTGCTCCTTCTTCTGGAGAAATAAGACTTTCGGTGTATTTTCCGTCAATTGTTGATCTTCAGAAATATTGCATCCTGACGGTGCTTTTTCCAGCACAATTTGGGGTGATCACATAAAATAATGGGATCAAGGTTCTTACTTATAGTAGTATTAGGGTTTCAAAATATGATACAATTCTTAAAATAATAGTTGGTACTAGATTTAATGTGATTAAGTACTTTGAACAAAATTAATAATAGCCTTAGCATGTAGTTATTTTAAAAGGTTTAAGAATTAAGACAAATACTAGTTAGGGTTTAATTTCGAGAATTAGGGTTTTTATGTTGGTTATTTAACTTATAAATTATTAACTTGTTAAATAAAAAGGTTGGAGTAAATAACTTTTCATTGAAATTTAATACTAGTTATTATTATTATTATTATTTGCCTTTTCTTATCACTTTATTTACTTAGAGAAATTTTTCTAAAAATTACATCCCAAAAGAATAGGATGGGCTGGATGGGTAGAGCCCATCAGATTCAGTCGGACCCAGCTTAATGGGCTGGCCTAGTAGTGCCCGACCTGGTCGGGTTCAACCCGACCCAACCCAGCTCTCACTCACCCCTCTTCCGCACACGCACACGATCCCCACCAATCTTTCTCTCTCGCGACCACCAGGCCCCTACGGCGTCGCCGCCCGCCCCCGGCTGCTCCTGGCCCTCTCTGAGGCCGACGAGTTAGGGTTTTGGTCGGCCGCGCCAAGCTCTACAAGCTCCCCCTGATCGATTTGTTTTCCTCGGCCTAGGTTGCTTGCTCACGACCCTGGAAACCCTAGTGGTCACCGGCGGTTTTACCGCCGCCTGCTGCTGCTCCTGCTGTCGCCGGTCTACTCCTCCGACGCTGCTCCCCGGCGTGGCTTCACCACGGACTTACCGACCATCAGCCGCTACCTCGGCGCCGCCTCCTTTCCCGCACGCGTGCCTCACGGCAACCCTAGCCTACGAATGGCTCGGTCGCCGGCGTACTGCCACGCGCCGTTGCGCCTCCCTTTGGTCTTCTGTATCTCCTCTACACCTCCATGAGCACCTGTACCTCAATCCCTTCAGGTTCCAGCTCTATTCTGCTGTGTCCGGCTGTTCTGGTTCATGAGGTGGTGATGTTGGTGTTGGGGTGCTGCTCGTGATGCCTACATTGACGGTGAACTGGTGGCGTGGCGGCTATTTCGTTCTCGACGCCGGCTGGACGGTGCCGTAGGCGCAACCCCGGCATCGACGGCTGCGACTACGCTCCTACTACACTGTGAGCTATTCCTCTTTTCTTTTTGTGCTCATAGCTACTGCTATCTGGTTACTACTAGCTTGTGGTTGTACTAGTTCATTCAATTGACTACTGAAAGCTTGTGGTCATGAGGTGATATTGGTGATATATATGTGTGTAATGCTGCCAGATGATCCAGTACCTTGTGCTTGATTCAATGCCTCTATATGGCTCATCCCGGCATGTGTTATAGCTTTCTGTGAGGTGTGGTTCGGGGCTGACCATGCTCTGATTTAATTGCTCACTGGCTTGTGCTATGTGTGGCTTAATCTTTAACTTGAGATTTTTGTGATAGTGTGGTACCCTATTTAACTCATATATGAGTGCGGACAATAAGATACAGATATTGTTGCTACAAAAGGACAATTTACTTGATGATTGGCCTGGTAGTTTGATTTTTGAGCTCATATGCATGCTTACAGTGCTATGTTGCGATTATGGTGTTGGAGATATGCCCAAGAGGCAATAATAAAAGTGGTTATTATATATCTTTATGTTTAGGATAAATGTTTATATACCATGCTATAATTGTATTAACCGAAACATTGATACATGTGTGATATGTAAACAACAATGAGTCCCTAGTAAGCCTCTTAACTAGCTTGTTGATTAATAGATGATTAGTTTCATAATCATGAACATTGGATGTTATGAATAACAAGGTTATATCATTATATGAATGATGTAATGGACACACCCAATTAAGAGTAGCATAAGATCACGTCATTAAGTTATTTGCTATAAGCTTTCGATACATAGTTACCTAATCCTTTCGACCATGAGATCATGTAAATCACTTATACCGGAAAGGTACTTTGATTACATCAAACGCCACTGCGTAAATGGGTGGTTATAAAGGTGGGATTAAGTATCCGGAAAGTATGAGTTGAGGCATATGGATCAACAGTGGGATTTGTCCATCCGGATGACGGATAGATATACTCTGGGCCCTCTCGGTGGAATGTCGTATAATGTCTTGCAAGCATATGAATAAGTTCATAAGAGACCACATACCACGGTACGAGTAAAGAGTACTTGTCAGGAGACGAGGTTGAACAAGGTATAGAGTGATACCGATGATCAAACCTCGGACAAGTAAAATATCGCGTGACAAAGGGAATTGGTATCGTATGTGAATGGTTCATTCGATCACTAAGTCATCGCTGAATATGTGGGAGCCATTATGGATCTCCAGATCCCGCTATTGGTTATTGGTCGGAGAGAGTTCTCACCCATGTCCACATAGTTCGCGAACCGTAGGGTGACACACTTAAGGTTTGATGTTGTAATAGTAGAACTTGAATGTGGAATGGAGTTCGAAGTATTGTTCGAAGTCTCGGATGGGATCCCGGACATCACGAGGAGTTCCGGAATGGTCCGGAGAATAAGATTCATATATAGGAAGTCATTTTATAAGTTTGAAAATGATCCGTTGCATTTATGGAAGGTTCTAGAAGGTTCTAGAAAAGTCCGGAAGAAATCACTTTGGAAGGCGGAGTCCCGAAGGGACTCCACCACCCATGGCCGGCCAACCCTAGAGGGGGGAGTCCAAGGTGGACTCCACCAAGGGTAGCCGGCCACCCCCCCTCATGGAAGGGTGGGAGTCCCACTTGAGGTGGGAATCCCACCTTGGGTAGGTTTCCCTACTACATGGAAGGTTTTGGGTTGGGGTCTTATTCGAAGACTTGTAGTCCAACACTTGGGGGTTCCACCTATATAATGAGGGGACAAGGGGAGGGCGCCGGCCACCACAACCACACCAACTTGTCCGCACCCAAGGAGGCCGGCCACCCCCTCTCCCAAACCCTAGCCGCCCCCTCTCTCCTCCACCTCTCCCGCACGCTTAGCGAAGCTCCGCCGGAGATCTCCACCGCCACCGCCACCACGCCGTCGTGCTGCCGGATTCAAGGAGGAGCTACTACTTCCGCTGCTCGCTGGAACGGGGAGAAGGACGTCGTCTTCATCAACACCAAACGTGTGACCGAGTACGGAGGTGCTGCCCGATTGTGGCACCGTGATCAAGATCTTCTACGCGCTTTTGCAAGCGGCAAGTGATCGTCTACCGCAGCAACAAGAGCCTCATCTTGTAGGCTTTGGAAATCTTCAAGGGTGAGTCTCGATCATCCCCTCGTTGCTCCCGTCTTCTAGATTTCATCTTGGCTTGGATTGCGTTCTCGCGGTAGGAAATTTTTTGTTTTCTATGCAACGAATCCCTACATATGGTACTACTTGGTTGGCCTGGGATTGTTTTCCTGAACCCTAAGTAGATTTCTGTAATATGTTGATTATTAACTGTTTGCTTATGATAATGGCTAAAGCATATGTATATATATGATCCTGGACAGAATTGTTCTGTAGTGCACAAGTGATGCTTTATTATCTTCTTGGACAGATATGCTGCTTATAAAGGGATACTTTATATGATGGTTAGCTTGTGGCTTTGCTTTCTTTACTGGCTCTACTTAGTTGGCCTAGGAGTGATTTCCTGGATCCTAAGTATACCTCTACAGCTAGTGGATTTCGGTGAAGGGCTATACTATATATTTTGATAAGAACGGATGATGTACTTGATTCTTTGGCCCTGCCTAGGATGCAAAGGCTGAGGCTCAATATTGGATAAGAACAGATACTAAAAGATGGCTTTCCCAATCTCGATGATGATGTAGCATAGCACCTCTATGCCAATCAGAGAGAAATAGATTCTTCCCATCCTCCTAGATAAAAAATCTAGTTGCAGGGTAGTTGGACCTGATGGCTTCATGTTTCCCCCCTTATTTCACTTCACGTGGTTATGCAAATGCAAGAACAGATATTTGTATTTCTGGTGGATTTCTACCTTCTGATCTTGATAACTTGGGCTTCTTGATTCTGGAGTAAACTGTTTTCCTTGTGATAGCCTGTAGCTCTTGGTGGCTTGATTTGCTTCCGATGGTTTTGAGTGGCCAACTGGGGTGTTCTTGCGTTCTACCCTTTTCTGGATAACTACTGATGTGTGTGTGCTTAAAGGGCTTCTTGTACTGAATACAGTGATGTATGAACCAAACAGTTTGGCTGGCTGTGATGGCCCTGCTTTTATACTGCTGGCTGTTCATTGTGTGTGTGACAACACATTAGCATGCAGGTGTGATAGTGCTGCTTGCAAGTGGCCCCCTCTCCATGTGTATGTTAACAAGTTGGTTTGCTTCTCCTCCTAGTGCAAGCAACGTCAGCTTGCTCTTATCCTAGTTGGGCCTTTATTATTGATACTGCCAAGTGTATTAATTTGATTGGATGTGAAGTTACATGTATTTAAATTGATGGCTGAGACTTATTAATCAATTTTTCTGGCTATTGATTCATCTTGACTAACTATTGTCAATGGTGAATAACTTTTAAATTGTGAGCTTGTAACAATGGAGCTAGTGCTGACTGGTTTTGGTCCCCTGATATAATTGTTGCCTAAATTTACTTGATTTCCCTTGGTATACATTATTGTTGTTGCATAAGGATAAGATGAGTGGTTGCCTTAAATGATGTCTCCTTGATGCCTCAAGTTGCCCTTTGTTGCCTCTCTGATGCTTAACCATTTGCTAAACTTGATCAATTCCATTGAGGTTAAGACATCTGGACAAGTTCCCAGGTTTCTGAGTGCTAGCTCCTACATTAATTTGCATCTCCCTGGGAGATGCATACATTTTAATCCTAACAAACATTTTTCTTTAGTCTTTGTTGTCTATTTGGCAGGGAACAAGAAAATCAGAAGTGAGAAGATTTAGATTTAGGACTTCTTTTATTTTCTTGTTGTAATCTTTCTCTACTTCTATTTATGTGACTTGTAAATAATTGGATAATGTTATTTATAATAAAGTTTAAATTGTTTGTTCATTTGGAGTTATAAAATGTGTGTACTATTACTTATTATGTTTATATACTTGTTTAGATTTAAATTCCAATTCAAATTCTTATTTGAATTTCTGTTTTCCATATTTGAATTTGAATTCAAATTATTTCCCCCAAAACACATGAGTTCAGAAAGGTCATGTCGAAATTTAGCGCACCCACATCGAAGACTAACTCAATTCCACCGATGTAAGAGAAACCTCGATCCCTTTGGAGGTTTTAAACAAAAGCGCGAAAATTCCCCGGATTTTCTATGCATGAATGCAATGCACACATCTGTTTCCTATCTTTTTGTAACCCCCAATCCTGGGATATTACAGGCACCCCTTAGGGACACACAATGAGAAACATAGACCAAAGATTCGACACGCCTAGACATCGCAACCCACGAACTAGAACTAGACTAGATACAACTACTCCGCCTATGGCGGCCCCCTGTACCCATATATTCATATACTGGATTGCTAGCAGGACGTAGTGATCTTCCACCGCGGGGACGTGAACCTGGGTACGTCGTGTACCGCCTCGCTCCCGGAACTTCCGTCGTCGCCTTTCTCTAAAACCCAAGCCCCTCATGGTGGGCATTGCCGAGGAACCGCCTCGCCACCGGACATCTGGCCGGACTCCGAGGTAGCCTTCGCAGAGGGTGGCAAAGTTGGAGAGGATGAGGTAGGAGTTGGGGCAGATCTTGTGCGGCTGGAGCCCGTAGGTGCTGAGCAATGATAGGGGAAATTCTGAAGGCAGAAGAGAGAGGCCTCGCTCCACCCAAGCCTTGGTGAAGCCCCGCTCGTCAGATGCCACAGTCGGGACGATGGAGTCCTTCGTGAACTTCCAGGAATCCGGAGCCACAAGTCATTCCTTTTCGAAGGCCTTGAGCTCCGACTCAGTGACATCGCAGGGCCATCACTGGCCTTTCTCCCTTTTGCGGTTCCGGGCTTTCGAGGCCTTCTTCATTTCCGTCTCCTGGACTTTAGCGGCCATGTGAGCTTGCCC
Source organism: Lolium rigidum (assembly GCF_022539505.1). Classification (NCBI taxonomy): domain Eukaryota; kingdom Viridiplantae; phylum Streptophyta; class Magnoliopsida; order Poales; family Poaceae; genus Lolium; species Lolium rigidum. The sequence goes on along the minus strand of NC_061511.1, from coordinate 96,720,312 downwards.
TTCCAACTCTTCTTGAATTTCCTCTACTGTCGCGATTCTTCCGAGGAGGTTGCTGGAAGAGGCGGAGTAAGGTTGAGCTAATCTTATGTCGGAAATGTTGGGATGTAGGAACGCTAAGGGTTCAAAGAAAGTTGGTTCCGCTGAGTTTGGTGGAGGGCTACTCGGAGAACTATCGGTGAACTTTGGAGAGCTATCTGACATGTTTCAGGCTGCAGGCATGGTAATGAAAGTTTAAGTACCGGATCCTACTGTGGTCTATCTTCTCCAAGTCCGGTGGACTTACCGGCAATGGCGTGGCGGTTCCCCATGGCGCCGACGAAGGTTGAGGTCTCGGACTTGACGCGTTGGCCTCCGGCAAGACCACGAATCGGCGGCGAAGCGCGATTCCCGATCAAACGCGTGCAGCACGGGTCGATGAGGACCTTGGAGCGGTGGCGCTTGAAGGTTATCGGGGAGGAGCTCGTCGGCGCAAGATCCATCGGGCGGCGCTGGCGCGAGGTTGAAGACGAAGTGGTGAGGAGAGGTGAAAGAGTGAAAATGACCGTGCAGATGGGGTATTTATAGGCCCCGCGCGGAGATGCGTGTGCCGGATCCTACGTTGGGAACGGAACGGTCGCGTCGTTGGATGTCCGCCACGTGTCATAGGTCAAATGCGGTGAAAATGAAGCAGCGTGACCTAACTGCACGTCTCCGATTTTTTCGGCAAAGATTCGCAGTTCCGAAAATTTAGCGCGGGAAAAGAGGAATTTATGTGCGACGCGGGCGAAAAATCTGCTAAGTTACCGTTAGAGAAGAACGGATGATTTTTGGTTGAATGAAATCGGAAACGATAAAGTTTTGGAAGCTCTCCGAGATTCTCTTTTCGAACCGATGAATCTTGAAGAACTTCGGGGGCTACTGTTGTGGGTATACTTTATGGGTATGCCAATGACATGGTCTAGATCCGGCAAGCCAGGGTGGCCCACAGATGGTGGTGGTGGCATATGGCCCACCGGGCGGCCCAGTTGTTGTTGATAGAAGATGGATGAAGTCCAGCCCAGGAACATGAGCCGGATCCCAACTGACCTATGCAAGTAGGCGGATCCATGGAGGCCCATGAAGTATCCGGATCCATGACGGCAAGATTAGATCTAGGTGGATCCTTGACGTGCACGGCAATGTATATTCCGTAGTTAGGCATCTTGTATTCCGGCTAGGACTCTCTGTGGAAACCCTAGATCCGAGCGCCTTTATAAGCCGGATCCTAGGAGCCCTAGAGGCACAACCACAACTCATTATAACAACGAGAAAGCTCCCAGATAAATCCAGACAAGTAGCACTAGGCCCAGCCTTCGAGCAGGTGTTCCGAAGCTGGGTAAATCGCGTACCACCGTCCCGAGTCCTCTCTGCCCTATGGCCCCCATTTTTCCCCCTCTGTGAGGATCTCTCCCCGGGGTACCGTCGAGTAGGCAACGACACCTATTTCTAAGCTCCTCCATGTACTTCTTCTACATTTTCTTCATGTCAACCTTCATCTTCTCTAGCTCTTGCTCCACAGCAGCAATCTTCCTCAGCAGCATTGCATTATCATCATGCAATTCACTTAACTGCTGCCATTCCCTTTTCCTATCAATGCAAAAGAATGCCAATTTACAGGTCTATTAAACTGAATTTTGTAATTCATCTACTGTCATACAACAAAGAAGACTGAATGTACATACCTGTGTAGCTTGTGCTGCCCAGCCATTGCTGGAATTTCAGTAGTACTCACCCGTCACCCTCGCCCATGGATCGCCCTCCTTCCAGATGCGCATGTCTTCCTCCTTCAATTTGCTGGGGGGTGGCGGTGGGGGAGGCTGCCGCAGGCTATCGACCCGAGCCTGCATGATGTGAACCAGCTCCTCCAAACTCACATTGGTTGGGATTGGCGGCGATAGCCATTGGGCTCTGCCATGGTTGCCTTTTCCTCCTCCGACGCGAGGCAAAAATACAGCAACATGAACTTGTGGTAGACCTTGTCGTACCGCCAACACCTCTCATCCGCAACCCTTCTCTCTGCCGCTGCCCTCTCCTCCTCAGCACCATCCTCCTCCGCTGCCGCATCTCGTAGCCGATGTCCACGAGCAGGAGCAGGTGCTGCGGGCACGCCCCCTCCCCCCCCCCTCCACCGCGGCCCTCCGCGAGCACGGGCAAACCCTAGCGGCGGCGACCGACCGGTGCTCTCAATTGCTCCCCCCTTGGTCCGCCATGCGTCGCCGCCGTGTTCGCCACGATTTCGCCGAACCTAGGGTCGAGACGAGAGGGGAATGGGACGATTTGGGAGGGGAACAAAGAACGGGTTCACGCGCAAATCTCCAGCTCAACGAGGACTTGTCTGCGAAAATGACTTGACTGTGGACCAGGGACGCATGGCAGGTCTAGAAGCAAGTTGTACCACCTGTGCACATCCAGGACAACATTTTGTACCACCTGAACACACTTTGAGAACTTTTGTATGAAAATGCTCATGGAAGACAAGTTGTTGTACCTCTGGTGCAATTACCTCAAACACAAAACATGAGTGTTGGGGCAAACTGCTCTAAAAAGATTCTTCTAAGCCTTGTAAAAATAAAATCTTTCAATAATTCTCCGAGCCTGCACTTTCTGTGGGTTTTAGTAGAAATTCTGATTGATCGGTGCATTGGTGGGGTATTTGTGTTTGTACCGTTTGTCAGGATGGGTACTTGTATTTAATCACTGAACATAAACCAGGAAGTCTTGTTGTGATAGAGGACAGAGTGAGGCTGGAGGGAGGGAGGACAGAGAGCGAACGCCACAAAGACTGTGATGGTCATTATACTTGTCCATCACAGCTTGGACCAATTGGTAGTTTCTACCACGCGTCTTATGAATTCCGTGTCCCTCTTTCAAGTGCTTCATTATACCATCATGAAATTAAAGCAACGACATTTCTGTACAATTGTATCCACTTTAGGAAGCTCAATGTCTCTGTTCAGATTATTCTATTTGATTAGTTAATTGAACGTCCTCAAAAGTGGAAGAATACATCAATACAGTGTGATCCATGTTATCAGACGAACAATTCTGACAATTCTGAAATTACCTCTGATACAGCTAATACACCTCCCCCGTCTCATGAAACTTGTATGAGATTTAACTAAATTTAGATGTACCTACATATATATTAGATTGTGTCCTTGTTTGGTAGTAGTAAATTTCGATAAATGTAAGATAACTTTTTCGTGGGACGTAGGGGGTAGTAGTAATACTCAACATGCACTTTTTTAAAAGGTATATATCCTCGTTTGGTTTTAGCCTTTCAGGCCCTCTATCAGTGTGTGTGTTTCACGCGCTGTTTTGACATGTTGACGGAACTTATTTTGAGATGCGCGGGTGAGCCTGACTATCTTTACTATTATATGTGAGTTGGTACGTCGTCAAAAATGTTTGATGTTAAAGATTGAAGATATTTTGACCGTCCAATTTTGCTTAACTTAATCCACACCGTGCGATTAATTTATTTCTTTGTGCGATTTCCCTATCTTGTGTTTCCTTTCCGTCGATGGAGCCCGAAAACTGGAACGAGATCCTCTGACTTACTGCAAAAAACTGCAGAGGGACATAGATGGCTGTAGTCCGTCCGTTGAGCATCCGACGGCAGCAGCGTCATCCTCTTTGCTCATCATTGCCGTTCGCCCGCGAAGCTCTCCGGCCGGCTCAGCAGTCAGCAATCAACCACGTCGGCGATTCCGCTCCCAACAAGCTGATGTGCCGTCCTGGTCGCGGCGCTCGACCTCTGCGTTGCCGCTGCTCTGGTGCACTCCAGCTGCGTCCTCCAAGAGAAGGAGCCAGGGTCGTTCAGGTCACCGAGCTCGACCGCAGCGATGTCGCTTGGCTGCCCCACGTTGGCTGCTTTCTCTAAGCGGAGGAGGAGTGGCGTCGTCCAGGTTGACGACCTCGTCCGCACTTGTCACCGTCGTTCCGCATGCTACCGACGCCCTCCATCTGCTGCCGATTTACCTAAGTGGACAAGGCTGGCTTGCGTTGTGTCTTTACAACCTGTTGGTGGCCGAGGTGTTTGGCCATGAACCCCATGAAGAAAGAAACAGCGCGGCGCCGTGCTTGGCGAAGCTCGCCGGGTTGTTTGGGAGCGCGAGCAGTAGGACGGCGCAGAGGGCGAGGGCTGAGCCTAAACCTCCCGGCGAGCACGTCCACCATATTGCCGCGAAGAGGCCACCCAGCGAGGTGGCGACCTCGAACAGGGTGATCAGCGCCGCGTCTCGCCCTGGGAGAACCCGACGAGCTCCAGCCACATGGCCGCCAAGGACAGCGCCGACCAGCAACCCGAGAGGAAGGCGCCGAGGGCGATGACTGTGAGGCGGTCGTGGCGCGCGGCCAGGTAGGCGGCGAGCGGGTAGCATGCGGCCTGCACGACGGAACGGGAGAGCGGGCTGGAGCCGAGCGCGGTGGGGAAGCCTGCAGCGTGGCGCCGATCTCCCTATACACCGATGGGAGCAGAGCCACGCCGGCGCGCTCCATGGCAAGCGCCGCGGACGCGAGAAGCAGCGTGGCCGCCGCCGTCCGCTGCCGCCGCCTCTTGCTCTGCTCCGGCATCGTGTGGGTCGTCGTCTACTCGCCTTGCCGTTGGATGCTCAGCGGACGGACTACAACCATCTATGTCCCTCTGCAGTTTTATAAAGTACCCCGTCAGAGGATCTCGTTCCCGAAAACTAGGGGCGGGGCATCGATGCCATCTCTCTCCCGACTCCCACTTCTCATGCGCCGCCACCCGACATTTCTCGCAAGGCGCCTCCTCTTCCCCCTTCTTGTTGGGTCGGCGATGCCAGCGCCGCCAGACTCCTCTCCTGGAGTACATCGTGTGCGCCAAGGAGGGTCACGCAGCCAGGTTCTTGTGCATCTGAGATACATCGCGCGCACATCAACAGCCGTGCACGGCAGCAGGCACCAGGAAAGGCGGCCAGAGGAAGAAGGACGGCGGGGACGGGATGATGACGACGAGCGCGGCGCGGAGAGGGACAAGCTCCGCCGCCCAGTGGTCCACTTGGGGATTGTCCTCGAGAAGGTAGGATATCGCGGGATCGACGGCGCCAAGCAGACGCTGCGGGAGGCCTCCGTGCTCCCCATCAAGTACACGCAGTTCTTCACCAGTACGGGAGGCAACACAATGAAGCTTCACCAATTTCGCCTCACTTCGGAATGTGCTGTGATTTGGTGGCTGATTGATCAAAATGTCCCGGCAATTTTCATTATTTGCTTATCTTGATCTTTTGATTGGAACATGTATGAATTTGGCTACCTTCGGTTGAATCTCTGTAGGATATGAGATCACGTTCATGTGTTTCTGGTATGAAACAATGCATCGGCGGATGGGCCGTATCCACAGGCAGAGACAACAAGATGAAAGGGAACTCGGACTGGCGGGGCTATCGATGCCAACCCGACAGATCAACGCCAAGTGCTCACGGTCGCAGCAGTCAGCCGAGCCCAACAGATCGATGCCAGTGATGGTTCGCTCCCTGAGGGAATGCTTAGCTATGAGTCTTCCGGATTTATCTCTCGAAAGGCCATGGCAACCAGGTATGCTATTCGTGCATTGCCATCACCCTGATAGGGAAACGATGCCCTATTTTGTGCTACCACGTCAAGTGGGATTTCCGTATGTTACCATTGCAATCTAGATTGAGTTGGGTTGAGCTTTGCCAAGGCCCTGTTTTTGAATGATGTACTGCAAAATATGAATATAAAGATTCATGGATAAATGCCTGCTCTTTGACTATTTATTGAAAGATCTATGCATACATTATGGATTCGCGACCAGTGAAGGTAGTTAATTTGTTATTTTTTCTGTCATAATTCAAGACCTTAAGATCTGTACAAGTTTTACGGTGATTGGCATTTTTAATAACCGTCTATTCACCTCGATCTGACGGTGATAAATAGACGGAACCAAAATGACGGAACAAAAAAAGTGGGACTCGGAACCAAAATTTGTGGGACCGGAACCTCGTATATATTTTGCGAACATTATAAAAAATGAACGTCCTTTTGAGTGGGCGAAGCACCTGATGAGACTACACAAATCTTAAAGCGACAAATAATCGAGCATATATTTGCACAAATCTCAAAGCTACCATCAATTATTCATATCTCTGGATAGAAATATGTAGAGACCTCATCGTCGCTCTCATCCTCCCTCTCTCTCCCGGCGTCTCTCTCACTCTCCCAAGCTCTCTCCCGGCGATCCCCTCGACGGAGGGGAGGGGGCCGTGTCTCTCCTGGCGATCCCCGCGACGAAGGAAGGGAGCGGAGGTGGCGGCGTTATTTTTCAACCTGGATCGGCACGGTCGGGAACTCGGGGCGGCGGCGCAGGGGACGTGGCCGGCGAGCGAAGGAGCGGAACCGGAAGCGGCGGCGGTGTTGGACGTGTCCGGCGAGGGGAGGAGCGGTGGCGACGTTGGTTCAAATCAAACTTCGCGAGGGGAGGATCGGCAGCGGCGTTGGTTGGTTGTTGGCTGCCGGAGCTAGGCGAGGATTGAACGGGCGTGCCTACCCCTGCGCTGGCCTCCTACATCTTGCTCCCCACAACAGCTTGCAAACGCTGGGACGCCATGCTCCCTGGCTCGCTCTGCATGATCTGGCTATCATCATCCTCAGGCGCGCATGACCGGCGCACACATGTGTTTGAGGGAATGCCTGTGCGGTACTCTTTGCTTGGGGTGTCAATGCGTCATGTTTGAGTGATAATGTACATGTTTTTATTTCAGTTCGTTGTGGAGTTCTTTCAAAGATATACAGTATATACCAATTATTCTTACCTTTTTCCCGCCTAAATTTTTGTGATTTATTGTTGGTACTAGAGAATAGAAGAGGGCGAGTTACTGCATCATGTTAGTTTTTCCTATGCTTTTTCGTGTTTCCGCAACTTTTAATTTTGGATCAATATTCTCTGATGATGCTGTTACTGAACGATTAAATATTAATCTCTGTTCAAATTCTTACAGAATGAACTGCAGGGATATAGATGATGTTGTGCAACATCTTTGGCAGACCCAACGAGCTCTTTGCTGATGCTGTGGATGAAAAAATGGTTATTGATATTGCACTCTGTTAACACTGACGCCTACACTGACCGTGGAGTGTTCTACTGTACCATGTATTCCACTACTGTGGAGTGTAGTGCTGCTAACATGACTCTTGAACTAAGCAGTAATTGACACATGAATTTTGCTAGCCAGCTCATGGTTACACCACTGAAGAAGTGTTGAAACTAAAGCACACGGTCACAAGGGTGAAAACAACTGAACATAAATATAGCCGTAACTAAAGAAAATGCTAAGAAGGTCATTCATCTTGTGATGAGACCCCACTAAACTTCACGGTGTTTTGTATGGGCCCATCTTTTTTTATGGTCTGCGTATGCATTTTCTGTCGGCAAGTCCACCAGTAATCTCAGTGGCAATTTCTTGTTCGACTGTATTGGTAGGAGTGTCAGTTTTTACTTTTCTCAGACATGCACGTTTGTGTTTGGGTTTAGGAGTGCTGGCATAATTTGTTTTCCGCTATGCGTGAATATGGTTATTGAAGTTATTCCAAATTGTATCACAACAAGCCTAGGTGTGTACCACCGGAAGGATTGGTCATCCTCTTATGTCAAGAGGATGTAGATGAAATGGTGCGAGCTCATAAAGATACAAGAAAGTGTGACTTGTAAATTGTGACGAAATATGGTGAAAGCAAGCACTTTAGGTCCAGTGCATCATTTGGGAAACAATTTACTAACCAAAGTCCAACAATTTTAGCAAGCATAGAAGAATCAAAGAGGGTAAACACAAATTAACATACAAATTTCTGGGCAAGCATAACACAGCTAGCTACTACTCTGACTAGATTGCATACTCATCAAGACTCACAGCCCCAGATTTTAGACCTAACAAGGTAGCTTTTGAGGATATGCTATTTCTCTGATCTTTCTAATCCTCTTACATGGCTTGGTCCAGGATGCTTCTATCTAAAAGAAGGTCCTGTAGCATGGTATTTCCACGATGTTGGGAACCGATATTTATTCTGACAACCTGAAAGTTATGTTATCACATAGTATTACAAGTCCTGTTCATTTGGCTTGTTCTCAAACCTGGATGATCTGTTCGTGTTTTAATTGCTGAAACCAAATGTCACAAGTAGGAGAACAACACTGCAAATGCCAAAGTTATATTCACACGCTGTACGTTAATTTCATTTGTACAATATCAAGACCCACCTTAAATAGGGGAAGACAAATTCTTAAGAAAAAAAAGAAGAAAGCATCACTATCCGCAGCTACTTGAGTTGAGATCCTGAGTGTCATCTTGCTTAATGAAACAACATCTAGTGAGTGGCACACAATGCACAGAACATTCATGGGCGATGCACGATAGATGCTGTCAGAATATTGTCACTGTCGGCAACTTCGAGCTTCCTTTAGTAACGAGATCAAGTGGATCAACCAAATTTGGTGCCTCCGTGCCATGATGTGAGTACTGCATATAATGGAGAGCCCTCATTCATCAGTACAGTTGACTACCTGCATAAGATAATTTTGATCACAAAAACTGGCGTGGATCCACCTTGTACCAGATGACGAGCCGCCAAGTCGTAGGAATCAACCAACGCCATGCGCATGTGCCACAGTAGCGTACTGCTGCGGGCTGACATGACCATCGAATCCAAACTGGCTCTGCAAAAACAGCAACAAGCAGGTCAGACTACTAGCATGAACAGTACGGTTTCAGGTGCGGAGCTGAGGCAGCATCCGAGCACCGGCCCTCACGACCACCGGCTGCTGCTGGAATCTGGAAAACGAGTCCCTTGATCTAAGATCTAGGATCCAACAATTGAAATCTGTGTGAGCTACACACTAACCCATATCTAAGATCTAGGATCCAACAATTGAAACGATCTCACTTGAAATGCTAACCCATATCTAAGACATAATAGCTCGGTGATCAATAATAGCTCCGAGTATTAAAAAACTGAGACACAATAGCTTGACAGTTTGGTTTGGCATTGGATGGTATATGTTTGTTACCTCAGCATCTAGGGACTGACATACCAGCTGCTAAATTGTATAAGTAGGACAAAGGATACTATTATGGGGTAGCTTATGTATTGTACTTTGTGTTACTCTGTAGCTTGCTGTCTGCTCTGTGGAAGGCAAGAAATACTTGGTCGTGAGGACAAGTAATTCAGAATATAAATTTGCAACATGATACTTGTGAATAGTAATTAATCCAACATCTATATTTCTGTTCCTTTTATTGAACTACTTATTATTGATGCACCAATTTTAGTATGCTTTGCACAGTTGTGATAGCATCTGAAGTATGGACTATGCACACAAGACTACAAGATCACTAAACGGTTTCATACTTGGCATCGTAGCTCAAATTCCAACCCTCCATTTTCCCCTTTCAAAACATCTTGTGTATAATTAATGTTGCTACAGCAAGGTAGCTCAGGATAAATAGTACTCCCTCCGTCTATTAATAGATGTCCAATGGTTCGTTTAAATTCGGATGTATCTATGCACTAAAGTGTGTCTAGATACATTTGAATTTAGACAAACTTTTGACATCAAAAGATGGACAGAGGTAGTAATACATTGTGCTGAGCGTCCCCCGGGGGATCAAATCTCCGATCCCCCGGGTCAGCAGCCCTACGATGGTTTGATCATACCCGTCCAACACAGGTCAACGTTTCTTTGCAAAAAAAAAAAAAAAAGAGAAAACCACCCACGATGGGGATCTGACAACACCGCGCTCACACGACTTCCACCCACCACGTCGTCGCCGGAGAACCACGTCGTGGCGTCGCCGGAGAACCCCCGTGGGTCGCCGGAGAACTCGTCGTGGCGTCGCCGGAGAACCCCCGTGGGTCGCCGGAGAACCCGTCGTGGCGTCGCCGGAGAACCCCCATGGGTCGCCGAAGAACTCGTCGTGGCGTCGTCGAAACAGCAATCCTTCTCACCGCTGTGCCTGCTTCCATATGCTCGCCGGCGTCGCTCCTCCGTCGGCCACGGCCGTCGCCGATGCAGCAGCAGCATGGTGGGCGGTTGCAGCAACTTCGACCATGGATGGTAGCAACACAGATATGCCTTAGTAGCAGCCTCCATGTGCCTTGGTAGCAAACGCCGGTGGGCGCTGGCAGCAACGCCGCCACGCCATGGTAGCAAGTCCGGCCGCCCCTTGTAGCAAGTCCGGCCGCCGTTTGTAGCAAGTCCGGCCCGCCCCTTGTAGCAAGTCCGGCTGCCGTTTGTAGCAAGTCCGGCCCGCCCCTTGTAGCGAGTCCGGCCGCTGTTTGTAGCGAGTCCGGCCGCCGCTTGCAGCAACGCAGCCCACCACTGGTCGCAAATCTGAGCGCCGCTTGCAGCAACGCCGACCCCTGCAGCCGACCGCCGACTTGTGCAGCAGGATCCATGGCGTCGACGACCTGCACGGGGCTGGTGGGATCGAAGATGGAGCACGCGTCCGCGGAGGCTGAGAGGCAGCAGCGGCCTGGTCCTCATCGCCGGCCCCGCGTGCCGACCGCATCGTCTCGGGAAACTCAGGGTCAAGGTGGGCGAGCTCCGGGCGGCGGCAACTGGGTGGGAGAGCGGCGGCGTGGTGTGGGAGGGCGGCCGAGACGATGACTGGCGGTAGCGGTTCAAAATCTCAATGGCCATGGCGGCGTGGTGCGGTGAGAGAGAGGAGTGAACGAGATAGCTCGGGAAAGGATGGGGATGCACATGGGTGGACCCTACCACATTAGCTGTCACACTTTTTTCCTGTCCTGGACGCGTGGCTAGAGATGGATGCGGACGATGGGCGAGCGGCGATCCCCCGGGGGAAGGCCAGCATTTTCCCAAGGAAACTGCTGGGCATCCCCCGGGGGATCTGATTCCCCAGCCCCCGGGTCCCCAGCCGTCGGATCAACCATTTTGACGGTTAGATTTGCATGTAGCAAAAAAACATCTCCCGGCAGCAAAAAACACCCCCGGCAGCAAATGACTGAAGCAAAAAACGATTCGTTCAGAAAAAGAAAATAAAAAGGCTGGGCTCGCCGGAGACCTCGCCGGAGACCACGTAGCAAACGTATTACGCGGATGTAGCAAAACCGCAAATAAATTGTAGCAAATTTTTTTATTCATATGCTGCAAATCCTCTAAGACATCAACGGAGACATCGCCTGCAGCCGGTAGCAACGCCGCCCGAGGTTGCAGCAACTCCGTCCGTCCAGGACAGCAACGCCACAAGCTGCTAGTAGCAACGCCCTATGCCTATGGTAGCAAAGCATGCCTCCGGTGGTAGCATAAAGCCACCCTTCGCCGGTAGCAAACACCAGAGATCGTCGGTAGCAAAGCTGGCCTCCGTCGGTAGCAACGCTAGAGACCTAAAGGTAGCAAAACTGGAATCCGCCGGTAGTGGCACCCAAATCTCTGCAGTCCGCCATGGTGGCCCTGGCTGACGCGGGGATCTTCCGTCGACGCGGCTGCGACTCCAGTTGCCCGACGCTGCGACCCATGTGGAAGAAATAGGGGTGGTGGTTGGAGGGTGAGGCGGCGGCTGGGGGAAGAAGGCCTCCCTCGTCCATGGGGAAGAAGGTAGCCCATCGGCCATGGAGAAGAAGATCGCCGGCTTGGCGGGTTGAGCGGTGGTGGCGCTCGACAAGGAGTCGGTGGCGCGCGAAAGGTTTGGGGCCGTCCGCGCGGGGAGGAAGGCGGCGGTAGTCGCGGTGGCCAACCATGGGTCGCTGCGGGCGGCGGCGGCCGGCCGGCGGCGCCGGGCGCCGCTAGCAGCAACACCGAGCGCCGGTCGGAGCAACACCGGGCGCCGCTAGCAGCAACGCCGGGCGGCACGCTGTAGAAGGCGGAGCAGCGGGGGTCGCAGTTGCGGAGTCGCGGCGGTTGTCGGCGTGTGCACCTTCTCGCCGTCGGGGACCCCCGAGATGCACACCCGCTCGTTGACGGTCCCCAACTTCGCGGCGCGGCGGCGGAATCCAACAGGGCGCGGCGGCGCCGTTGCGGAGGGAGAGTAACTGCGTGGTGGCGGAATCCCACGGGGCAGGGCAGCGTCGTTGCGCCGTTGCGGAGGTGGAGGAAGGGCGTGGCGACGGAGGGATTTTCAGGAGGTTGGGCGGTGGGGAATCATGGAGAAGATGATAGAAGATGGGGAAAGTAGTGGTGGGGCCCGGTTCTTTTCTGCCACGAAAAAGGGACACGCGGCGCGCTCAGGATGCGGAGGACGGGTGCGTTCTCATCCCCCGGGGGAAAGCAATCGTTTTCCTAAATTAAATTGTTGTATATCCAATGTATTATAACTGGATACACAAGCTCTACAAGCTAGGATGTTCCTAAATCGAGGACTTGTGAAAACTGAAATCGAATGGGCACCCATGCCATATGCCTCTGTGCATCATGAAGTGATTAATCTCTTCAGTCTTCAGGCTTACACAGAGGTGCATTTGTGGTTTGCGATGAACAAGACAACAAGTACACCTCTATTCTATTTCCTTTGGTAGGGGTACACCTCAATTAGGGAGTAGAGATATAAATTCCAAAATACTGAATTTGACTCGTATGTTTGCAGACATTGGACTGACGGACATACAAAACTGAATTTGAGCTGAGGCACTCGGCTGACCTTGAGAGTTGACGCAGTGGCGTACGATCCAACAGGCGATAGGTGACTATGGCCGTCGACTCTGATCCCGGTAGCGAGAAGAGCGGCGGCGTTGCAGCGGGCTGGGCACCATGGCTTGCACTTGCTTCTTCCTCACTCACATCTGCTACATCGATCATCACTTCATCATGGTAACCAGCTTCTACATTGTTGTTCCTTGTAGCCCATTAACATTGTTACCTTCGTCTGATACTTGCAGCTAAGAAGACATGCATTCAGCAAAAATATAAATCTAACATTTAGGAACAACACATGATATGGTACTAAGGTTAATGTGCAGAGTAGTATTCAATACGTTACAAAATAATGAAAGCGAACATATATACCAGCATGAATTTAGATTGTGCCGAACTAAGAGAATCACGAGACACCATTATAACCATTATAATATGCCACCACTCCTTCCAAAAGCTCTGCCATTACATAACTATTACAGGGGCAAAAGGTTTCATGCATCAGGAAACAATGTAACTCAAAGCTAGAATGCTAAACAGGTCTCACACTTGGAGAGCCACCACTAGAATACGTTAGAAGTGTCAAGCTTTTCTTAATGAAAATCCACAAAGATCAAACAGAGATGTACATCACATCTAGAACCCCACATTTGGGGAATAGCTGGTTGATAACTGTACTGTACATCAATATTAAATCTTAAAATCGGAAGGTCAAGGAATGATGGTTCAATTCAGCAATAGTACTGGTCATAGATAGAGGAAGGTTATCACAATTCACCGTACAGTAATTTAGTGAAGACATGATCATCTGATCCTTATCCTGATCCTTGAAGGAGGGGGCGGCGGCGGCTGTGACGGAGGGAGGGGCCGGCGGAATCTGGCGGCTGCGACGGAGGGAGGAGCGGGGGCTCGCGTCTGCGATGGAGGAGAAGGCCGGCCGCGGCGGCTGGCGTCCGCGATGGAGGAGAGAGGGCGGCTGCGGCGGCCGGCGGCTTCGACGGAGGGAGGGGGCGGCGGAGGCGACGGCTGCGATGGAGGAGAGGGTGCGTCCGCGGCGGCTGGCGGTGCGATTGAGGAGAGGGCGGCGGCAGGGGCGGGCGTTCGTGGGAAGAAAGATTTGATGATTTTTTTTTTCTGATTAGACCTTCAGAACGTACGGTTAAAATTGTTGGAGTATTTAATCAACGGCTACGAAAAAATACATTAGATGGAACCCACATTTAATTAGACGGAACCAAATTTCCGTGCCAATCACCGTAAAAGAGCTCTAAGATCTGGGCCTTAAAGTACATGTAAGCCACTTCCAGGTTTTCTGAAAGTGCATTTGCAATGATCATGAGAACTGATGTTGATGATAATTGGTAGTCTAGAAAGCAATTTAAATACTTAATGCAATTACACTCAGTACCCTTACATCTTGTTTTAGTAAATCACTTAAGATAGAAATGTGCGCCTATTTGTAGTATATTCGAGGTAGTAGAGCTACCAAGTATCTAATTTACCTTATGTTCAGATAAGTTCACCGTTAGTAATGCTTTAAATAAAAATTTCAGTCAGGTGGTACCATCGACTGAGATCGACTCAAGTCTCGCCTTAATTATTTAAAGGGATGAACTCAAGCAATGTTGTTATATTCTTTATTTTTACGGTGATTTTTTTGGTTAAAAAATGCCAACATCGGGGGCTCTAAAAATGATTCGCTGCACAGAAACTGGGTAGAAGCTGTTGTACTTTCCTTCCTCTGGATCCAGGGAACCGTTGCCAGAAGAGGGTCCCGCCTACTCCTCGTTTGGAGCTGCCAGAGCTACCAGGAGGTGTGAATGTGTTGCGGTCAGAAACCCACCGGCGAGCAGCGACTGGCAACACCGTAGAGCCGGGAATCTCCCAGGACTGCGGCTGGCCCTGGTCCCTCCGAGCGACGGCCCGCAAAGCCTTCTGGTCACACGTCCGATGCTTGTCGCAAGGGCGTGCCACCTGACCTATACCCGGTCGGGAAGGTGTTGGATGATGCCTCGCTTAGTTTCCTGCATGGCATACACGTAAACGTTAAATACGAGCCTCGATCGGCTCTCGGGTTGTCCTGTGAATCGGCTCAAAGAGCCGATCCACCCATGATTCGTACGAGGTGTACGAATATATGGTGGTCCTGCTTGATCAAGATAAAGCTAAAGCGATCTACGACGATTTAGGGTTTTCACCGCATAATCGGATCATCCTACTCACGATTGGGCCTCGCGCTCGCGTACGGTGATCGTAAGCCGATCCTAGACAGGGCCTAAAAACCAACACAAGGTTGATCCCCGGAACATCCTGTCTAGGGCTAGCAAACTACACCCTACACGCCGCTGGATCCTCCAACCCTTTGTAAGGCCTAACTATTGCGGATATTAAACTAATCCTTGAAGAACAAGGAGCAACCGTAACGGATCGGATCTACTAAACAATGATCAAGCGGGGTGCCGCCCCTACACCTAAGATAGGTGTAGGGGCGGCTAGATGTATAAGGGTTGCACTACGACAGCATATGATACGAAGAACAATGCTAACCCTAACACATCTAAGATAACTACGTTGCTCGCCATCAAAAAGGCTTCGGTACGAGCAACGCATGAACAACGTAATAAGCTTGTGCTGCCTAGATCGCAAGATGCGATCTAGGCAGCATGGTGCTTACCGGAAGAAACCCTCGAGACGAAGGAGTTGGCGATGCGCCGAGATTGATTTGTGTTGAACGTTGGTTGTTGTTTATTTCATAAACCCTAGATACATATTTATAGTCCAGGGGACTTTCTAACGTGGGAACAATCCCGACCGTACACGAGGCAAACTCTAACTAACCGACACGTAACCTACTATGTTACAGATACAAGGGCAAACTAGCCCAAACTTTGTATATAAGGCCGATTCACGTATTTCTTCCGTATATAATCTTCAAACCCATCTTGATCGCGGCCCACCTCTGACTCGGTCAAATTCTGGTGATAACACATGCCCCCCTGGTTTTGGAAATGACATTTCCAAAATCATTATGCTTTCTTTCGTCGGGTCATGTCGTGGCAGAGCAGAACTGCCGCAGAATCTTCCATCATTTCGCCTCGCCTCCTGGGCTTCTCTGCACGAATTGATAATTTCGGCATAACGTCCTCGAGAACCGTCATGGCATTAAACCTCCACTACACCCACTTTATTTATCTGTGCCGAACGGTTCGCCACTCCATCCCCTTGCTCTGTTCTGTCCACCAGCGCCAAAAAACCCTCTTCCCCTGTAGCAATGTCTTCCTCTTCCTCTTCCCCCTCAGGCCTCCCCCTCCAATCCTCGCCGAAGAGCAAGAATGAAGACGACCTCTACTCCGGGGCGAACCCCATCTCCTCCGACAAGGAGGAGAAAGAAGGAGAAGTAGAGAAGACAGGGGCCTCCCCCTCCGCCAGGCTCCCGCCTAAGAAGCGCTCCCGCATGTGGGCGGACAGCGAGGACGAGGATGATGACGAGGAAGGAGAAGAAGAGGAGGAGGAGGATGATTCCTCCTCTTCCGCTGGGTACCTGCCGACGAAGCGCTTCCGCGCTTGGGCGGACAGCGAGGATGATGATGATGACGAGGAAGAAGAAGCTCCGGCCGAGGGCTGGGGCAGCAGCGACGAGGAAGCCTCCGGGGGTAGCGCCGGCGGCAACTCCGATGCCGACGATGATGCTAGCGAGGATTAGCAATGTAGGATTAGCAATCCCTGAGCAATCGGCTCTCCTTTTGTTCTTCTTTTCTTCTTTGAGCAGTCGGCTCTTCATTGTAAGAAATCCCAATATTAATGATGAATTTCCTTTAACTTGATTTCTGCCGATTTCTTTCCGTACTGATTTGGCCGATTGTTAATTTGATCACCGCTCAATAAGCCGATGGCAACGCATCGGTAACCTGCGAACCTTGCTCAAATTCAGATCCCCAAACTTCCAACCGAACAGGTCCAATCCGCGGTCATGGAGCGTAGTGTTGGATTCAACGGCAAAACCCCTGAAATAATGCCTGGCCTCATCATTAACCTCAGGTTTGCAGACATTTCCCTGCCAGACCCTTCTCTTCCAAATCCCCTTTTCTTTCAGGGGCTCTCTGAGACCCTTGCTAACTCAACCCAGAGGCTGGAGATGATACTTCTGCAGGACAGGCTCCTGCTCCGTTTTTCCCGCAGCAACTATTCCTCAAAAGCTGAGATGTAGAGCCAGCCGATTTCAACAAAATCGGCTCCCTATAGCAAAGGGTCCTTCAGGACAAGCTGCCCCCCGAGCCTTAGTCAGGGCGAGAAAGGTAGTGAGTCAGCCAAATGTGCCGCCATTGGCCTCAAGTCATAACGCAGAGCCAGCCGATTTCAACAAAATCGGCTCCCCAGAGCAGAGAACTTTCAGGGTGAGCTGCCCCCCGAGCTCCTTCAGTCCACTTCTCGCGCCTTGTAGGTCAGATCGGCTCCTTTCCTTTGGCGGATCTGATGCAACCCATCCTTAACCTGATCTGCACGTCCAGGCTGCTCTTGGCATTGGTCAGGGTCATGATCCCTCAAACCGCCCCAGCTGATATTGCGGACTCGAGTACTTGCAAGAAGGCATTCCATTGAGGAGTTCTTCCAGTAGAGTTTCTCTACGTGACCCACTTCCTGCTCCATTGAGTCTCTGCTTATCACAGTTGTATCCCTTGAGTCGATGGCCATGCATCGGCTTTTTTGAATTTTTTACGGCCGATTTATGTATCGGCCCCCATACTTCAATACCCATCATCAAAGAATATCCTCGTGTTTTATCCACCTAGGTGCCCCCCGAGCCGATTCTTTCAAGAGATTTGATGGTATCGGCTCTTTAGGTATTCCCTGCTGGATCAAATGTTGAACCCAGGCAGAATGGATGGTGAGGATAATTTTGGCCGATTGCTGGAATCGGCCTCCACGTTACTTGTTCGATGAAGGTTTTGTAATGTTCCTCCATAAATCCTTGGGGCCGATCTCCTGGATCGGCATCGCCACGTTCGTCCAAAGACGCTGCGTTCGCTACACGGTCGGGCCCGTGGATAAGACCAACCTAGTCCCATCCTGTGTCACGTTGATGCGCTCGTAGTCGTCGAAATTGGGTGCCTCGTGTAATCCTGGAGCACTAAACTCCGTTGGAAGGACGAGCACCATGTTTGTGCCAGCCGATGTCTCATCATCGGCTTTCCTTTGCTTGGGGCGCCACTCTTTTCTTTGTGGCCGACCTTCTTCGTCCGGGTTCGCTGAATTTTGGCGGCCAGATCAGGCCGTGCCTTCCTCAACGTGTGCAGGTATAACCTTTCAGCTTCCTCCAACCCACGCAGACGCTGAACCCTTCGCTTCTGGGAACGGCTGAGCCTATCAGCGCACCACCTTGGTTGATGATACTTGTCTTCTTCATCATCGTCCTCTAGTTCCTCGAGATCTTCCACCCGAGCGGACTCAGCATGCTTGTTCCGAGGCGGGAGAGGCCCTAGACGTTTGAACACGGACACGTTAGCTGCATCCTTCTTCTTTTGTTTGCATTCTGGGCAGTTGCCGATTGTTGGCAATCGGCTCATTCCTGAATTCCAGCAGTGTCTGAAGAAGGGGCAGTCCCAGTGCCTATCCTCGTCGTCTTTCTCCCTTGACTTTTCCTTGGCGTGGCGCTCATATCGCTCCTCGTCGCGATCATGCCGACGACGTCTCCTGTCGTCCCTAGCCAGACGATCCTTTTCATCATCGTCGGCGTTGGTCATACTGACTCACACACTTGTTGAGGAGATGATCAGAGAGAGGTCGCTGATATCTTATGTTCTTCACTTCTCCCTCTGTGACGTAGCGCTTGCCGTCGTGGTGGAGCCGATCGCGTGGAGCGGCTTCCTCTGTGTCTTTGCTATGAGAGCAGCTGCCCTCATCTCCGTCCTTACCAGAGTGGTGTCCAGGTCCCACCATGTTGATATTGCACGAGAAATCTGGCTGGCACCCTCCATGGTAAGTATACTCCACCATATTAACGGCGGGGAAGAGGTGTGTGTCGACCTTCATGGCGTACTGGTTGAAAATTAGCCGCCCTTTTTCTATCGCCATTTGGATCTCGCCGACGCCACACCCTGCAGTCGTTAGTGGTGTGGGTGAACGTGTTATGCCACTTGCAGTATGGCTTTCCGTTCAGCTCCTGCACCGTGGGGATCTTGTGGCCTTCGGGTACCTTCAGCTACTTCTCCGTGAGTAAGAGGTCGAAAATCTGCTCAGCTTTGGTCACGTCGAAGTCGAACCCTTTTGGAGGGCCTTGTGGCTTAACCCACTTGCAGGACACGGGGCCTGCCGCCCGAGTCCATTCAGCCACTGCTACTTCTCGATCTCCCGCAGCACCTTCATCCTCGTCTGCCTCAACCAGGACCACCGCACGCTTGAATTTGTCCCGGTAAACATCCGGGTGGCGCTGTTCATATGCCGACAGCCTTCGCACCATGTGCGCCAATGAAGGGTAGTCCGCTTGGGAGGCCACGTCCTTGATCGATGATGAGAGACCCACCACCGCCAACTCGATCGCTTCTTTTTCACTTACGTGAACCGAATAGCATCGGTTCCTAATGGTCCTGAAGCGCTGGATGTATTCTGACACTGTTTCCCCGCGCTTCTGTCGTACTTGTGCTAGATCGGCGATACCAGCCTCGGAAGCCTCTGAGTGATACTGTATGTGGAATTGCTCTTCCAACTGCTTCCAAGTCCGGATCGAGTTCGGTGGCAGCGATGTGTACCACCCGAAAGCCGATCCTGTGAGGGACTGTGCGAAGAACCTCACACGCAGCTCGTCTGATGCTGAGATCGTGCCCAGCTGTGCCAAATATCGGCTCACATGCTCGATGGAGCTGGAACCATCCGATCCACTAAACTTTGTGAAATCGGGGAGCCGATATTTGGGTGGTAGCGGGATCAATTCGTACTCGTTGGGGTACGGCTTGGTATAGCCGAACGTCTTCCTTTTCGGCATCATGCCGAACTGATCTTTCAGAATTGTACAAATCTGATCCGCGGTGATGGCTGAAGGTGTCGAACCCTGAAGATTCGCCGGGGTGGCATACTTAGCCAGCCATGCTTGCTTTTCCAGTTCTGAGCCAACTGCACGCGCTGAGCTCTGGAGGTTTGTCGGAGTGGCGTACTTAGCTAACCACGTTTGCTTCTCAAGATCTGCTCCCGACGTTCCTCCTGCTGTTCCAGAGACCCCTGCTGTTGCAGCCTGGTTCGAGAGTGCCCACTTACTGCAGTCTGGCACGTATGCGCACGTGTATCCGTGCGGGATCTCCTTGGGCGCCTCAGGCAGGAATTGGTAGTCACTAGGGTCACCACCAATCTTGTAGACGACGTATGCCGATGAGTTCGGCACTTCTGGTGCTGCCAACGCGAACGGCAGCGGTGGACGGGACTGGAGTGGCATCTCCCCTTTGTAAGTCCCCAGAGCTGGTCCCGACGGAGAATACTGATGGCTCATGATTTCCTGGATCACGCGCGAGCGACACGCTCCAAAGTGTTCACCAGGCTCTCAGAGTGGCGGTGCAGCGAATGAGCCACCATGAAGTTGATCTCCTGACGCAGCGACCTGGTGCGTTCTTCGGACGGGGCGTACAGGTCCACTCCATCGAGCGCGTCTTCAGGTGAGAACCCCTTCCACCTGATGCCATGGGAGCGGGTTCTGTGGAAAGAGCCGATGAGGTCGGCTTCGAGGACTGCCTTGATCTCGTCATGCTTCTTCTTGAGCTCGTCAGTCAGATCCTCGTACTTGACCGGAGTGCTTTCCGTCATCTCGGATGTAGATGGCGATGCGGTGGATGTCGAAGGTGGTCCCACCGGGCGTGCCAGAATGTGTTGCGGTCAGAAACCCACCGGCGAGCAGTGACTGGCAACACCGTAGAGCCGGGAATCTCCCAGGACTGCGGCTGGCCCTGGTCCCTCCGAGCGACGGCCCGCAAAGCCTTCCGGTCACACGTCCGATGCTTGTCGCAAGGGCGTGCCACCTGACCTATACCTGGTCGGGAAGGTGTTGGATGATGCCTCGCTTAGTTTCCTGCATGGCATACACGTAAACGTTAAATACGAGCCTCGATCGGCTCTCGGGTTGTCCCGTGAATCGGCTCAAAGAGCCGATCCACCCATGATTCGTACGAGGTGTACGAATATATGGTGGTCCTGCTTGATCAAGATAAAGCTAAAGCGATCTACGACGATTTAGGGTTTTCACCGCATAATCGGATCATCCTACTCACGATTGGGCCTCGCACTCGCGTACGGTGATCGTAAGCCGATCCTAGACAGGGGCTAAAAACCAACACAAGGTTGATCCCCGGAACATCCTGTCTAGGGCTAGCAAACTACACCCTACACGCCGCTGGATCCTCCAACCCTTTGTAAGGCCTAACTATTGCGGATATTAAACTAATCCTTGAAGAACAAGGAGCAACCGTAACGGATCGGATCTACTAAACAATGATCAAGCGGGGTGCCGCCCCTACACCTAAGATAGGTGTAGGGGCGGCTAGATGTATAAGGGTTGCACTACGACAGCATATGATACGAAGAACAATGCTAACCCTAACACATCTAAGATAACTACGTTGCTCGCCATCAAAAAGGCTTCAGTACGAGCAACGCATGAACAACGTAATAAGCTTGTGCTGCCTAGATCGCAAGATGCGATCTAGGCAGCATGGTGCTTACCGGAAGAAACCCTCGAGACGAAGGAGTTGGCGATGCGCCGAGATTGATTTGTGTTGAACGTTGGTTGTTGTTTATTTCATAAACCCTAGATACATATTTATAGTCCAGGGGACTTTCTAACGTGGGAACAATCCCGACCGTACATGAGGCAAACTCTAACTAACCGACACGTAACCTACTATGTTACAGATACAAGGGCAAACTAGCCCAAACTTTGTATATAAGGCCGATTCACGTATTTCTTATGTATATAATCTTCAAACCCATCTTGATCGCGGCCCACCTCTGACTCGGTCAAATTCTGGTGATAACAGAATGACATCAATGGTAATACAGAGGTCGTTAGGATGCGGAGCCGCAAGCGGCTGCTGCTGGCAGCGCCACAATTAGCTACGCAGAGTATGAGTTCTGTGTCATAGTGGTAATCATGACAGAGACAAGCGTCAGAGGAGTTTTGAAGACAACGACTCCACCCTGCACAGCAACACATTGCCATTGCAATCGATTTTGGATTCAGAATGCAATATTTAGGTGAGTAATGATAAGTGTGATACACCATAGCGATTAATTTTGATCTATAAATCCGATTTAGAGGTGAGTTCTGATTTTGGGGATTTATAAATTTTGATTGTAGGTTGGAGGAGAGACATTAGTAGCCAACAAGTAAGTCCTTGGTTCCTTTTCTATATCACAGAAAGGATACATGAAATTTAATCATTTAGCTTTGTACACAACGGGTTGCTATTTTATTTTTCACAGATGGATATGATACTTCAAACCTTCGACGAGCGCATTTCACATCATGCGAAGAAGATAGGCAGGCAACTAATGGAAATAGAGCACAAACTTGACGCCAAACTAATTTCAGTTGTTTTTCACTTATTATTTGTACGCTACTACTTCTAAGCAACTGTTATAGCTTACAAAATTCTCGTGACCATCACCTATTATTTTTAAGCTTCCGATAAGTTTGAAGTTGCTCAAACGGTGATGAATGATCTTATTAGAATTCTCTTCAATTTTCCGAGTTGTTTTGACTTGTTATTTATATGCTACTAGTTCTAAGCAACTGTTATAGGTTACAAAATCCTTGTGATCATCAGCTGGCTTCCGATAAGTTTCAAGTTCATAATAAGGGCTGATGTTATCAGTAAGATTAGTACCACAGTTATTTTATATAAAGGTTGACTATATCACTATTCACAAACGCCAAATGAACAAGTTCCAACATCATTAGAAGGCATTTTTATTGTTTCACCATACGGCAACTGATTTTTCTGTTCATCGGTAGTGTGGTAAGCATAGTAAGATATTTGCTCCAGTCACAGCTATACATTACCTTAGATCAAACACATGCACCTGCCGTCTTACATACTATAAAAATGTGTAGTTGAACGGCCTCCTCTCATCAGATGGCTCAACAAAAAGTCCTCACCGAGTGGCCTGGACCTAGAAACAGAATTACAAAAGTTCGAGTAATGAAGCATCGAGAGAATATTAGTCCAAAATTGAAAATTTCAAGAACAGGGGAAAGAACTATCGGAGGAGGACAACCTTACAAGATTATGCTTCTTAAGTGCATTCAGATTCTTGTCATTGTCGTTTTGCCACAGTTCACACCACCCATGTAGCTAACGGTATCGGAACAATCATACCTTCGTATCCCGATAAGCACGGGGCTTCGAAGAAATGCCGAAGATAAATCAAATACTGGAGATACATCAAATACCGATAAGCACGGGGCATCGAAGTAGGCTATACTAAGGTCACCAGGCATTTGGCAATGATCGATGCCTTACCGGGCATGTGAAGTTGCGCCGAAGCGGCCGCCGCCCACTCCTTCCTCCCCTAGCTCCGTCGGCCGACAGCCACCAGCCGCCGCCACCGCTTCTCTTCTCGCCGGTCACATTACACGCCGCAGCCGCCGCTCCACCCCTCTCCGGCCTCTACAAACGTCGCTGCCGCCGCTCCTCCCCTCCTCAGCCGCGGCGACAAGCGCTTCCCACCGTCCCATCCCCTTCGTCGCCTTCACCTCCCTCCATCGCGGGGATCTGCGGGACAGGCCGGTCCCTTCGCCTTCCCCTCCCCTCCGTCGGATGGCCGCCGTCTCCTCCCCTGCCTCGCGGGGATCGCCGGGGCAGGCCGGTCCGTCCCCTTCCCCTCCCCTCCATTAGATGGCCGGGAGAGACCCGCCGCCGCCGTCCCCTCCATCACAGGGATCGCCGGGGCAGGCTGGTCCGTCCCCTTCCCCTCCCCTCCATTAGATGGACGGGAGAGACCCGCCGCCGCCGTCCCCTCGCCATCCCTTCCGTCGCGGGGATCGCCGGGACTCCGTCGCCGTCCCCTCACCGTCACCTGCGTCGCAGCTGTGGAGAGAGTGAGAGAGACCGAGCGGCTGTGAGAGAGACGAGCGGATAGTACTGATATGAGGTGGTTTTTGGTCTACACCGGGCAGATTTAAGATATGTGTAAATATGATGAATTATTCGTTGCTTTAAGATTTGTGTACACTAATCGGATGCTTCGGCCATTCAAACGGACGTTTGTTTTTTATAATGTTGGTAAATTATATTTGAGGTTCCGGTCCCACAAATTTTGGTTCCGGTCCCGCGGTTCCGGTTCCATCAATTTGGTTCCGTCTAATTATCACCGTTAGATCGGGGCAGATGAACAGTTATTAAAAATGCCAATCACCCTAAAACTTCTCTTTTAGAACGGAACTTTCGTTCCGTCTAATTGAATTATGGTTCCGTCTAATCTAATTTTTCTTGACCGTTGATTAAATCAGTGATAACTTTTCTGTAACTTCTAGGAGTACGATGCTACGATAATTCTGAAAGCACGTTTTAGACTCCAACTCATCGAATCTGTACGAAACCAAAATCAAAAGGGATAGAAAAGGAAAAGCGGGCCAGAACAGAAACGAGTTGAGTCGTCTTCCCAGAGCGATAGTCGCCGACGCCGCCCCGCAGCCGCCGCCGCCACCCCTCGCCCCGACGCGTGGACTGACGGCCCCGGCCTCTCCGTCGCATACCCATCTTCTCCGTCGCATCCGCGAGGCGCCACCGCGAGGCGCCACCGCGAGCCGCCGCCCCTCCCCCCGTCGCGGGACTCACAGCCCCGGCCTGTCCTTCGAGCGTCGACACCCCCTCTCCTCCGCCGCGAGCCGCCACGCCCTGCTCCCGTCGCGGGACCCGTCTTGTCCGCCGCAGCCGAGAGCCACCGCCGCCGCCCCTTCCTCCGTCGCGGGGATCGCCTGGAGATTCACTGCCCCGTCATCTCCGTCGCCACCCCCTCCCCTCCGTCACGGGGATCGCCGGGGGAGTCACTGGCCCATCCCCTCGGTATCGGGAATCAGCCGGAGCTTCGCTGAGATCGCCGGGAGCATCGCTTCTGTGGACGTCGGTAAGCTCCGATTCATAAAAAAATAATACTACATTACTACCAGCACATTGCTTTGTTCATCACTGCGGAACCACAGTATTAAAATTTGCACACAAAGTATCATCAAAGGAGTCTCTTGTAGCATTGGATGGGTTGGCCGGTCGACGCGCATTACTGAGTAAATCTATACTACTAATGTAAGGGTCTCAAGCTCTGGTGCCTGCCCATGTGGCAATGGTGACAAGAATGATCGTTAGTGTTGGCGTCCTTCAATATTAATACATTGGCTTAATCCCTGAACTAAGCCCTATCATTTTCCGCTGTTTGATTAGCTTTGACCTCTTCGGGCACCGTCTGTCAATGCTTTAGCTATCTGCTGTGTACAACATCTGCTGAAACTGAACCTGCTTGCTTCTTGCCATGCAAGTGCACCCATTTGCGTTCTCTGAAGTCTGAAACTTGGTGTCAGCTTTGCGAGTGTTTTTTCTTTTTCTGTTGCAATTATAGATTGTTAATTATATTAACACAATATCTAGATTTTTAAAGTCCTACCTGGTACATAGTGTGTAACAGTGTAAGTTTTATTTTGGTACTGTGCTTTAGCTGAGTCCTGCCAAAACAAGTCTTCCATTTTTATACATAGTGTTCTGAATCTGTTGAGCTTGCAGTCTGATGCTGCTTTCTCCAAATATGCATGAAAAGTACCGTAAGTATCACTGTATCAGCTTACCCATGTGCTCAGATATGTGAGCAGCAAATAAATCAGCAAGATAACGCGATACTGTAATCAACTATACGAGAGTCCAGTTTTTAATAGACGATCAACAGTTTGGCATGAAACTGAACCTGGTTGCTTCTTGCTATTACATGTTCACCACTAGATACAATATTGCTGGTAGGGCTAGTTATATATTTATGGCATGTGTATGGCCTCGGATGCTTTGTTTGACTGGTACCATTATAGCTATGAACTTAACCATTCTATATCGTAGTATATAATCAGGTAAGGACTAGTTGTACATACAATCTTTTTTAAATCGTTAATGATTCACGTATAATATTGTCCTCGGTCTTTTCTGCTTTATACTTGTACCGTGATTAAAAATATGAATTGTTAGTTTGTATGTGATATGCAGGAAGATATGGCTGATATGAGCGGGGATTGTAAAGAGTACCATGAGATCGTTATCAAGACGTTTGTTAGCGAGGAAGACGGATTCAATTTCTACAACAGATCGAGGAAGATAAGTCGCAGTAGTCGTGATTCGTGATTGAGGCAGCTGAATATCTGGGCATCTGGCCACTGGCAACTCTGGGTTTTCTACTGCTTTTTCCCCTTTCCTCTTTGCTGATGAGACGTTCTTTACTGGAGAGAGCTCTCTTGCGATGCAGAAGGCTTTTTTTTTTCTAATCTAGAGTTATTGATACTATATGGGAACGATGCTACGGTGATGTCAATGAAGGGTGTTAGCTGGACTGCACCTATGTCTAGAAGGATAGCCTTTAGCGGATCGGATGGAGCATAAACCTTCTCCTGTCTCAGTAACATGCTACGGCCCTGCGGGGGTACTAGTTTATATTTGCGAATCTGGGATTGTTTCTCCTCTTACTGACGTAGCTGGTGATCATGGACCTGTTGCTGAAACCAGGATCTAGGATGGTTGTTAAGCATATCAATTAGCAGATATTACTTACACTCTTAACACATAAGTATGGATCAAGGAGGAGTTGTTTTCTTCAATCGCATTTTTGGCTATGCCAGTACTACCATTTACTTTTGCAAATGCTTATACTCTTATAAATGCATCAATAGGTGGTGGCACTTCCGATGAAATATTGGTAGACTACTCATAGTGCAAGTAACTTCAGTAGTGAAATAAATTGACTATTTCATGCAAAACAAATTGACTATTCGAGTCTTTTCTTCACATAAGAGCATCTGTAACCCAAAGGCAAAAAACCTTTAGAGGAGCAAATTTGTTCTTCTAACGGCCAAAGTGGCACCTAACCGAAAGCCAAAAAGACTTTCGGACATTACAATTTAAAAAACACAAAATCATCAACGACAACCGGTATTCGTTCATGGTAAGCACACTATAATTCGACCCAAAAGGAGCTTCATCATTTTAAATGAAAAGCACACATAATATTCGTTCATGGCGATGATCTATCTTCGTCCTTTCCACTCTGACCAACATCGAGGCAGGCACCAAAAGGGGCTTCATCATTCGACCCATCATCACCATCCTGGCGAAAAGCATAGTAAAGTATTAAAGTTAATATAAAAATAATGCATGCAAAAAATGACACAACACGAGATTGGCAATATACCCTACCTCGTCACTCTCATCGTAACCATCACCTCGAAAATGATGATTTGCCACAATGTACAAATCACACTTTTTTGTATCTTGATGGGCTCTCACCATTTCATCTACATCCTCTTGATTTAAGAGGAGGACCAATCCTTCCGGTGGTACACACCTAGGCTTGATGTGATACAATTCGGAATTTCTACCATAAGCATGTACACACAGAGCGCCTTGCAATTCTGACCACTCCACTTTGGTGGCAGGTTCAGTAATTATCGTCTCGCTGGGTAATTCATAGTATCCTCTAGGAATACGAGAAAACTCGCGGTCCCTAAAAACACGAAATAGACTCCGGTGTACTTGTCGCCATCTACACGTCGCCGCTGTCAAGAGCCATTGACCCAGCACCTGGCGACGACCGCGCACTATTCGCCGCCAGCAAATATCCATCAGCGCATCGGAAAGAAGGTACTGTAAACAACAAAACTTGCCCTCATTTGCAGATCTTCAAGAAAACCATGAACTGCTAACTGAAAGTTCGAAAAAATAACTTGAGTCCTAGAAGCTGGCGACATGGAAATTCCAACCAAAATTGTCATATGATTGCAGTTCTGCTACTTATTTCCATAGCCATGCTAAGCTGCTAAATATCTCTGTCATCATATCCCTGATCCTTCTGACTTGTTATTTTACTCTTGATATCACACAACATAGAAACATTGAAGTAATCCGGTTTCTCTTCGCCAAATCTGTCACAAATGGAGAGTGAGAGTTATGCTACAAATAATGATGAAAGAGAATGGCCACCCCCCAAGAAACAGAAGAGGTTTTATTACTCATTTTTATTGAAATATCTGCATACATAGATACGTTTTTCGGACTAAACACATATTTCATGTTGTGCACCAGGAAATCTCTGAGAAACATGCACGGAACGTTTATCACCAGCCCACAAAGAAGCAATCTCACCAAAGACCAGTTTTGGAGGGCTCACACATATGCACCCAGTGCAACTCCGACGTCCCATGATGGTGAGGCTTGCCAAGCGCTACAGGAGTGACAAGCAGTCTATCTACATCGGTGGTACCGACATTCCAATCACTCTAACAGATGTAAAGCAAATAATGGACCGTTCGATAGAAGGGAAAGACATAATTGTCCATATGCAACAACCTTTTGACAAAAATTTGTTGGATGCTTATGGAACTGAAGGGAAACTTTTAATTTCTCACCTTGAGAAACTCATTATAGCATCCAAAACTCCTGATGATCATTTCATCATGACATTTGTGTTGTACACTATCGGCGTTATTCTAGCACCAACAACAAATGGCTACGTTAAGAAGAAATATTTAAAACTTGTTGAGAACGTGCTAGACATTCCCAAATTTAACTGGGGATTTTTCACATTGAACAATTTGTTTAGTTGCATCTGTAAGTTTAATGAAGACGATGACCAGGCTCTTCAAGGAAATCTACCTTTGCTGCAAGTATGTGCCACAAGACTAGTTTAACATTCTACAATTAATGACATGATGCATGCTTCTTTATCATTGATCAACTAATGTATGCTATAGGTTTGGTACTGGGAGCATGTCGGTGCTGGCTCTGTTATCTATTCTGCTATACAACCTCCGTTGCTGGCACGTTGGAATGAAGACAATGCAAAACTTAGAACAGATGCTTATGGTTCTGGCAATCTAGATCGAGGAGTGGTACCTTTCTACACATGATTTTTATATTTAAGATTATTTGTTTCTTAAGACTGATGAATTCTACCTTGTGCAAGGTTACCAAACAAATTTGTGTGCCAAATGGACCGACAAACACTACAAATGGTCATGCTACCTACACAAATAAAATCGTGGATGAAGATGTTACCTATCGAGCACAACCACAATGTCAGACTATTAGTAGCCAACAAGTAAGTCCTTGGTTCCTTTTCTATATCACAGTAAAGGATACATGAAATTTAATCATTTAGCTTTGTACACAACGGGTTGCTATTTTATTTTTCACAGATGGATATGATACTTCAAACCGTCGACGAGCGCATTTCACATCATGCGAAGAAGATAGGCAGGCAACTAATGGAAATAGAGCACAAACTTGACGCCAAACTAATTTCAGTTGTTTTTCACTTATTATTTGTACGCTACTACTTCTAAGCAACTGTTATAGCTTACAAAATTCTCGTGACCATCACCTATTATTTTTAAGCTTCCGATAAGTTTGAAGTTGCTCAAACGGTGATGAATGATTTTATTAGAATTCTCTTCAATTTTCCAGTTGTTTTGACTTGTTATTTATATGCTACTAGTTCTAAGCAACTCGTTATAGGTTACAAAATCCTTGTGATCATCAGCTGGCTTCCGATAAGTTTCAAGTTCATAATAAGGGCTGATGTTATCAGTAAGATTAGTACCACAGTTATTGTATATAAAGGTTGACTATATCACTATTCACAAACGCCAAATGAACAAGTTCCAACATCATTAGAAGGCATTTTTATTGTTTCACCATACGGCAACTGATTTTTCTGTTCATCGGTAATGTGGTATGCATAGTAAGATATTTGCTCCAGTCACAGCTATACATTACCTTAGATCAAACACATGCACCTGCCGTCTTACATACTGTAAAAATGTGTAGTTGAACGGCCTCCTCTCATCGGATGGCTCAACAGAAAAGTCCTCACCAGTGGCCTGGACCTAGAAACAGAATTACAAAAGTTCAGTAATGAAGCATCGGAGAATATTAGTCCAAAATTGAAAATTTCAAGAACAGGGGAAAGAACTATCGGATGAGGACAACCTTACAAGATTATGCTTCTTAAGTGCATTCAGATTCTTGTCATTGTCGTTTTGCCACAGTTCACACCACCCATGTAGCTAACGATATCAGAACAATCATACCTTCTGTATCCTGATAAGCACAGGGCTTCAGAAGAAATGCCGAAGATAAATCAAATACTGGAGATACATCAAATACTGATAAGCACAGGGCATCAGAAGTAGGCTATACTAAGGTCACCAGGCATTTGGCAATGATCGATGCCTTACCGGGCATGTGAAGTTGCGCCGAAGAGGCCGCCGCCCACTCCTTCCTCCCCTAGCTCCGTCGGCCGACAGCCACCCGCCGCCGCCACCGCTTCTCTTCTCGCCGGTCACATTACACGCCGCAGCCGCCGCTCCTCCCCTCTCCGGCCTCTACAAACGTCGCTGCCGCCGCTCCTCCCCTCCTCAGCCGCGGCGACAAGCGCTTCCCACCATCCCATCCCCTTCGTCGCCTTCACCTCCCTCCATCGCGGGGATCTCTGGGACAGGCCAGTCCCTTCGCCTTCCCCTCCCCTCCGTCGGATGGCCGCCGTCTCCTCCCCTGCCTCGCGGGGATCGCCGGGGCAGGCCGGTCCGTCCCCTTCCCCTCCCCTCCATTAGATGGCCGGGAGAGACCCGCCGCCACCGTCCCCTCCATCACAGGGATCGCCGGGGCAGGCTGGTCCGTCCCCTTCCCCTCCCCTCCATTAGATGGACGGGAGAGACCCGCCGCCGCCGTCCCCTCGCCATCCCTTCCGTCGCGGGGATCGCCGGGACTCCGTCGCCGTCCCCTCACCGTCACCTGCGTCGCAGCTGTGGAGAGAGTGAGAGAGACTGAGCGGCTGTGAGAGAGACGAGCGGATAGTACTGATATGAGGTGGTTTTTTGGTCTACACCGGGCAGATTTAAGATATGTGTAAATATGATGAATTATTCGTTGCTTTAAGATTTGTGTACACTAATCAGATGCTTCGGCCATTCAAACGGACGTTTGTTTTTTATAATGTTGGTAAATTATATTTGAGGTTCCGGTCCCACAAATTTTGGTTCCGGTCCCGCGGTTCCGGTTCCATCAATTTGGTTCCGTCTAATTATCACCGTTAGATCGGGGCAGATGAACAGTTATTAAAAATGCCAATCACCCTAAAACTTCTCTTTTAGAACGGAACTTTGGTTCCGTCTAATCTAATTTTTCTTGACCGTTGATTAAATCAGTGATAACTTTTCTGTAACTTCGAGGAGTACGATGCTACGATAATTCTGAAAGCACGTTTTAGACTCCAACTCATCGAATCTGTACGAAACCAAAATCAAAAGGGATAGAAAAGGAAAAGCGGGCCAGAACAGAAACGAGTTGAGTCGTCTTCCCAGAGAGACAGTCGCCGACGCCGCCCCGCAGCCGCCGCCGCCACCCCTCGCCCCGACGCGTGGACTGACGGCCCCGGCCTCTCCGTCGCATCCCCATCTTCTCCGTCGCATCCGCGAGGCGCCACCGCGAGCCGCCGCCCCTCCCCCCGTCGCGGGACTCACAGCCCCGGCCTGTCCTTCGAGCGTCGACACCCCCTCTCCTCCGCCGCGAGCCTCCACGCCCTGCTCCCGTCGCGGGACCCGTCTTGTCCGCCGCAGCCGAGAGCCGCCGCCGCCGCCCCTTCCTCCGTCGCGGGGATCGCCTGGAGATTCACTGCCCCGTCATCTCCGTCGCCACCCCCTCCCCTCCGTCACGGGGATCGCCGGGGAGTCACTGGCCCATCCCCTCGGTATCGGGAATCAGCCGGAGCTTCGCTGGGATCGCCGGGAGCATCGCTTCTGTGGACGTCGGTAAGCTCCGATTCATAAAAAAATAATACTACATTACTACCAGCACATTGCTTTGTTCATCACTGCGGAACCACAGTATTAAAATTTGCACACAAAGTATCATCAAAGGAGTCTCTTGTAGCATTGGATAGGTTGGCCGGTCGACGCGCATTACTGAGTAAATCTATACTACTAATGTAAGGGTCTCAAGCTCTGGTGCCTGCCCATGTGGCAATGGTGACAAGAATGATCGTTAGTGTTGGCGTCCTTCAATATTAATACATTGGCTTAATCCCTGAACTAAGCCCTATCATTTTCCGCTGTTTGATTAGCTTTGACTAAGGATGGTAATGGGCAGGGTATGGGCAGGGTAGAGCAATACCATACCCATACCCGTATAGTCAATGGGTACAAACTTCTACCCATACCCGTACCCATGGGTATAAAACTTTACCCATACCCATACCCGGCGGGTACCCGTACCCATTGGGTACCCGGTGGGTAGGATAAATTGTACACAAGTCAATCACAATTTTACATTTATCGATAACAAATTTGATTAAAAAAATTAACTATCTCAACTTAATAACATGTAGTTGAGTACATACAATTAACATAATATAGAAATCACATTCTCATATTCTAACACATAAGTCAACAAAAATAGATATGTCACGTAAGATTTGACAATAAACGGGCAGGGTATGGGTTTACCCGCGGCCCGCGGGTACGAGGCTATACCCGTGCCCTGCCCATGACTTAACGGGCAGGGTATGGGTACTACCCATGGGCATAAAAGTGTACCCATACCCTGCCCATGCGGGTACGGTACCCGCGGGTACCCGTACCCGTGGGTAAAATTGCCATCCTTAGCTTTGACCTCTTCGGGCACCGTCTGTCAATGCTTTAGCTATCTGCTGTGTACAACATCTGCTGAAACTGAACCTGCTTGCTTCTTGCCATGCAAGTGCACCCATTTGCGTTCTCTGAAGTCTGAAACTTGGTGTCAGCTTTGCGAGTATTTTTTCTTTTTCTGTTGCAATTATAGATTGTTAATTATATTAACACAATATCTAGATTTTTAAAGTCCTACCTGGTACATAGTGTGTAACAGTGTAAGTTTTATTTTGGTACTGTGCTTTAGCTGAGTCCTGCCAAAACAAGTCTTCCATTTTTATACATAGTGTTCTGAATCTGTTGAGCTTGCAGTCTGATGCTGCTTTCTCCAAATATGCATGAAAAGTACCGTAAGTATCACTGTATCAGCTTACCCATGTGCTCAGATATGTGAGCAGCAAATAAATCAGCAAGATAACGCGATACTGTAATCAACTATACGAGAGTCCAGTTTTTAATAGACGATCAACAGTTTGGCATGAAACTGAACCTGGTTGCTTCTTGCTATTACATGTTCACCACTAGATACAATATTGCTGGTAGGGCTAGTTATATATTTATGGCATGTGTATGGCCTCGGATGCTTTGTTTGACTGGTACCATTATAGCTATGAACTTAACCATTCTATATCGTAGTATATAATCAGGTAAGGACTAGTTGTACATACAATCTTTTTTAAATCGTTAATGATTCACGTATAATATTGTCCTCGGTCTTTTCTGCTTTATACTTGTACCGTGATTAAAAATATGAATTGTTAGTTTGTATGTGATATGCAGGAAGATATGGCTGATATGAGCGGGGATTGTAAAGAGTACCATGAGATCGTTATCAAGACGTTTGTTAGCGAGGAAGACGGATTCAATTTCTACAACAGATCGAGGAAGATAAGTCGCAGTAGTCGTGATTCGTGATTGAGGCAGCTGAATATCTGGGCATCTGGCCACTGGCAACTCTGGGTTTTCTACTTCTTTTTCCCCTTTCCTCTTTGCTGATGAGACGTTCTTTACTGGAGAGAGCTCTCTTGCGATGCAGAAGGCTTTTTTTTTCTAATCTAGAGTTATTGATACTATATGGGAACGATGCTACGGTGATGTCAATGAAGGGTGTTAGCTGGACTGCACCTATGTCTAGAAGGATAGCCTTTAGCGGATCAGATGGAGCATAAACCTTCTCCTGTCTCAGTAACATGCTACGGCCCTGCGGGGGTACTAGTTTATATTTGCGAATCTGGGATTGTTTCTCCTCTTACTGACGTAGCTGGTGATCATGGACCTGTTGCTGAAACCAGGATCTAGGATGGTTGTTAAGCATATCAATTAGCAGATATTACTTACACTCTTAACACATAAGTATGGATCAAGGAGGAGTTGTTTTCTTCAATCGCATTTTTGGCTATGCCAGTACTACCATTTACTTTTGCAAATGCTTATACTCTTATAAATGCATCAATAGGTGGTGGCACTTCCGATGAAATATTGGTAGACTACTCATAGTGCAAGTAACTTCAGTAGTGAAATAAATTGACTATTTCATGCAAAAAAAATTGACTATTCGAGTCTTTTCTTCACATAAGAGCATCTGTAACCCAAAGGCAAACAACCTTTAGAGGAGCAAATTTGTTCTTCTAACGGCCAAAGTGGCACCTAACCGAAAGCCAAAAAGACTTTCGGACATTACAATTTAAAAAACACAAAATCATCGACGACAACCGGTATTCGTTCATGGTAAGCACACTATAATTCGACCCAAAAGGAGCTTCATCATTTTAAATGAAAAGCACACATAATATTCGTTCATGGCGATGATCTATCTTCGTCCTTTCCACTCTGACCAACATCGAGGCAGGCACCAAAAGGGGCTTCATCATTCGACCCATCATCACCATCCTGGCGAAAAGCATAGTAAAGTATTAAAGTTAATATAAAAATAATGCATGCAAAAAATGACACGACACAAGATTGGCAATATACCCTACCTCGTCACTCTCATCGTAACCATCACCTCGAAAATGATGATTTGCCACAATGTACAAATCACACTTTTTTGTATCTTGATGGGCTCTCACCATTTCATCTACATCCTCTTGATTTAAGAGGAGGACCAATCCTTCCGGTGGTACACACCCAGGCTTGATGTGATACAATTCGGAATTTCTACCATAAACATGTACACACAGAGCGCCTTGCAATTCTGACCACTCCACTTTGGTGGCAGGTTCAGTAATTATCGTCTCGCTGGGTAATTCATAGTATCCTCTAGGAATACGAGAAAACTCGCGGTCCCTAAAAACACGAAATAGACTCCGGTGTACTTGTCGCCATCTACACGTCGCCGCTGTCAAGAGCCATTGACCCAGCACCTGGCGACGACCGCGCACTATTCGCCGCCAGCAAATATCCATCAGCGCATCGGAAAGAAGGTACTGTAAACAACAAAACTTGCCCTCATTTGCAGATCTTCAAGAAAACCATGAACTGCTAACTGAAAGTTCGAAAAAATAACTTGAGTCCTAGAAGCTGGCGACATGGAAATTCCAACCAATATTGTCATATGATTGCAGTTCTGCTATTATTTCCATAGCCATGCTAAGCTGCTAAATATCTCTGTCATCATATCCCTGATCCTTCTGACTTGTTATTTTACTCTTGATATCACACAACATAGAAACATTGAAGTAATCCGGTTTCTCTTCGCCAAATCTGTCACAAATGGAGAGTGAGAGTTATGCTACAAATAATGATGAAAGAGAATGGCCACCCCCCGAAGAAACAGAAGAGGTTTTATTACTCATTTTTATTGAAATATCTGCATACATAGATACGTTTTTCGGACTAAACACATATTTCATGTTGTGCACCAGGAAATCTCTGAGAAACATGCACGGAAGGTTCGGGGCCACCATGAAACGTTTATCACCAGCCCACAAAGAAGCAATCTCATCAAAGACCAGTTTTGGAGGGCTCACACATATGCACCCAGTGCAACTCCGACGTCCCATGATGGTGAGGCTTGCCAAGCGCTACAGGAGTGACAAGCAGTCTATCTACATCGGTGGTACCGACATTCCAATCACTCTAACAGATGTAAAGCAAATAATGGACCTTTCGATAGAAGAGAAAGACATAATTGTCCATATGCAACAACCTTTTGACAAAAATTTGTTGGATGCTTATGGAACTGAAGGGAAACTTTTAATTTCTCACCTTGAGAAACTCATTATAGCATCCAAAACTCCTGATGATTTCATCATGACATTTGTGTTGTACACTATCGGCGTTATTCTAGCACCAACAACAAATGGCTACGTTAAGAAGAAATATTTAAAACTTGTTGAGAACGTGCTAGACATTCCCAAATTTAACTGGGGATTTTTCACATTGAACAATTTGTTTAGTTGCATCTGTAAGTTTAATTGTAGAAGGATAGAGAGGGAGAGAGATTGGAGGAATATATTGGATGTTGTATTGCACCTCATGGGCGAGTATATATAGAGTACAAGACTTGGAAGCTAAGAAACCTCCTAGGGAGAATATGGAAACAATCCTAATACAATCCCGTGTAATCTATAACTACCAAATATACTCTAACACTCCCCGCAGTCGTAGCGGTAGCGACGTGAACAACAGTAGCATCGCGGACGGTCAGACTGGAGAGAAGCCGAAGGTAGGAACCAACGGGCTGACACTCCCCCGCAGTCATAGCGGGAGCGTCGTGGACGGAGTTGCGTCGTGGATGCTTGGACTGTAGAGGAAGCTGGTGAGGCGCAGGCGAGGTGGTAGCCCTTGTGCCAATGTCGAGGGAGCCGAGAGCGTTGGGCGGTGCAACCTTGGTCGGGGTAGCCGCGCGAGGGGATGCCGTGGTCGATGTCATGGTCGGGTGCCGGTGTCGAGGTAGCCGCACATGAAGCCGCAAGAGCATAGGGCGCGACGAGAGTGACAGAGATGCGTCGAGGCAGTCGTGGAGGTTGTCGATGCCGAAGTCGATGCAGTCCGAGCCATCGAGGACGAAGTGCAACCATAGTTTTGCCAGAACCAGGCACACGTCGGGGACGAAGGCATACTTCGGTTTTGCCAGAACCGAGTACACATAGAAGAAGTCGGTGACGCGGTCGAGGCAGTCGTAGAGGCGATGCCGAAGAAGACGTTGTCGAAGCCGATGAAGACGAGACGTCCGGCGCGAGTTTTCCAGACTCAGGAACGTGTCGGGGACGAAGGCACTTCCGGTGTTGCCAGTACCAGGCATGCGAGGGTAGGGAACATTACAAAGTGCGCGCCATGTCGGAGTAGACTAGTTGAGGAGGTCTCGACGACGGGTGTCGGAGAAGAGGAGCAGATGGTGTAGTCGGGGAAGAGGCGAGTCTCGACGACGGGTGTCGGAGTAGAGTAGCAGGTGACGTAGTCGGGGAAGAGGCGAGGACGTTGGCGGCGAAGCTGTAGTGTACGAAGACGTAGAAGGCGGCTAACCCAGCGGTGACCAGGGGTGGTCAAGCTGGACGCCTAGACGGGTGTTGCGGTGGTCGGCGAGCCCAGCGCGACCTGAAGAGGTTGGCGAGCCCAGCGGCGACCTGGGATGGGGGCGCGGCGGCGGTACACGAAGTAGGCGAGGAAGACCCAGCGGCGTGACGAAGACCATGCGCGGATGGAGGCGACCCGCGCCGAAGGGGCGGCGCTGTGGTGGCCTCGGACATCGACGCGCGGGGGACGGTGAAGGCGACCGCGTGTGGCGACGCTGCGGCCTGACGGGCCGATGAAGTCGTAGCTGCAGGGCGCGAGTCGGTGCAGCGGCGGGACGCCACCAGCGATGTACGCGCCTCAGAAGGCGCGTCGTTGGCTAGCAGCATGGACCAAAGGCGGCGGCGCTGCGACCCGAAGGGGCGACGCAGCGGCAACCCGATGCTCAATCGGTGGTAGGCGCGTGCTCGGGGACGTGCTTGGCGGAGACATGCGCGCGGTCGGTTGATCAGACCGACGGCGGCGTTGTACGCGCCATGGCGTGGACGACGTGCCGCAGATTGGAGTCGTTGGCGACGTTGTCGGTGATGTCCCGGGCGATGACGGTGAAGACGGACCAGCGATGGAGACCGCGCGGGCGAGACAGCAGCTGCGTCGCACGTAGGCGTCCCGTGTGTGATGCATGCGGCCGTGCCGCGCAGTTGATGAAGATGGCTGGTGCAGTCGATGCCGTTGTCGGAGTAGAGGCGCGTGATGACGACGGCGGTGGGCGACTCAATCCGATCGATGATCGGCAAAACCAAAAAAGAAAACGCCGGTTGAGCGACCGGCGGAGCAAAAGGAAAACCAATCTACGGATTGGAAAAAAAAGACTCGAGGGCAGCGGATCAACAGATCGGCGGACGAACCCTCGTACGGGTTGCGCGGCCCCCGGAGTAGATCATGGAGATCGACCTCCCCGGGGGCGGCGCGGCGCGGAAGCTTGGGCGGCGGCTAGGTTAGGATCGGCGCCGCTCTGATACCATGTAGAAGGATAGAGAGGGAGAGAGATTGGCGGAATATG
Source organism: Lolium rigidum (assembly GCF_022539505.1). Classification (NCBI taxonomy): domain Eukaryota; kingdom Viridiplantae; phylum Streptophyta; class Magnoliopsida; order Poales; family Poaceae; genus Lolium; species Lolium rigidum. Next base: position 96,682,242 of record NC_061511.1, on the reverse strand, counting down.
TTGGATGTTGTATTGCACCTCATGGGCGAGTATATATAGAGTACAAGACTTGGAAGCTCAGAAACCTCCTAGGGAGAATATGGAAACAATCCTAATACAATCCCGTGTAATCTATAACTACCAAATATACTCTAACATTAATGAAGACGATGACCAGGCTCTTCAAGGAAATCTACCTTTGCTGCAAGTATGTGCCACAACACTAGTTTAACATTCTACAATTAATGACATGATGCATGCTTCTTTATCATTGATCAACTAATGTATGCTATAGGTTTGGTACTGGGAGCATGTCCGTGCTGGCTCGTTATCTATTCTGCTATACAACCTCCGTTGCTCGGCACGTTGGAATGAAGACAATGCAAAACTTAGAACAGATGCTTATGGTTCCGGCAATCTAGATCGAGGAGTGGTACCTTTCTACACGTGATTTTTATATTTAAGATTATTTGTTTCTTAAGACTGATGAATTCTACCTTGTGCAAGGTTACCAAACAAATTTGTGTGCCAAATGGACCGACAAACACTACAAATGGTCATGCTACCTACACAAATAAAATCGTGGATGAAGATGTTACCTATCGAGCACAACCACAATGTCAGACTATTAGTAGCCAACAAGTAAGTCCTTGGTTCCTTTTCTATATCACAGAAAGGATACATGAAATTTAATCATTTAGCTTTGTACACAACGGGTTGCTATTTTATTTTTCACAGATGGATATGATACTTCAAACCGTCGACGAGCGCATTTCACATCATGCGAAGAAGATAGGCAGGCAACTAATGGAAATAGAGCACAAACTTGACGCCAAACTAATTTCAGTTGTTTTTCACTTATTATTTGTACGCTACTACTTCTAAGCAACTGTTATAGCTTACAAAATTCTCGTGACCATCACCTATTATTTTTAAGCTTCCGATAAGTTTGAAGTTGCTCAAACGGTGATGAATGATCTTATTAGAATTCTCTTCAATTTTCCAGTTGTTTTGACTTGTTATTTATATGCTACTAGTTCTAAGCAACTGTTATAGGTTACAAAATCCTTGTGATCATCAGCTGGCTTCCGATAAGTTTCAAGTTCATAATAAGGGCTGATGTTATCAGTAAGATTAGTACCACAGTTATTGTATATAAAGGTTGACTATATCACTATTCACAAACGCCAAATGAACAAGTTCCAACATCATTAGAAGGCATTTTTATTGTTTCACCATACGGCAACTCGATTTTTCTGTTCATCGGTAATGTGGTAAGCATAGTAAGATATTTTCTCCAATCACAGCTATACATTACCTTAGATCAAACACATGCACCTGCCGTCTTACATACTGTAAAAATGTGTAGTTGAACGGCCTCCTCTCATCAGATGGCTCAACGAAAAGTCCTCACCAGTGGCTCTGGACCTAGAAACAGAATTACAAAAGTTCGAGTAATGAAGCATCGTGAGAATATTAGTCCAAAATTGAAAATTTCAAGACCAGGGGAAAGAACTATCGGAGGAGGACAACCTTACAAGATTATGCTTCTTAAGTGCATTCAGATTCTTGTCATTGTCGTTTTGCCACAGTTCACACCACCCATGTAGCTAACGATATCAGAACAATCATACCTTCTGTATCCTGATAAGCACAGGGCATCAGAAGAAATGCCGAAGATAAATCAAATACTGGAGATACATCAAATACTGATAAGCGCAGGGCATCAGAAGTAGGCTATACTAAGGTCACCAGGCATTTGGCAATGATCGATGCCTTACCGGGCATGTGAAGTTGCGCCGAAGCGGCCGCCGCCCACTCCTTCCTCCCCTAGCTCCGTCGGCTAACAGCCACCCGCCGCCGCCACCGCTTCTCTTCTCGCCGGTCACGTTACACGCCGCAGCCGCCGCTCCTTCCCTCTCCGGCCTCTACAAACGTCGCTGCCGCCGCTCCTCCCCTCCTCAGCCGCGGCGACAAGCGCTTCCCACCGTCCCATCCCCTTCGTCGCCTTCACCTCCCTCCATCGCGGGGATCTCTGGGACAGGCCGGTCCCTTCGCCTTCCCCTCCCCTCCGTCGAATGGCCGCCGTCTCCTCCCCTGCCTCGCGAGGATCGCCGGGGCAGGCCGGTCCGTCCCCTTCCCCTCCCCTCCATTAGATGGCCGGGAGAGACCCGCCGCCGCCGTCCCCTCCATCACAGGGATCGCCGGGGCAGGCTGGTCCGTCCCCTTCCCCTCCCCTCCATTAGATGGACGGGAGAGACCCGCCGCCGCCGTCCCCTCGCCATCCCTTCCGTCGCGGGGATCGCCAGGACTCCATCGCCGTCCCCTCACCGTCACCTGCGTCGCAGCTGTGGAGAGAGTGAGAGAGACTGAGCGGCTGTGAGAGAGACGAGCGGATAGTACTGATATGAGGTGGTTTTTTGGTCTACACCGGGCAGATTTAAGATATGTGTAAATATGATGAATTATTCGTTGCTTTAAGATTTGTGTACACTAATCAGATGCTCCGGCCATTCAAACGGACGTTTGTCTTTTATAATGTTGGTAAATTATATTTGAGGTTCCGGTCCCATAAATTTTGGTTCCGGTCCCGCGGTTCCGGTTCCAGCAATTTGGTTCCGTCTAATTATCACCATTAGATCGGGGCAGATGAACGGTTATTAAAAATGCCAATCACCCTAAAACTTGTATAAAAAACAAACTGCTATTGGAAATTTTCGCAACGAGGATTTTGTAGGACCAAGTAAAGTGTAGAAGCACATGAACATCATGCATCCCATTTCGACCTCATACATCATTTACTAAATAAAAGAATTTTGTAACTGATATATTGATAATGAGTAGCAAAAAAAAATATTGACACTCTTGGTATGAAGGAAACAACATGTAACTTGCAAAAAATATTTAGCACTAACAAGATACAGAAGACATCATATATATAATTTCGGTAAGTGGAGGTTGTAAATAAAAGTTTGATGGGTAGAAACTACTTCAAAAAATGATCAAATGTTATTACCATGTGCTTAATCATAATTGTGTTGTATCCTTTTGTAAGGCTAGGCTACGCATGTTGATGGATTTAGGGGCAATATTTCTGTCATGTAAACGAATGTCGTATAAAATATTGGGCCATTCATGGGACATTTACCACTAAAATCCATATTTAAGTCAAAAGTGATGTCATGATAAGGAAAAGACTAAGGAGTTTTTCAATCAACCCGGAGCAACGCACGGGCAATTTTCCCCAGTAAGAAATCTACTTTTAAAAAGATCTAGTAAGCGCAGCACAATTTTCTTAGAATTTGCATGTGCCTTTAAAACTGCTACTGAAAACCATCTAAAAACACCAAGCGAAGGCAAAACAAATACAAACCACTATATGCCAATCAGAGCATTTTAGTTTTACCTGTTTCAGCTGGCAGGGTCCTTTTCAGAGCATAAATCGGAGTTACTAAATACATGAAGGGAAAATTTGCTACACGACACCGTTATTTTCTGTCGTTTGCCAAAACACACTGCTCGATTCTGTCTTTGCCAGGTACCATTACAATTTCATCGCATATTTGCCAGAACACACCACCTAGCCGAAAACGGAAAGTTTTGCACTTTTACCTGGGATGACTGGTTTTGAATAAAAAATACATAACTTTCCGTTTTCGGTCAGGTGGTGTGTTCTGGCAAATGTGCCACAGAATTATAATGGTACCTGGCAAAGACAGAATCGAGCGGTGTGTTTTGGCAAACGACAGAAAATAACGGTGTCCCGTAGCAAATTTTCCCATACATGAACTATTGACAAAGTAACAACATAAGTACCTGCATAACAAATGTATATCTGTGCAGAAGTAGTGAGATTTGCATGGAGCTCTGCCGCTGGCACTCCGACGGTCTCGTCCAGGCAGCCAGTGGCGGAGGAGCCATTCTGGCAAGCTCCGATGCTTCTCCGAGGAGTGGCCGCGCTCTCTGTTCCGCTCTTACGGCTCCTTCCGTCCGCTACTATGCCTACGCTGCGTCCTCCGATGGCCCCTTCCGAAGACCTCCTCTATTCCCTTTGCGATGGCCTCCTCCATATAGTTAGCGTCCAACAGCTGGTAGCCCACGAGGCAGAAGCCCTCTTCTGATTCTTCAAAGTTCAGACAGAGAACAGCACAAGTAAATTCAGTTATCGATATTCAAATTGTGTTGTTTCTTCAGTTCAGCTAAACAGCAACAAAAGATTGAACCATCTATAGTATGTTAGTATTAGGAAGTGAATTGAAAATTGAAAATATTATACGTGCAAAGGACATACTAAAAGTGACTTGAAAACTTAAAACCAGAGCCATACTTATAGACAAAATACAGATTGAAGAACCTGAGCCAAACATTATACATGCAATGCATAGTTTAAAATAGCCAGTTATCTCATTTAGCCGCAATTTTTTTAGAGGCTATAAAAGGCTATAGCCGGGTTATAGCGGGCTATTCCATTTAGCCTTTTTTCAAAAATTTGAAATATTTTTGTCATATCTTACCAAAAGAAGAGGAAAACTATGACTCAAATACGATTCGTGATACAACTCATTTAACTATTCAAGGCAAACAAGTATTCAGGTATTCACTCACAAGTTTTATCTAATTATAGTGAACACAAATTCAGAAAACAAGAAATAAAAAATAAAAGAGAAGATAAATTCAAAATACAGGAAGTTTAGCGGCTAAAATTAGAGGCTAAACAGGGGCTAAATTAGGCTATAGCCGGCTATTAGCGATTTTTCTCATTTAGCCTACAAAGGGCATAGCCGCAGCGGCAGGTCTCCTGAAAGGCTATAGCCCAGCTATAGCCGACTATTTAAAACCATGATGCAATGTACAGATTGAAATTTTCCAAAATACTTAGGACTGAAATTTTGTAACACTTAACACTCAAACGCTGCAACACCGATATGTGCAGGAAAATTAAGACTGAACCTTGACATAAAACGTCCAAAAAAATTAAGTTCATTCCATTTTGCAGAGCAAATTCTGTATAATGATCTCTGGAGATACAATATTACATGTAACATATCATTCGTTTATAGTCAGACCACAGAAGTCAAAACCGCACTGCATGCTTTACTTAAGCCGATCTTGTGAGAGACATACCTCAAACAAGTAGCAGCAGCCCATCTCCCAATCTCTCTCATTCCACGCCTCTCACAAGCTGCAACGACAGTGGCAAGCAGCAGACTGACGCCCTCTTTGCTCTCCCCTGCACTTTTTTCTACGCCATGTGCCGTCTCCACCCAATGCCAAACACCGCCCGTCCGGTGGCTCCTCTACACATGCTTAGAGCATCTCCATTCGTCTCCCCGACGAGGCCCCCAGCGTCATTTTTCTCATCCGGATGGTGAAATTCGGCCCAGTCGCGACCCCGGTTCTTCGTTTTCGTTCAGACTTGGCCCTTCATTCATCCGGCGAGCCCACACCATCCCCGGTCCGCCGAGGCGCGCTCGGGGACTCTGGACGAAAGAATTTGGCGCGAAACGTCGTGTGGACCCTCGTAGTCGGCGACAGGAAAGCCAAATCCTGTCGATTTCCCTCCAATTTGCTTGCATATCCCCATTCTCTCCCGCCGAATTTGTGGATAGGCATCTCCATTCTCCTCCTCGTCTTCTCGTCCACCACCATGCCGCCGAAGGCGAGGAAGCCGCGGGCGCTGAAGGAGCGGCCGCCGGGTCTGTCCAATGCACAATGCACAGGTGGGCGGCGGACGCCGAGCGGCGCCGGATCGAAACAAGCGCCAGGGCGGAGAGGGAGAAAAAACTCTCCGCGAAGAGGGCGGCGGCGGCCGCACAGGACGAACAAGCGAGGAAGATCTCCATGGCCATGAGCATGGGCCATGCTGGCGGCGGCGGCGCCGCCGCCATGTTCCCCGGCCAATGGCCGATGCAAGGTACAAGCAGTTCCCCGTCGACTTTCTCCCCTTCGAGCTTCTCGCCGTCGTCGCCTGCCATGTTCCAAGAGGCCACCTACAGCCAAACGTCCAGGTTCACGCCGTCGCCGCCCGAGCTCGCCGTCGGCAACCTGAACGAGAACCAGCACGAGGGCATCTCGCCGGCCCTGCGACGAGGGCCACTCCCGTTCGGTGCGATGGCGGCGCCGAACGACGAGGTGATCCACGAGATGATCAACTCCGGCTCCATGGCCGCCGATGCGAACCCGGGATTCTTCACGCAAGAGGAGGCGAGGGCGACTGCAGCTGTCGCGGTGCGCAACGAGTGGGTGGAGGATGTGGCCGACGTAAGCCAAGCCGTCGAAGAAGAAGAAGAACAACCAACTCAAGCCGAGGTCGCCGACGACAACCTATCGAAGGGAAACAAGAAGAGGAAGAAGGACTCGCCGCCTGCCGAACCGTGTATCAAATGGACGGGGAAGGAAGAGGAGTGCCTCGCCGAAGCTTGGATGACCGTGTCCATGAACGGCGTAACCGGGGCCAATCAGTCGTATGACACGTATTGGCTTCGAGTGAACCAGGCATTCGACGAACGCAAGCTCGTCGATCCCTACTTCAACAAGACGATCATGAACCGGGGAGACAAGGCCATGGGCACCCATTGGGGGATCATACAGACGGCGTGCAGAAAATTGCACGACATATAGGAGGAGATCGAGACTCGCCCAGAGAGCGGCGCCGACTTCGAACAAAAGGTTAGCTGTCCCCAGTGTGCCTGCCTGTGTAGTGATCGCCGTGAGCTAACCCGTCTCGCCGCCTCTTTTTCCCCAGATGTGTCGTGCTTTCGACATGTACCATGACGACACCGGCTTGACGTTCAAGTTCCTGAACGTCTTCTCCCGCATCAAGAGGTGCAAGAAGTGGGCGAAAACCCGCAAGAACCTCGCCAAGAGCAAGAACGAACAGTACAACCCCGACGCTCCGGCGCCTGGCTCGTCGGATGGCCGCCCGGAACTCGGCCAGAAGAAGCTGAAAGACCTCAAAAAGATGGGCCATCCCGCCGAGAGGCAGCAGGCGTCGTTCGACAAGTGCTGGGCCGACGCGAGGACGCACGCCGCCGGGAGGGACGACAAATTTGACGGCAGGTGGAAGGAGATGCTCGCCAACCAAGGCGCCCGGATCGCCCTGCTGAAGACGACAGCGGCGGCGAAGAAGAGGAACACAGACTTGTCGTTTCTGATGGGCGGCAACACGGCCCTGATGGACGAGGAGACGAGGATTTGGTACGAGGGCCATCACACCGACATCCTTGGACCCACTCCGGCCAGTTCTTCTTCGTCTCCGGCTCCTACCTCGTCATCCTCACCGTCTACAACGTCGACTGCCGCCGCTGCGACGTCGGCCGCCGCTTCGACCACGGCGTGTGAGGAAACTGGGCCGTCGGACACCGCCGTGCCAGGCGGGACTGCCGACGCCCCTGTTTCAGTGTAATTTTCCTCCGATCGCCGATCTGTGGCTGATCCTTTTGCCGATCAACTGACCGTATGTGGTGACCCTGCATACCACGACATGTTGTAGTATGCTAGTCGTTGATATAACATTCATGAAGTACCAATCCGCAAATATTACATCCCTCAGAGTAGTACAACAGAACATAGCAGGTCCATAACTCATTCATTTATTATTACAAGCAACATGTACATATCATGTCGGAGCTCCTCTTGGGTCCTAAGAGGGATACTCCTGGGTTCGAGGCAAACCCAACTTAACTTACAATATAAATGTCTTACTAGGTTATACATTTATTCCCCTCGAGCAGTTAAGTACTAAGAGTTCGTACTGCTTGGATACTACTATTACTTGGTCGGTCTAAACTTGCTCTCCTCCGGAACCCTCCCCGGTTCCGTAGAATATGAGGTAGTCTACACCTTCAACACCTCCAGAGAGGTCTGGTTCTTCATAGCCGATGACTTCGGCTCCTTCAGGGTCGTCGTTGTCCTCCTCCAGCCGATTCGCACAATCTAAGCAGGGGATTTAAGAGTGGTATGAGTACGAGCGTACTCAACAAGTTCATTATAGAAAAGAGGTGCTTAATGCACTAGATACGATATTAGACCGTAAAGTCTAATACCAATGCAGGTTTTGATAAACATTTCTTCAAGAGGTTGCTTTTATTCCAAAGAACTATGTCCGTCAGCCTTCACCGGTTTACTAGAACTTCATGGAGTTCCTTTCCGGCAGCGTTCGCAGTTCCAAATCCCGGAACGAGGAGTGACAGTCACGATTCATTACACTCTGCAGAGGTATGTTGCTTTACCCATAAGAGATCTTAACCTTGGTGCCAACCGGCAGCTTTCCCGTCCACAATTCCTTCGGTGTGAGGCCCGGTATAAGGTCATAGCCAATCATGTTCCTCCGCTACCTCGCACACCCACCCATTGTTGCAAATCCGACCCTGGGTCCTCGCCGGGCCTATACCACTTAGGATATCTTCCGACCTCGACAACTACTCGAGGTCACAACCATGGTCCTTCGCCGACCAATGCAACCCATCATAGACCGCATTACCGTGGGGAATTAGAATGGGATCCCCACCCCACCGCTTGTCCCTCGAGATCAAGTGTCTACGGTAAGCGCATCCGTTTATGTACTAGAGGTGGAAACACTTTTGACTACTCCGTCCCACTCCGGATCTTATGGTTAACACGGGTATTACGGCACAAGAATCACTGGACGACATTTTTTGTTTAATCCTAGATGGATATAAACCCTTGCAATGGAACCTCCACCATATCAATACAATCCATGGTTCCATTTCCCACCACTTAGTCATATTCATAGTAATGAAAATAGTGGTTTTGCTTTTTATGCAATAGTGATAAACATAGTACTTTGCAAGTAATTTGGTAAAAATACTCAAATGGAATGAGCAAGTGATGAACTTGCCTGAACACTGCAAAGTGTTGCAGTTGGATGGTGTGGACTAACCCTTGTCCTCTGTTGCTGAAAAATAGCATCATTATCCGATAAGGGCAATGGTTAAAGAAGCAATTATGCATGATTCAGTTTTTAGGGTTGGTCCCCCCCTTCCGGTGTTTTTATCATTTCATGTGAGAGATTAATACTAAGAATGATTTAGGGATACTCTGTTTAGGGTAAAAATACAACCTTGAAATGTTGTCAAGGTGTTTTTAAAATCCAACAGAATTTATGGACTTATTTTCATTATTGAAAATATAAGGTGTGATTTAAATGATTATTTTAATCATCAAATTTGGACTTAATTTTGTTTGTCTTCCAAAATTCCATTTCATATTTTATTATGATAGAGAATTTTATCCTGAGTAGTTTTCATATTTTTATTTATTTTTTAGAGCTATTTATCATTTTCTATGTATTTTCAAAGTTTCATGATTAAATGGAATTTGTGAAATGGCTAAATATGCCCCCGGGCCCACCTGTCAGGGTGGCCCAGCGGGTTAACCCTAACCCGAGCCGCACGTCCGGCTCGGTCGGACGCATCCGTCCCCTTCTCCTTCTCTCTCGCGAACCCTAGCTCTCCTCTCTCCCGCGACGCCATGGTCGCCTGCACCGTCGCCGACTTAGTCCGGCCGCCACCGGCCATCCCCGCCGGCCAGATCGGTCGCAATCGAACAGCCGCACGACGGCGCACTGATCGGTTCGCGCCGATCTGTGTTTCCTCGCCGCCACCGCTCGCCCCAATCGCCTTTGCGACGTAGCCATGGTGATTCGCGGCGATCTCGTCGCCGCCGACGTTCCCGGTGCCGTGGCGCGGCCGTGTGCCACGCCGTGGTTGCGCTCGAGCCTCTGCGCCTCGGCGACCGCCTGACTTGGCCATGGCTTGGCGCTGCCGTGGCCAAGCTGTGCCGCGGTGCCGCCACGGTGACGCCGTGGTGCTGCTCCAGGTTAGTTCGCCTCCGTTGCCTTTCTCTCCTCCTCCTTTTCGTCTAGCTCGAGCTACTGGCCTGCTTCTCCTCATGGTGATGCGGCCATGTTGTGATGCTGCTGCTACGCCTCTGTGTGCTTTGCGCTATGCTTGCTCTGGTGTTGTGCTAGCTGCTGCTACCTACATGTGCCATGACCCTATGCGTATGCTTGCTCGCTGTGCTATGCATATGCTCGTCTGTGTCTGCTGCCATGGTTCCTAGCTACTATGCTGTGATGTTCTTCCCTATAACTTGTTGTTGCAACTCATGAGCTCTTGCTCATGAGCATACTGTGATGCTTTGCTTAATTTATTGGCTCCTGTTGTTGCTCTATATACCATGCCTCTCATGTGTATACAGCTTCTTGCCCCTGGCTTGATGACTGTGTGTCATCCTTGCAATTTGCAAGACCGATGTCGTGTGCTATATCTTGTGCTATTTTCTGACGTGCACTATAGAAGTTCATGATCAATGCTCAATCGTCGTAGCATTGTTGTTGGTTGCAGCAGCATCATCCTGTGATGTGTGCTTGGGTGCTTGTCCTTGTGTACTTGCTTCGAGTGGTACCTCATGCCTCTTATGTGCTTCCGGATACAATTGTAATGCTTTATTCACTTATCTGTGGTGCAATTGTTCAATTATATGGTTGATTTAATTATCTGGTCCATGTATTAATACTTGGAATTGGTTCTAGCATGATGTAGCATGCTCTAGCAAGCTTCTGATGATCTTGTGATCATCAGTTGCTTGTAAAAGCTGTTGTGTTGTCCTGTGCCTCACTGCTGCTCACCCTGTGATGTGTGTGTGTCACACAGGCTTGTCCTGTTGTGTGTTGTTGCTTGCTCAAGCATCAGTTGATGCTTGCAATGATCCTCTGGATCATGTGCAAGTGTTCCAGTTACTTGTGATTTATGAATTTCATTTATGTGTATGGCTTGTCCTTGTTTACTGGATAAATGAGATGAACTGCTTGCAGTGATGACTCTTACAATTAATAGGATTGAGCTAGAGGGATGCCAACAGCTGTTGGGGACCCTAGCTCCTTTTGAACCCATCTGGGTGATGATGCAAGTGTTTGGCTTGATGGTTTGGGCAGTTTTAGTGGTTGAGGTGGCCTCAACAGCAACTCTTTGATGTTCAGGAAGCTCCCACCCTTGTTGGCTTGCTGTGACTTAGTGAATACCTCACTGGATAATTCCTTGTTGGATTTCCAGTGAGCTTTGCTGTTGACAAACAAGAATAGACTCAATCTATCTATCTGTCTGATGGTTAGTGAACCATGTAGTGCTAGGTGAGTTGGGGTAGGCTAGCTGTGAATCAATCCCTTGCTGGATTCTTTGGTTTTCCTCAGTGATAATACACTGGGCTTGACCATTTCTTCCTAAGGATGATTTTCTTCTGGCTTATTCCCTTTTTGCCAGCATCAAATGGTTTAACACCAAATGATGATGCACACAGGCTAATCATACCCTCTGGCTTGTGTATGTGTTGCGCACATGCTTATTTATGAGCAAAACAGATGTTTGCCCATGATTTCTTGTTTATACCTCACTCCAGCTCCTTAAGTTGTTGGTGTAGAGGATTGGTTCTGGTGGTTTGGTTTGCCCTGCTCCTCCTTGCCAGCTTGTGGTGTTTGATTAATTTCTGTGGCTGTTTGAATAGGTTGAACAGCAGTGGTTGTTCTTCATGTTCTTGTGTTCTTGCTTGTTCCTACCCAGAAGCTTGTGTCGATGCTAATGGCTAGGGTTTTGGATGTAAAAAGCTTTTTTGTGCCTGGCCCTTGCTTCTCTGGTCGACAGCACTGCCTGACACTTGTTGGTGACTCTCCCTGACTTGTGTGTGTTGTGAGACATGCACACAATCTTGTGAGCTTCCTATGTGTGTGCTGGTTGGTACTTGGTCCAGTGGATGGATCAGCTCGGCTGATCATGGTCATATCCTCTCCATTTACCATTTTCTTTGCCACTTGGCATAACTTGTATTTGATCTTTGTGTGTGTGATTGCAGGGAACAATGTGATGCTCCAAATGAAGATCAAGATCCTCTTTAGCAAGATCTCCATGATGATCATCTTATGTAGTTTAGGATAGATCATTCAATTGTAATTTTCTTTCTTTTTCTTTTTCTTTTTCATTTAGTCAATTCTTGTAATGTGTTGTAATATTTCTTAATTCATTTCTGAATATTGTAAATGACAATGTATCTTGTGTGATTATCAATAAAGCTCCAATTTTCCTTAATGAGCTTTGTATAGTAGTTATATTATTTGTATTCTTGATTATTTATAATCTGTTTAATGAATTACCTCAATTTTGAATTATGAAATAATCATGTGTTGTTTAAATTTGAAATTCAAACACAACTTGTGTTTGAATTCAATCATGCAACTTAAGTTGTAACGCACTGCTCTCCTCTCTTCTCAAAACCCTAAATTAGTTGAGTGAGAAGCAAGTTTGTCGCACTCTCGAAACCCTAACCCTGTAAGGTGTCGAGAGAGAAACTTGTCCCCCTTCGATGCAGTTTTGTTTTAAAAGCGCGAAATTTCCCCAGAATTTACGATGCAATGCACATCCCTTTCTAAAATCTACCCCTCGGTCGTCTCTAAACCTGGGACATTACAACTTTTCCCCCTTAAAGAAAACTTCGTCCCGAAGTTGTGGTTGTAATACCTGAACAGTTCTGGGTACGATTTCCTCAGGTCTTCTTCCTTTTCACAGGTGGCTTCGCTCTCGGGGTGATGCTTCCATTGAATCTTGCATTACTTAATGGCTCTATTCTTGAGTTGTTTCCAGTTCTCCTCGAGAATCTTAGCTGGCTTCTCAATATAGGTTAAGTTTGGTTTTAACTCGAGCTCATCATGTGATACTGGCTCATCTGGGGTCTTTAAACACTTCCTGAGTTGAGACACATGGAATGCATTGTGAACTTGAGCTAACCTTCCCGGTAGATCCAATTCAAAGGCTAACCCTCGGTTCTGACTCAGTATCTTGAAAGGTCCGATGTATCTAGGGCTCAGCTTTCCCTTTACTCCGAATCTCTGAAGACCTTTCATCGGGCTTACCTTAAGGTATACCATGTCTCCAACTTGTGGCTCCCATGTCCTTCTCTTTTGATCGGCATAACTCTTTTGTCGACTTTGAGCTATTTTGAGCCTGTCTCTTATGATGTCGATGATCTGCTTCTTTTCCTTGACATAATCTGGATTGAACTCCTTGCTTGATCCTGCTTCATACCAACATATCGGTGATCTACACTTCCTTCCATACAGAGCTTCGAATGGTGCCATCTTGATGCTACTTTGATAGCTATTATTGTATGAAAACTCTGCTAGTGGTAAGTGCTCCTCCCATGATCTTCCGAAGTCTAGGGAACACGCCCTAAGCATATCTTCTAATATCTGGTTTGTTCTTTCTGTTTGTCCACCTGTCTGGGGATGATAGGCGGTGCTGTAGTCTAACTTGGATCCTAAGGCTTCATGTAATTGTTTCCAAAATGCTGATGTGAACACGGATCCTCGATCTGACATGATCTTCTTGGGCACTCCATGTTTACTCACAATCTCTTTGATGTAAAGATCGATGAGTTTCTCTCCTTTATCCTGCTGGTTTACTGCTAAGAAGTGTGCACTTTTCGTCAACCGGTCCATGATTACCCATATCATGTCCTTTTTATTTGTCATGGGTAGTCCGGTGATGAAATCCATTCCTATCTCCTCCCATTTCCATTCTGGGATTGGTAAAGGTTGTAACTTTCCTGCCGGACTTTGATGTTCAGCTTTCACTCTTTGGCAGGTATGGCATTCCGCCACGTATTGTGCTATCTCTCTCTTCATGTTATTCCACCAGAACAATTCCTTGAGATCCATGTACATCTTTGTACTTCCCGGATGTATAGAGTATGGTGTTTGATGTGCTTCCCGGAGTATAACTTCCTTGATCTCATCAATATCCGGAACGCAAATCCTTTTCTGGAACCATAATGATCCCGACTCTCCTCGGTGAAATTCTGATGGTCTTCCTTCATCAATCCTTCTCATCTCCTCCACGATGAATGGATCGTCCAATTGACCCATGATTATCTCATTCTTCAGATTAACACTTAGTTCATCGGCTACTTGTAAAGCCGATAGTCCTTCATGAGCTTCTTTCTCCCAAAGTTGTATCTGGGCTTGGCTTATTTCCTTCTTCAACTCCGGTGACATTTCTTGTTCCACTCCTCCAGTGCTCTTCCTGCTCAAGGCATCTGCTACAACTTTAGCCTTTCCTGGAGTATAATTGATGGTCTAATAATAATCATTGATCAGTTCAAGCCATCTTTTCTGTCTCATATTGAGTTCCTTCCGAGTGAAGAAGTACTTGAGACTTTTATGATCCGTATAGAGCTCACACTTGGCTCCATAGAGAAAATGTCTCCAAGTTTTAAGTGCAAATACTACTGCTGCTAATTCTAAATCATGTGTTGGATAGTTCACTTCATGAGGTCTAAGTTGCCTCGATCCATAGGATATTACTTTTCTATCTTGCATGAGTACGCAACCCAATCCATGTTTGGATGCGTCACAGTACACGGTGTAATCCTTGCCAACTTCTGAAACTGCTAACACCGGTGCTGTGGTGAGTTTCTCCTTCAGAGTCTGAAAACTCTTCTCACACTCATCAGAGCACACGAATGGTGTGTTCTTCCTTAACAGCTTAGTCATTGGTCCTGCTATCTTAGAGAATCCTTCAACGAATCTCCGATAGTATCCTGCCATTCCTAAGAATCCTCGGATTTCTTTGACAGTCTTTGGTGCTTCCCAGTCTAAAACTGCTGCTACCTTGCTTGGGTTAACAACTATCCCATCCTTGCTAATAACATGACCAAGAAATTCTACTTGATCTAGCCAAAACTCACACTTGCTGAATTTGGCATAGAGTTGACAACACTATCCTCAGATGTTCAGCATGTTCAGTTTTATCTTTGGAATATATCAAGATATCATCGATGAATACGATGACAAACTTGTCTAGACATGGCATGAAGATCTTATTCATAAGATTCATGAAGATTGCTGGTGCATTGGTTAATCCAAAAGGTACTACTAGGTATTCATAATGTCCGTACCTTAAGACAAAGGCTGTTTTCGGAACATCTTCCTTCTTGATCTTTATCTGATGATAACCGGATCTTAGAACAATCTTGGAAAAGACTCCCGTGCCTCTAACTTGATCAAATAGATCTTCTATTCTAGGAAGTGGGTACTTGTTCTTGATAGTAACATTATTCAGATTCCTGTAGTCTCCGCACATCCTTCTGCCTCCATCTCTTTTATCCACGAAGATAACATGTGATCCCCATGGTGAGATACTCTCCTGAATAAATCCTTTTTGTTCCAAGTCATCCAATTGCTCCTTGAGTTCTTTCAACTCCTTAGGCCCCATCTTGTATGGTGCTTTAGCAATCGGAGCTGTTCCTGGAATTAGTTCGATGGTAAACTCTATCTCCCTATCTGGTGGCATTCTAGGTAATTCCTTAGGAAAAACATCCTGGATTCATTCACTACAGGTATATCCTCCAGCTTTACTTCCTTCATGCTATTCAACTGTAGCTCTACTTCAATCTGTGTATGCTTATCTCCTTGGTAGATCATTCTACTTCCATCGGGGCTTTTCAAAGACACTGTCTTGTTCACACAGTCTATCAAGGATCCATTGGCCTCTAACCAATTCATACCAAGAATGACATGAATGTCCTTCATTGGTAAAATGAAAAGGTCTGTGTCAAACGCACACTTATTAATCATAATGATCTGTCCTTGTTTGATATGGGTTACTACTATCGTTCCCCCCGCAGAAAGTATGGTTATAGGTGTATCTAACTTAGTGCAACCAATCTCATGTTTGATGATGAATTGCTGAGAAATGAATGACGTAGTTGCACCAGTATCAAAAAGTACTTTGCCAGGATGAGTAAGTATCTGAAGTGTACCTATCACTGCCTGATCGGAGTTCACCACCTCCTCCAAGCTGGTGCAGTTCAACTTGCCGAAGGGTTTCTTGTTCTTCCAATTCCCTCCGGTGTTCCCGCCTCGGTTTCCTCCTCCTCCAGACTGACCTCCTCCATTCTTTTTATTAGGGCAATCCTTCATCATGTGCCCCTCCTGCCGACACCCAAAGCATATTATCTTGGGTTTCCTGCAATCTTGTGATAGATGCCCTCTAAATCCACAAATGCGGCCTGGGATCCTTGATTCCCCCTGTTATTGTTGTTGTTGTTGTACCTTGATTTGAAACTCAAGCCATTATTAGGCTTGTTGCTGACATATCTCTTAGGCTCAAATTTAGTCTTCTTTCTCTTCTCCTCATGCAGCTGCTTGAAATCATCTTCAAGAGTGATGGCTGTGATGGCGTGTATTTCACACGTTCGTTGGGCAACCCCAAGAGGAAGGTATGATGAGCACAGCAGCAAGTTTTCCCTCAGAAAGAAACCAAGGTTTATCGAACCAGGAGGAGCCAAGAAGCACGTTGAAGGTTGATGGCGGCGGGATGTAGTGCGGCGCAACACCAGAGATTCCGGCGCCAACGTGGAACCTGCACAACACAACCAAAGTACTTTGCCCCAACGAAACAGCGAGGTTGTCAATCTCACCGGCTTGCTGTAACAAAGGATTAACCGTATTGTGTGGAAGATGATTGTTTGCGAGAGAAAACGGTAGAAACAAGTATTGCGATGAGATTGTATTTTAGTAAAGAGAATTGGACCGGGGTCCACAGTTCACTAGAGGTGTCTCTCCCATAAGACGAACAGCATGTTGGGTGAACAAATTACGGTTGGGCAATTGACAAATAAAGAGAGCATGACCATGCACATACATATCATGATGAGTATAGTGAGATTTAATTGGGCATTACGACAAAGTACATAGACCGCCATCCAACTGCATCTATGCCTAAAAAGTCCACCTTCAGGTTATCATCCGAACCCCTCCAGTATTAAGTTGCGAAGCAACGGACAATTGCATTAAGTATGGTGCGTAATGTAATCAACAACTACATCCTTAGACATAGCATCAATGTTTTATCCCTAGTGGCAACAGACACAACACAACCTTAGAACTTTACGTCACTCGTCCCAGGTGTCAATGCAGGCATGAACCCACTATCGAGCATAAGTACTCCCTCTTGGAGTTAAAAGTAAAAACTTGGCCAGAGCCTCTACTAGAAACGGAGAGCATGCAAGATCATAAACAACACATAAGCATAACTTTGATAATCAACATAACAAGTATTCTCTATTCATCGGATCCCAACAAACGCAACATATAGAATTACATATAGATGATCTTGATCATGATAGGCAGCTCACAAGATCCGACAATGCTAGCACAATGGGGAGAAGACAACCATCTAGCTACTGCTATGGACCCATAGTCCAGGGGTAGACTACTCACTCATCACTCCGGAGGCGACCATGGCGGTGTAGAGTCCTCCGGGAGATGATTCCCCTCTCCGGCAGGGTGCCGGAGGCGA
This sequence comes from Lolium rigidum, assembly GCF_022539505.1. Lineage (NCBI taxonomy): Eukaryota > Viridiplantae > Streptophyta > Magnoliopsida > Poales > Poaceae > Lolium > Lolium rigidum. The sequence goes on along the minus strand of NC_061511.1, from coordinate 96,664,894 downwards.
TCTCCAGGATCCCCCGAGATGGGATCGGCGGCGACGGCGTCTCGGTAGGTTTTCCGTATCGTGGCTCTCGATGCGGGGGTTTCGTCACGGAGGCTTTAAGTAGGCGGAAGGGCAAGTCAAGAGGCGGCACGGGGGCCCACACCACGGGGCCGCGCGGCCAGGGGGCGCGCCGCCCTAGGGTTTGGCTCCCCGTGGCCCCTCTTCGTCTCGTCTTCGGTCTTCGGAAGCTTCGTGAGAAAATAGGCCTCTGGGCCTTTATTTCGTCCAATTCCGAGAATATTTCTTTACTAGGATTTACGAAACCAAAAACAGCAGAAAACGACAATCGGCACTTCGGCATCTTGTTAATAGGTTAGTTCCGGAAAATGCACGAATATGACATAAAGTGTGCATAAAACATGTAGATAACATCAATAATGTGGCATGGAACACAAGAAATTATCGATACGTTGGAGACGTATCGGCATCCCCAAGCTTAGTTCTGCTCGTCCGAGCGAGTAAAACGATAACAAAGATAATTTACGGAGTGACATGCCATCATAAACTTGATCATACTATTTGTAAAGCATATGTAGAGAATGCAGCGATCAAAACAATGGTGATGACATGAGTAAACAAGTGAATCATAAAGCAAAGACTTTTCATGAATAGCACTTCAAGACAAGCATCAATAAGTCTTGCATAAGAGTTAACTCATAAAGCAATAATTCAAAGTAAAGGTATTGAAGCAACACAAAAGAAGATTAAGTTTCAGCGGTTGCTTTCAACTTGTAACATATATATCTCATGGATATTGTCAACATAGAGTAATATAATAAGTGCAATAAGCAAGTATGTAGGAATCAATGCACAGTTCACACAAGTGTTTGCTTCTTGAGGTAGAGAGAAATAGGTGAACTGACTCAACATTGAAAGTAAAAGAATGGTCCTCATAGAGGAAAAGCATCGATTGCTATATTTGTGCTAGAGCTTTGATTTTGAAAACATGAAACAATTTTGTCAACGGTAGTAATAAAGCATATGCATCATGTAAATTATATCTTATAAGTTGCAAGCCTCATGCATAGTGTACTAATAGTGCTCGCACCTTGTCCTAATTAGCTTGGACTACCCGGATTATCACCGCAATACATATGCTTTAACCAAGTTTCACAAAGGGGTACCTCTATGCCGCTCTGTACAAAGGTCTAAGGAGAAAGCTCGCATTTGGATTTCTCGCTTTTGATTATTCTCAACTTAGACATCCATACCGGGACAACATAGACAACGAGATAATGGACTCCTCTTTTAATGCTTTAAGCATTTGACAACAATTAATTCTTTTCTCATTAGAGATTTGAGGATATTTGTCCAAAACTGAAACTTCCACCATGAATCATGGCTTTAGTTAGCGGCCCAATGTTCTTCTCTCACAATATGCATGCTCAAACCATTCAACTCGAGTGTAGATCGCCCTTACTTCAGACAAGACGAACATGCATAGCAACTCACATGAAATTCAACAATGAGTTGATGGCGTTCCCCGATAAACATGGTTATCGCACAACAAGCAACTTAATAAGAGATAAAGTGCATAATTACATATTCAATACCACAATAGTTTTTAAGCTATTTGTCCCATGAGCTATATATTGCAAAGGTGAATGATGGAATTTTAAAGGTAGCACTCAAGCAATTTACTTTGGAATGGCGGGAAAATACCATGTAGTATAGGTAGGTATGGTGGACACAAATGGCATAGTGGTTGGCTCAAGTATTTTGGATGCATGAGAAGTATTCCCTCTCGATACAAGGTTTAGGCTAGCAAGGCTTATTTGAAACAAACACAAGGATGAACCGGTGCAGCAAAACTCACATAAAAGACATATTGAAAGGATTATAAGACTCTACACCGTCTTCCTTGTTGTTCAAACTCAATACTAGAAATTATCTAGACCTTAGAGAAACCAAATATGCAAACCAAATTTTAGCATGCTCTATGTATTTCTTCATTAATGGGTGCAAAGCATATGATGCAAGAGCTTAAACATGAGCACAACAATTGCCAAGTATCACATTACCCAAAACATTTATAGCAATTACTACATGTATCATTTTCCAATTCCAACCATATAACAATTTAACGAAGGAGAAACTTCGCCATGAATACTATGAGTAGAAACCAAGGACATATTTGTCCATATGCTACAGCGGAGCGTGTATCTCTCCCATAAAGTGAATGCTAGGATCCATTTTATTCAAACAAAACAAAAACAAAAACAAACCGACGCTCCAAGAAAAAGCACATAAGATGTGGCCGAATAAAAATGTAGTTTCGGGGAGGAACTCGATAATTTGTTGATGAAGAAGGGGATGCCTTGGGCATCCCCAAGCTTAGACGCTTGAGTCTTCTTGATATATGCAGGGGTGAACCACCGGGTGCATCCCCAAGCTTAGAGCTTTAACTCTCCTTGATCATGTTGCATCATACTCCTCTCTTGATCCTTGAAAACTTCCTCCACACCAAACTCGAAACAACTCATTAGAGGGTTAGTGCACAATATAAATTGACATATTCAGAGGTGACACAATCATTCTTAACACTTCTGGACATTGCATAATGCTACTGGACATTAGTGGATCAAAGAAATTCATCCAACATAGCGAAAGAGGCAATGCGAAATAAAAGGCAGAATCTGTCAAAACAGAACAGTTCGTATTGACGAATTTTAAAATGGCACCAGACTTGCTCAAATGAAAATGATCAAATTGAATGAAAGTTGCGTACATATCTGAGGATCATGCACGTAAATTGACATAATTTTCTGAGCTTCCTGCAGGGCAGTGGGCTCAGATTCGTGACAGCAAAGAAATCTGGAACTGCGCAGTAATCCAAATCTAGTACTTACTTTTCTATCAACGGCTTATCTTGGCACAACAAAACTCAAAACTAAGATAAGGAGAGGTTTCTACAGTAGTAAACAACTTCCAAGACACAAAATAAAAACAAAGTACTGTAGGTAAAAACATGGGTTGTCTCCCATAAGCGCTTTTCTTTAACGCCTTTCAGCTAGGCGCAGAAAGTGTGTATCAAGTATTATCGAAGGGTGGTGCATCAACATCATAATTTGTTCTAATGATAGAATCATAAGGTACCTTCATTCTCTTTCTAGGGAAGTGTTCCATACCTTTCTTGAGAGGAAATTGATATTTTATATTACCTTCCCTCATATCAATAATAGCACCAACGAGTTCGAAGAAAAGGTCTTCCCAATATAATTGGACAAGATGCATTGCATTCAATATCCAAGACAACAAAATCAACGGGAACAAGATTATTGTTAACGGTAATGCGAACATTATCAACTTTACCCAAAGGTTTATTTGTAGAATGATCAGCAAGATTAACATCCAAATAACAATTTTTCAGCGGTGGCAAGTCAAGCATATTATAAATTTTCTTAGGCATAACAGAAATACTTGCACCAAGATCACATAAAGCATTACAATCAAAATCTTTAACCTTCATCTTAATGATGGGCTCCCAACCATCTTCTAACTTTTTAGGAATAGAGGCTTCGCGCTCTAGTTTCTCTTCTCTAGCTTTTATGAGAGCATTTGTAATATGATGCGTGAAAGCCAAATTTATAGCACTAGCATTAGGACTTTTAGCAAGTTTTTGCAAGAACTTTATAACTTCAGAGATGTGGCAATCATCAAAATTCAAACCATTATAATCTAAAGCAACGGGATCATCATCCCCAATGTTGGAAAAAATTTCAGCAGCTTTATCACATGCAGTTTCAGCAGTTTTAGCAGTTTCAGTGAGTTTTTCGCGCTTTGCATTAGAAGTGGAAACATTGCTAACACCAATTCTTTTATTAGTATGAGTAGGAGGTGCAGCAACATGTGTAGCATTAGCATTACTAGTGGTGGTAATAGTCCAAACTTTAGCTATATTCTTCTCTTTAGCTAGTTTTTCATTTTCTTCTCTATCCCACCTAGCACGCAGTTCAGCCATTAATCTTATATTCTCATTAATTCTAACTTGAATGGCATTTGCTGTAGTAACAATTTTATTTTCAATATACCTATTAGGCATAACTTTTGATTTCAAAAGATCAACATCGAGGCAAGACTATCAACTCTAGAAACAAGAATATCAATTTTATTGAGCTTTTCCTCAACAGATTTGTTAAAGGCAGTTTGTGTACTAATAAATTCTTTAAGCATGGCTTCAAGTCCAGGGGGTGAATTCCTATTATTGTTGTAAGAATTTCCATAAGAATTACCATAGCCGTTGCCATTATTATAAGGATAGGGCCTATAGTTATTACTAGAATTGTTCCGATAAGCATTGTTGTTGAAATTATTATTTTTAATGAAGTTTACATCAACATGTTCTTCTTGTGCAACCAATGAAGCTAACGGAACATTATTAGGATCAACATTAGTCCTATCATTCACAAGCATAGACATAATAGCATCAACCTTATCACTCAGGGAAGAGGTTTCTTCAACAGAATTTACCTTCTTACCTTGTGGAGCTCTTTCCGTGTGCCATTCAGAGTAGTTGATCATCATATTATCAAGAAGCTTTGTTGCTTCACCAAGAGTGATGGACATAAAGGTACCTCCAGCAGCTGAATCCAATAAATTCCGCGAAGAAAAATTTAGTCCTGCATAGAAGGTTTGGATGATCATCCAAGTAGTCGAGTCCATGGGTTGGGCAATTTTTAACCGAGAGATTTCATTCTTTCCCAAGCTTGAGCAACATGTTCAGTATCTAATTGTTTAAAATTCATTATGCTACTCCTCAAAGATATAATTTTAGCAGGGGGATAATATCTACCAATAAAAGCATCCTTGCATTTAGTCCATGAATCAATACTATTCTTAGGCAGAGATAGCAACCAATCTTTAGCTCTTCCTCTTAATGAGAAAGGGAACAATTTTAGTTTAATAATATCACCATCTACATCTTTATATTTTTGCATTTCGCATAGTTCAACAAAATTATTAAGATGTGCAGCAGCATCATCAGAACTAACACCAGAAAATTGATCTTTCATGACAAGATTCAGTAAAGCAGGTTTAATTTCAAAGAATTCTGCTGTAGTAGCAGAGTGGAGCAATAGGTGTGCATAAGAAATCATTATTATTTGTGCTAGTGAAGTCACACAACTTAGTATTTTCAGGGTTGGCCATTTTAGCAATAGTAAATAAAACAAACTAGATAAAGTAAATGCAAGTAAACTAATTTTTTTGTGTTTTTGATATAGCAAACAAGATAGCAAATAAAGTAAAACTAGCAACTAATTTTTTTGTATTTTGATATAAGTGCAGCAAACAAAGTAGTAAATAAAGTAAAGCAAGACAAAAACAAAGTAAAGAGATTGAGAAGTGGAGACTCCCCTTGCAGCGTGTCTTGATCTCCCCGGCAACGGCGCCAGAAAATATGCTTGATGGCATGTATTTCACACGTTCGTTGGGCAACCCCAAGAGGAAGATATGATGAGCACAGCAGCAAGTTTTCCCTCAGAAAGAAACCAAGGTTTATCGAACCAGGAGGAGCCAAGAAGCACGTTGAAGGTTGATGGCGGCGGGATGTAGTGCGGCGCAACACCAGAGATTCCGGCGCCAACGTGGAACCTGCACAACACAACCAAAGTACTTTGCCCCAACGAAACAGCGAGGTTGTCAATCTCACCGGCTTGCTGTAACAAAGGATTAACCGTATTGTGTGGAAGATGATTGTTTGCAGAGAAAACAGTAGAAACAAGTATTGCAGTAGATTGTATTTTAGTAAAGAGAATTGGACCGGGGTCCACAGTTCACTAGAGGTGTCTCTCCCATAAGACGAACAGCATGTTGGGTGAACAAATTACAGTTGGGCAATTGACAAATAAAGAGAGCATGACCATGCACATACATATCATGATGAGTATAGTGAGATTTAATTGGGCATTACGACAAAGTACATAGACCGCCATCCAACTGCATCTATGCCTAAAAAGTCCACCTTCAGGTTATCATCCGAACCCCTCCGAGTATTAAGTTGCAGAGCAACGAGACAATTGCATTAAGTATGGTGCGTAATGTAATCAACAACTACATCCTTAGACATAGCATCAATGTTTTATCCCTAGTGGCAACAGCACAACACAACCTTAGAACTTTCATCACATCGTCCCGAGTGTCAATGCAGGCATGAACCCACTATCGAGCATAAGTACTCCCTCTTGGAGTTAAAAGTAAAAACTTGGCCGGAGCCTCTACTAGAAACGGAGAGCATGCAAGATCATAAACAACACATAAGCATAACTTTGATAATCAACATAACAAGTATTCTCTATTCATCGGATCCCAACAAACGCAACATATAGAATTACATATAGATGATCTTGATCATGATAGGCAGCTCACAAGATCCGACAATGCTAGCACAATGGGGAGAAGACAACCATCTAGCTACTGCTATGGACCCATAGTCCAGGGGTAGACTACTCACTCATCACTCCGGAGGCGACCATGGCGGTGTAGAGTCCTCCGGGAGATGATTCCCCTCTCCGGCAGGGTGCCGGAGGCGATCTCCTGGATCCCCCGAGATGGGATCGGCGGCGACGGCGTCTCAGTAAGGTTTTCCGTATCGTGGCTCTCGGTATTGGGGGTTTCGTCACGGAGGCTTTAAGTAGGCGGAAGGGCAAGTCAAGAGGCGGCACGGGGGGCCCACACCACAGGGCCGCGCGGCCAAGGGGGGGCCGCGCCGCCCTAGGGTTTGGCTCCCCCGTGGCCCCTCTTCGTCTCGTCTTCGGTCTTCTGGAAGCTTCGTGAGAAAATAGGCCTCTGGGCCTTTATTTCGTCCAATTCCGAGAATATTTCTTTACTAGGATTTCTGAAACCAAAAACAGCAGAAAACAGCAACTGGCACTTCGGCATCTTGTTAATAGGTTAGTTCCAGAAAATGCACGAATATGACATAAAGTGTGCATAAAACATGTAGATAACATCAATAATGTGGCATGGAACACAAGAAATTATCGATACGTTGGAGACGTATCAGGCTGCATCCACCAACTCCTAGAACTCTATCGCTCTCATCATTCTGAGATGTACCTTGAACTGGGGATTTAATCCCCGCATGAACCTCTTCTTCTTGTCCTCGGTGTTGACCTCCTCAACAGCATACCGGGACAGTTTTGAAAACTCCCTGACATAAGTCAGGATGGCCTTATCTTTCTGCTCGAGACTTTCAAATTCTCGACGCTTCAGTTCCACTATGCTTTCAGGGACATTGGATTCCCTGAACTTCCTCTTGAACTCCTCCCAGGTGAATACTTTCTCAGCCGGATAAACGGCTACTATGTTATCCCACCATGATGCGGCGGGTCCACACAACAAGTGTGTTGTGTACCTGACCTTCTCCAGGTCATTGCATCCTACAGTATTGAGCTTTCACTCAGTGTCCATCTACCAATCCTCCACGTCCATAGGTTCGGGCGCGTATGCGAAGGATATTGGCTTTGTATTCTGGAAGTCCGACAAAGTGACTCCCTGATTGTCTGGCCTCTCCACCATGTTCTGATGCAGCAACTCCTGGAAGAACTTGTTTTGCTGCTCCATAGTCATCCGTTGCCTTTCCTCCAACATTTGCATGTATTGGAGGAAGTTCTGCTGCGTCATGGGTGGTGGTGGTGGAAACTGGTTTCTGGCTGCTTCATCAGCCTCTTCCTTCTGCTTGGCCTCGCGCTCGAGGCGCTGTGCTTCACTCTCCTCACCCGTTACTCCCGATATATCCCCCTAGTTCTGCAACACAAAGTGGTACTCATAGTTACTCCATGCGCAAGTTTTCCGAGCTCAACTTTGTGCACAGAACTAGTCACGCAATGGAAATCAAGAAGCAAATCCAAATCATACAAAACATATACCATGTATATACATACTAAAGTGGTTTATTACAATACTCAGTGACGATGTGTGTATGCAAACTCACTTATTGAAGTATATGTACAAATTTCTACAAAATATTACATACTACAATACATGTGGTACAACTGTATTGTAGTCTCGCCTCCCATGGTGGTCTCTAGTCGTACTTCACTCCCGGTACATCCCAGGCTTCCATCCGGTTGAACGTGTAGCCCTCCTGACAGAATCTGGAACATAGGGTATTCCCGTCGGCTTGTAGTCGGAATCAGAGGATGATCCCAGGGAGAAATCTGTGTTCATGAACTGATTATTCAAAACATCATAATCCACCCATCGGGTGTACTCCCCTGTGACTCCGCCATAGGTATTTCCACCATCAGTATCTGACTCAATCAGTATAGGATACTCCTCATAGTCTCCCCTATTATACTGATTGTTCTGGAACTGGGTTGTGGCGTCCTCCTCCATCTCAGAATTACCTCTGACTGGATCGCCATAGGTTCCTGTGTCTGACCCCCAACGCCAACCTGTGGAGTTCTCTATAGGAGTCTCAGAACGCTGATGGTTTCCGGATTCCTCTCCACCCTCATATCCTCCATGGGAACTACTAGGAAAGTACCTAGGTGTAATGGGTGTGGTGTGTTGTTCGGGATGGTCAATTCTAATGAAATCACCAGCTGAATAAACTGGTGTGTGAACCTCATTCTCCATTGGTTCCTTCCCCTTAGTCTCCTCCTTGGGCTCAGTGAACTCTTCTAACATTGTGTCAATCGCACCCAACAGATGTCGGTTCAACTGAAAGAACAATGTCAGTAGGTTGCGGCTCTTATCCATGTACTTAGCGGCTTCTGCTGGTTTGCATTTTGCAAGCTTGAAGTGGTTAAGCATAGGATCATTTTCCTCCTCCATATGAGGAATGTGTGCGAATTCGGAACCAATAAGTTCCTTCGTCTTATGTTCCCGAATATCAGTGATGGCTCTCATTATGGCTATGTGGTAGGCTGTTCGGATGGTTCTAGCCTCACCTGCTGGCATCACTATACTCATTCCTAGGGATTCTGGAAGTTTTAGTCCTACCCTACACTTCGCCAATACTGTACCGTCGTAGTACATGTATTTCATTACTTGGATCTGGGGATCACACCCAAATTCAAGTAACATGGCTCGAAGAATATCCGCGAGTCCTCCGTCATAGTCACTCAATGTTGACTCCATCACTTTCACGTTACGTCCCGAACGTGAACTTGCCATAGTTGGCTGTAGAATAGAAAGAATATAATATTAGTAATGATGCATCATAATAGAGATAATAAAGAATTATCGCACTAAAAGATATGATTGTTTTATTCTCAAGTGAATATACACCATATTTTTAGAGAATTCTTTACTAGTCCTATTTGACTCCTAACGTTATGTCCCATTTACTAGGTTCCAACCTAAGGTCAAAGCTTTTGCTCTGATACCAACTGTGGTGACCCTGCATACCACTGCATGTTGTAGTATGCCAGTCGTTGATATAACATTCACGGAGTACCAATCCGCAAATATTACATCCCTCAGAGTAGTACAACAGAACATAGCAGGTCCATAACTCATTCATTTATTATTACAAGCAACATGTACATATCATCTCGGAGCTCCTCTTGGGTCTGGGTTCGAGGCGAACCCATCTTAACTTACAATATAAAAGTCTTACTAAGTTATACATTTATTCTCCTTGAGCAGTTAAGTACTAAGAGTTCGTACTGCTCGGATACTACTACTACTACTCGATAGGTCTAAGCTTGCTCTCCTCCGGAACCCTCCCCGGTTCCATAGACTATGAGGTAGTCTACACCTTCAACACTTCGGCTCCTTCAGGGTTGTCATTGTCCTCCTCCAGTCGGTTCAGACAATCTAAGTAGGGGATTTAAGAGTGGTATGAGTACGAGCGTACTCAACAAGTTCATTAAAGAAAAGAGGTGTTTAATGCACTATCTACGATATCAGACTAGAAAGTCTAATACCAATGCAGGTTCTGATAAACATTTCTTCAAGAGGTTGCTTTTATTCAGAAGAACTATGTCCGTCAGCCTTCACCGGTTTACTAGAACTTCATGGAGTTCCTTTCCGGCAGCATTCGCAGTTCCAAATCCCGGAACAGGGAGTGACAGGTCACGATTCATTACACTCTGCAGAGGTGTGTTGCTTTACCCATAAGAGATCTTAACCTTGGTGCCAACCGGGCAGCTTTTCCGTCCACACTTCCTTCGGTGTGAGGCCCAGTATAAGGTCATAGCCAATCATATTCCTCCGCTACCTCGCACACCCACCCTTTGTTGCATACCCCGACCCTAGGTCCTCGCCGGTCCTCTTACACCACTTAAGGATGGACCCCGACCACGACGATAGTCTGGGATCGAACCAAACTCCTTCGCCGGTAGCTGCAACCCATCATAGACCACATTACCGTGGGGAATTAAAAGGGGATCCCCACCCTCCAGTTGTTCCGCAAGCAGCAACCGCTACGGTAAGCAATTGCAATACCGTGGGGAATTAGAAGGGGCTCCCCACCCTCGAATTGCTCTGCAAGATACAACCGCTACGGTAAGCGCATCCGTTGATGTACAAGAGGTGGAAATACGATTGACTATTCCGTCCCACTCCAGATCTTATGGTTAACACGGGTTTTACGGCACAAGAATCACTGGACGACATTTGTTGTTTAATCCTAGATGGATATAAACCCTTGCAATGGAACCTCCACCATATCAACACAATCCATGGTTCCATTGCCCACCACTTAGTCATATTCATAGTTATGAAAATAGTGGTTTTGCTTTTTATGCAATAGTGATAAACATAGTACTTTGCAAGTAATTTGGTAAAAATACTCAAATGACATGAGCAAGTGATGAACTTGCTCGAACACCGCAAAGTGTTGCGGTTGGATGGTGTGGACTGACCCTTGTCCTCTCGTTGCTGAAAAATAGCATCATTGTCCGATAAGGGCAATGGTTAAAGAAGCAATTATGCATGATTCGGCTTTTAGGGTTGTTCCCCCCTTCCGGTGTTTTTATCATTTTATGTGAGAGGTTAATACTAAGAATGATTGAGGGATACTCTGTTTAGGGTAAAAATACTACCTTGAAATGTTGTCAAGGTGTTTTTAAAGTCCAAAAGAATTTATGGACTTATTTTCATTATTGAAAATATAAGGTGTGATTTAAATGATTATTTAAATCATCAAATTTGGACTTAATCTTGTTTGTCTTCCAAAATTCCATTTCATATTTTATTATGATAGAGAATTTTATCCTGAGTAGTTTTCATATTTTATTTATTTTTCTAGAGCTATTTATCATTTTCTATGTATTTTCAAAGTTTCAGGATTAAATGGAATTGTGAAATGTCTAATATGCCCGTGGGCCCACCTGTCAGGGTGGCCCAGCGGGTTAACCCTAACCAGAGCCGCACGTCCGGCTCGGTCGGACGCACCCGTCCCCTTCTCCTTCTCTCTCGCGAACCCTAGCTCTCATCTCTCCCGCGACGCCGTGGTCGCCTGCGCCGTCGCCGAATTACTCCGGCCGCCACCGGCCATCCCCGCCGGCGAGATCGGTCGCAATCGAACGGCCGCACGATGGCGCACCGATCGGTCCGCGCCGATCTGTGTTTCCTCACCGCCACCGCTCGCCCCCATCGCCTTTGCGATGCGGCCATGGTGATTCGCGGCGATCTCGTCGCCGCCGACGTTCCCGGTGCCGTGGCGCGGCCGTGTGCCACGCCGTGGTTGCGCTGGAGCCTCTGCGCCTCGGCGACCGCCTGGCTTGGCCATGGCTTGGCGCTGCCGTGGCCAGGCTATGCCGCCACGGTGACGCTGTGGTGCTGCTCCAGGTTAGTTCGCCTCCGTTGCCTTTCTCTCCTCCTCCTCTTCGTCTAGCTCGGGCTATTGGCATGCTTCTCCTCATGGAGATGCGGCCATGCTGTGATGCTGCTGCTACGCCTCTGTGTGCTTTGCGCTATGCTTGCTCTTGTGCTGTGCTAGCTGCTGCTACCTACATGTGCCATGACCCCTAGCTGTTGTGCTTGCTCTACTGCGATGCATATGCTGCTGCTGTGCTGCTGCCATGGTTCCTAGCTACTATGCTGTGATGTTCTTCCCTGTAACTTGTTGTTGCAACTCATGAGCTCTTGTTCATGAGCATACTGTGATGGTTTGCTTAATTTATTGGCTCCTGTTGTTGCTCTGTATACCATGCCTCTCATGTGTATACAGCTTCTTGCCCCTGGCTTGATGACTGTGTGTCATCCTTGCAATTTGCAAGAGCCAGTGCTTATTCTATGTGCTATAATTCATGATCATGCTCAATTGAGCATTGTTGTTGGCTAAGCAGCATCATCCTATGATGTGTGCTGGGTGCTGTCCTTGTGTACTTGCTTCAGTGGTACCTCATGCCTCTTATGTGCTTCTGGATACAATTGTAATGCTTTATTCACTTATCTGTGGTGCAATTGTTCAATTATATGGTTGATTTAATTATCTGGTCCATGTATTAATACTTGGAATTGGTTCTAGCATGATGTAGCATGCTCTAGCAAGCTTCTGATGATCTTGTGATCATCAGTTGCTTGTAAAAGCTGTTGTGTTGTCCTGTGCCTCACTGCTGCTCACCCTGTGATGTGTGTGTGTCACACAAGCTTGTCATGTTGTGTGTTGTTGCTTGCTCAAGCATCAGTTGATGCTTGCAATGATCCTCTGGATCATGTGCAAGTGTTCCAGTTACTTGTGATTTATGAATTTCATTTATCTGTATGGCTTGTCCTTGTTTACTGGATAAATGAGATGAACTGCTTGCAGTGATGACTCTTACAATTAATAGGATTGAGCTAGAGGGATGCCAACAGCTGTTGGGGACCATAGCTCCTTTTGAACCCATCTGGGTGATGATGCAAGTGTTTGGCTTGATGGTTTGGGCTGTTCTAGTGGTTGAGGTGGCCTCAACAGCAACTCTTTGCTGTTCAGGAAGCTCCCACCCTTGTTGGCTTGCTGTGACTTAGTGAATACCTCACTGGATAATTCCTTGTTGGATTTCCAGTGAGCTTTGCTGTTGACAAACAAGAATAGACTCAATCTGTCTATCTGTCTGATGGTTAGTGAACCATGTAGTGCTAGGTGAGTTGGGCTAGGCTAGCTGTGAATCAATCCCTTGCTGGATTCTTTGGTTTTCCTCAGTGATAATACACTGGGCTTGACCATTTCTTCCTAAGGATGATTTTCTTCTGGCTTATTCCCCTTTTTGCCAGCATCAAATGGTTTAACACCAAATGATGATGCGCACAGGGTAATCATACCCTATGGCTTGTGTATGTGTTATGCACATGCTTATTTATGAGCAAAACAGATGTTTGCCCATGATTTCTTGTTTGTACCTCACTCCAGCTCCTAGATTAAGTTGTTGGTGTAGAGGATTGCTTCTGGTGGTTTGGTTTACCCTGCTCCTCCTTGCCAGCTTGTGGTGCTTGATTAATTTCTGTGGCTATTTGAATAGGTTGAACAGCAGTGGATGTTCTTCCTGTTCTTGTGTTCTTGCTTGTTCTTACCCAGAAGCTTGTGTCGATGCTAATGGCTAGGGTTTTGGCTGTGAAAAGCTTTTATGTGCCTGGCCCATGCTTCTCTGATCGACAGCACTGCCTGAAACTTGTTGGTGACTCTCCCTGACTTGTGTGTGCTGTGAGACATGCACACAATCTTGTGAGCTGCCTATGTGTGTGCTGGTTGGTACTTGGTCCAGTGGATGGATCAGCTCGGCTGATCATGGTCATATCCTCTCCATTTACCATTTTCTTGCTAAACTGCCAAGTGGCTTTGCCACTTGGCATAACTTGTATTTGATCTTTGTGTGTGTGATTGCAGGGAACAATGTGATGCTCCAAATGAAGATCAAGATCCTCTTGATCAAGATCTCCATGATGATCATCTTATGTAGTTTAGGATAGATCATTCAATTGTTATTTTCTTTCTTTTTCTTTTTCATTTAGTCAATTCTTGTAATGCGTTGTAATATTTCTTAATTCATTTCTGAATATTGTAAATTACAATGTATCTTGTGTGATTATCAATAAAGCTCCAATTTTCCTTAATGAGCTTTTATAGTAGTTATATTATTTGTATTCTTGATTATTTATAATTTGTTTAATGAATTACCTCAATTTTGAATTATGAAATAATCATGTGTTGTTTAAATTTGAAATTCAAACACAACTTGTGTTTGAATTCAATCATGCAACTTAAGTTGTAATGCACTTCTCTCCTCTCTTCTCAAAACCATAAATTAGTTGAGTGAGAAGCAAGTTTGTCGCACTCTCGAAACCCTAACCCTGTAAGGTGTCGAGAGAGAAACTTGTCCCCCTTCGATGCAGTTTTGTTTTAAAAGCGCGAAATTTCCCCAGAATTTACGATGCAATGCACATCCCTTTCTAAAATCTACCCCTCGATCGTCTCTAAACCTGGGACATTACAATCTCGACGTTCAGTTTGGGACCCGAGAAAATTACAGAATAGAAAGGCTGGAGTTTGAAGTCGTGGATTTCCCGTCGCAGTATCACGCTTTGTTGGGACAACCAGCGTACGCCAGGTTTATGGCGGTACCACACTACACGTACCTGTTGTGGAGGTTACCTAGACCTAAAGGACCAATTAAAGTCAAAGGAAGTTTTGCGTTAGCCGATAAATGCGACAAATATTTTCATCGACTGTCAGAAACTTTCGGGATGCAAGCAGAATACATGGCGTCAAGGCTCACGACTGATTATGATGTGCTGCCAGATGTAGGGAGGCCTATCAGGGAACCAACCTTTAGCACTACGAAAGACTCCAAGGAGGTGCAGATTCACCCGACAGATCCAAAGAAAACGACGTCCATCGCGACAGACATGGACCTCTGATGCTGGCGCGTGATACGTCTCCAACGTATCGATAATTTCTTATGTTCCATGCCACTTTATTGATGATATCTACATGTTTTATGCATACTTTATGTCATATTTATGCATTTTCGGCACTAACCTATTAACGAGATGCCGAAGAGCCGATTCTTGCTGTTTTCTGCTGTTTTTGGTTTCAGATCCTAGTAAGGAAATATTCTCGGAATTGGACGAAATCAACGCCCAGAATCTTATTTTTCCACGAAGCTTCCAGAAGTCCGGAGAGGAAACGAAGTGGGGTGACGAGGCGGCGACACGCCAGGGCGGCGCGGCCCACCCCCTGGCCACGCGGCCCTGTTGTGTGGGCCCCTCGTGTCGCCCCTAAACCTACCTCCTCCGCCTATTTAAGCCTTCGTCGATAATAACTCCAGTACCGAGAGCCACGATACGGAAAACCTTCCAGAGACGTCGCCGCCAATCCCATCTTGGGGGATTCAGGAGATCGCCTCCGGCACCCTGCCGGAGAGGGGAATCATCTCCCGGAGGACTCTTCACCGCCATGGTCGCCTCCGGAGTGATGAGTGAGTAGTTCACCCCTGGACTATGGGTCCATAGCAGTAGCTAGATGGTCGTCTTCTCCTAATTGTGCTATCATTGTTGGATCTTGTGAGCTGCCTAACATGATCAAGATCATCTATCTATAATGCTACATGTTGTGTTTGTTGGGATCCGATGAATAAGTGAATGCTATGTTATGTTGATTATCAATATCATCTATGTGTTGTTTATGATCTTGCATGCTCTCCGTTGCTAGTAGAGGCTCTGGCCAAGTTGATACTTGTAACTCCAAGAGGGAGTATTTATGCTCCATAGTGGGTTCATGTCTCCATTAAATCTGGGGGAGTGACATCAACCTCTAAGGTTGTGGATGTGCTGTTGCCACTAGGGATAAAACATCAATGCTATGTCTAAGGATATATTCGTTGATTACATTACGCACCATACTTAATGCAATTGTCTGTTGTTTGCAACTTAATACTGGAGGGGGTTCGGATGATAACCTGAAGATGGACTTTTTAGGCATAGATGCATGCTGGATAGCGGTCTATGTACTTTGTCGTAATGCCCAATTAAATCTCACAATACTCATCATAACATGTATGTGCATGGTCATGCCCTCTTTATTTGTCAATTGCCCAACTGTAATTTGTTCACCCAACATGCTTATTATTATGGGAGAGACGCCTCTAGTGAACTGTGGACTCCGGTCCATTCTTAACATCGAATACAATCAACTGCAATACTCGTTCTACTGTTTTCTGCAAACAATCTTCATCCACACTATACATCTAATCCTTTGTTACAGCAAGCCGGTGAGATTGACAACCTCACTGTCACGTTGGGGCAAAGTACTTTGGTTGTGTTGTGCAGGTTCCACGTTGGCGCCGGAATCCCTGGTGTTGCGCCGCACTACACTCCGCCGCCATCAACCTTCAACGTGCTTCTTGACTCCTACTGGTTCGATAAACCTTGGTTTCTTACTGAGGGAAACTTACTGCTGTACGCATCACACCTTCCACTTGGGGTTCCCAACGGTCGCGTGTTGTACGCGTGTCAAGCTAAATTTCTGGCGCCGTTGCCAGGGACGTGAAGGAAAATTACACCACAGATATTTCTAACTCCCACGTCAACTGCGTGCCAGCAAATAAATTTCTGGCGCCGTTGCCGGGGAGATCAAGACACGCTGCAAGGGGAGTCTCCACCTCCAATCTCTTTACTTTGTTTTTGTCTTGCTTTATTTTATTTAGTACTTTGTTTGCTGCATTATATCAAAACACAAAAAAATTAGTTGCTAGTTTTACTTTATTTACTGTCTTGTTCTCCATATTAAAAACACAAAAAAATTAGTTACTTGGATTTACTTTATCTAGTTTGCTTTATTTACTGTTGCTAAAATGGGTACTCCTGAAAATACTAAGTTGTGTGACTTCACAACCACAAATAATAATGATTTCTTATGCACACCTATTGCTCCACATGCTACTACGGCAGAATTCTTTGAAATTAAACCTGCTTTACTGAATCTTGTTATGAGAGAGCAATTTTCTGGTGTTAGTTCCGATGATGCTCGTTGCCCATCTCAATAATTTTGTTGAACTATGTGAAATGCAAAAGTATAAGGATGTAGATGGTGACATTATAAAATTAAAATTGTTTCCTTTCTCATTAAGAGGAAGAGCTAAAGATTGGTTGCTATCTCTGCCTAAGAATAGTATTGATTCATGGACTAAATGCAAGGATGCTTTCATTGGTAGATATTATTCTCCTACTAAAATTATATCTTTGAGAAGTAGCATAATGAATTTTAAACATTTGGATAATGAGCATGTTGCCCAAGCATGGGAAAGAATGAAATCTTTGGTTAAAAATTGCCCAACCCATGGACTGACTACTTGGATGATCATCCAAACCTTTTATGCAGCACTGAATTTTTCTTCGCGGAACCTATTGGATTCAGCTGCTGGAGGTACCTTTATGTCCATCACTCTAGGAGACGCAACAAAGCTTCTTGATAATATGATGATTAATTACTCTGAATGGCACACGAAAAGAGCGCCACAAGGTAAGAAGGTAAATTCTGTTGAAGAAACCTCTTCCTTGAGTGATAAGATTGATGCTATTATGTCTATGCTTGTGAATGGTAGGACAAATGTTGATCCTAATAATGTTCCGTTAGCTTCATTGGTTGCCCAAGAAGAACATGTTGATGTAAACTTCATTCAAAATAATAATTTCAACAACAATGCTTACCGGAACAATTCTAGTAACAACTATAGGCCATATCCTTATAATAATGGCAACGGCTATGGTAATTCTTATGGGAATTCTTACAACAATAATAGGAATTCACCCCTGGACTTGAAGCCATGCTTAAAAAATTTATTAGTACACAAACTGTTTTTAACAAATCTGTTGAAGAAAAGCTTGGGAAAATTGATATACTTGCTTCTAAAGTCGATAGTCTTGCTGCTGATATTGATCTTTTGAAATCGAAAGTTATTCCTAATGAAAATAATGATATTAAGTCATTTGCTACAGCAAACACCATCCAAGTTAGAATTAATGAGAATATAAGATTGATGGCCGAATTGCGTGCTAGGTGGGAAAAAGAAGAAAATGCTAAAGAAGATAATATAGCTAAAGTTTGGACTATTACCACCACTAGTAATGCTAATGCTCCACATGTTGCTGCACCTCCTACTATTAATGGTAAAATAATTGGTGTTGGCAATGTTTCCACTTCTAATGCAAAGCGTGAAAAACTGCCTGAAACTGATAAAACTGCTGAAATTTTTTCCAACATTGGGGACAATGATCCCATTGCTTTAGATTATAATGGTTTGGATTTTGATGATTGCCACATCTCTGAAGTTATAAAGTTCTTACAAAAACTTGCTAAGAGTCCTAATGCTAGTGCTATAAATTTGGCTTTCACAAAACATATTACAAATGCTCTCATAAAAGCTAGAGAAGAGAAATTAAATCGCGAAGCTTCTATTCCTAGGAAGCTAGAGGATGGTTGGGAGCCCATCATTAAGATAAAGGTCAATGACTTTGATTGTAATTCTTTATGTGATCTTGGTGCAAGTATTTCCGTTATGCCTAGAAAGATCTATAATATGCTTGACTTGCCACCATTGAAAAATTGTTATTTGGATGTTAATCTTGCTGATAATTCTACAAAGAAACCTTTGGGGAGAGCTGATAATGTTCGCATTACCGTTAACAATAACCTTGTCCCCGTTGATTTTGTTGTCTTGGATATTGAATGCAATGCATCTTGTCCCATTATATTGGGAAGACCTTTTCTTCGAACTGTTGGTGCTATTATTGATATGAAGGAAGGTAATATTAAATATCAATTTCCTCTCAAGAAAGGTATGGAACACTTCCCTAGAAAGAGAATGAAGTTACCTATTGAATCTATCATTAGAACAAATTATGATGTTGATGCTTCGTCTCTTGATAATACTTGATACACACTTTCTGCGCCTAGCTGAAAGGCGTTAAAGAAAAGCGCTTGTGGGAGACAACCCATGATTTTACTACTGCACTTTTGTTTTATATTTGAGTCTTGGAAGTTGTTACTACTGTAGCAACCTCTCCTTATCTTAGTTTTGTTGCATTGTTGTGCCAAGTAAAGTCTTTGATAGTAAGGTTCATGCTAGATTTGGATTACTGCGCAGAAACAGATTTCTTGTTGTCACGAATCTGGGCCTAATTCTCTGTAGGTAACTCAGAAAATTCTGCCAATTTACGTGATCCTCATATATGTATGCAACTTTCATTCAATTTGAGCATTTTCATTTGAGCAAGTCTGGTGCCTCTTAGAAATTCGTCTTCTGTTTTGACAGATTCTGCCTTTTATTTCGCATTGCATGTTTTGCTATGCTTGATGGATTTTTCTATTCCATTAACTTTCAGTAGCTTTGTGCAATGTACAGAAGTGTTAAGAATGATTATGTCACCTCTGAACATGTGAATTTTGATTGTGCACTAACCCTCTAATGAGTTGTTTTAAGTTTGGTGTGGAGGAAGTTTTCAAGGATCAAGAGAGGAGGATGATACAATATGATCAAGGAGAGTGAAAGCTCTAAGCTTGGGTATGCCCCGGTGGTTCACCCCTGCATATTTCAAGAAGACTCAAGCGTCTAAGCTTGGGGATGCCCAAGGCATCCCCTTCTTCATCGACAACATTATCAGGTTCCTCTAGTGAAACTATATTTTTATTCCATCACATCTTATGTACTTTGCTTGGAGCGTCTATTTGTTTTTGTTTTTCTTTTGTTTGAATAAAATGGATCCTAGCATTCATTGTGTGGGAGAGAGACACGCTCCGCTGTTGCATATGGACAAATATGTCCTTAGGCTTTACTCATAGTGTTCATGGCGAAGGTTGAATCTGCTTCGTTAAATTGTTATATGGTTGGAAACGGGAAATGCTACATGTAGTAATTGGTAGAATGTCTTGAATAATTTGATACTTGGCAATTGTTGTGCTCATGTTTAAGCTCTTGCATCATATACTTTGCACCTATTAATGAAGAAATACATAGAGCTTGCTAAAATTTGGTTTGCATAATTGGTCTCTCTAAGGTCTAGATAATTTCTAGTAAGGGTCGAACAACAAGGAAGACGTTATAGAGTCTTATAATGCTTACAATATGTCTTTTATGTGAGTTTTGCTGTACCGGTTCATACTTGTGTTTGTTTCAATTAACCTTGCTAGCCTAAGCCTTGTATCGAGAGGGAATACTTCTCATGCATCCAAAATCCTTGAGCCAAACACTATGCCACTTGTGTCCACCATACCTAGCTACTACATGGTATTTCTACGCCATTCCAAAGTAAATTGCTTGAGTGCTACCTTTAAATTTCTATCCTCTATCTTTGCAATATATAGCTCATGGGACAAATAGCCTAAAAACTATTGTGGTATTGAATATGTACTTATGCATTTTATTTCTTATAAGTTGCTTGTTGAGCGATAACCATGTTCTCGGGGACGCCATCAACTACTCTTTGTTGAATATCATGTTAGTTGCTATGCATGTCCGTCTTGTCTGAAGTAAGGGCGATTTACCATGAGTTGAATGATTTGAGCATGCATATTGTTAGAGAAGAACATTGGGCCGCTAACTAAAGCCATGATCCATGGTGGAAGTTTCAGTTTTGGACAAATATCCTCAATCTCATATGAGAAAATTAATTGTTGATGAATTCTTAAGCATTAAAGAGGAGTCCATTATCTGTTGTCTATGTTGTCCCGGTATGGATGTCTAAGTTGAGAATAATCAAAAGCGAGAAATCCAATGCGAGCTTTCTCTTTAGACCTTTGTACATGCGGCATAGAGGTACCCCTTTGTGACACTTGGTTAAAACATATGTATTGCGGTGATAATCCAAGTAATCCGAGCTAATTAGGACAAGGTGCGGGCACTATTAGTATACTATGCATGAGGCTTGCAACTTGTAGGATATAATTTACATGATGCATATGCTTTATTACTACCGTTGACAAAATTGTTTCTTGTTTTCAAAACCAAAGCTCTAGCACAAATATAGCAATCGATGCTTCCTCTGCGAAGGGCCTTTCTTCTACTTTTATGTTGAGTCGGTTCACCTATTTCTCTCCATCTCAAGAAGCAAACACTTGTGTGAACTGTGCATTGATTCCTACATACTTGCATATTGCACTTATTATATTACTTTATGTTGACAATATCCATGAGATATACATGTTACAAGTTGAAAGCAACCGCTGAAACTTAATCTTCCTTTGTGTTGCTTCAATGCCTTTACTTTGAAATTATTGCTTTATGAGTTAACTTTTATGCAAGACTTATTGATGCTTGTCTTGAAAGTACTATTCATGAAAAGTCTTTGCTATATGATTCAATTGTTTACTCATTACATTTACCATTGTCTTGGATCGCTGCATTCCTTACATGTGCTTACAATAGTATGATCAAGATTATGATGGCATGTCACTTCAGAAATTATCTTTGTTATCGTTTACCTACTCGAGACGAGCATGAACTAAGCTTGGGGATGCTGATACGTCTCCAACGTATCGATAATTTCTTATGTTCCATGCCACTTTATTGATGATATCTACATGTTTTATGCATACTTTATGTCATATTTATGCATTTTCCGGCACTAACCTATTAACGAGATGCCGAAGAGCCAGTTGTTGTTTTCTGCTGTTTTTTGGTTTCAGAAATCCTAGTAAGGAAATATTCTCGGAATTGGACGAAATCAACGCCCAGGATCTTATTTTTCCACGAAGCTTCCAGAAGTCCGGAGAGGAAACGAAGTGGGGCGACGAGGCCGTGACACGCCAGGGCGGCGCGGCCCACCCCCTGGCCGCACGGCCCTGTTGTGTGGGACCCTCGTGTCGCCCCTAAACCTACCTCCTCCGCCTATTTAAGCCTTCGTCGATAATAACTCCAGTAGAGCCACGATACGGAAAACCTTCCAGAGACGCCGCCGCCGCCAATCCCATCTCGGGGGATTCAGGAGATCGCCTCCGGCACCCTGCCGGAGAGGGGAATCATCTCCCGGAGGACTCTTCACTGCCATGGTCGCCTCCGGAGTGATGAGTGAGTAGTTCACCCCTGGACTATGGGTCCATAGCAGTAGCTAGATGGTCGTCTTCTCCTAATTGTGTTATCATTGTTGGATCTTGTGAGCTGCCTAACATGATCAAGATCATCTATCTGTAATGCTACATGTTGTGTTTGTTGGGATCCGGTGAATAAGTGAATGCTATGTTATGTTGATTATCAATATCATCTATGTGTTGTTTATGATCTTGCATGCTCTCCGTTGCTAGTAGAGGCTCTGGCCAAGTTGATACTTGTAACTCCAAGAGGGAGTATTTATGCTCGATAGTGGGTTCATGTCTCCATTAAATCTGGGGGAGTGACAACAACCTCTAAGGTTGTGGATGTGATGTTGCCACTAGGGATAAAACATCAATGCTATGTCTAAGGATATATTCGTTGATTACATTACGCACCATACTTAATGCAATTGTCTGTTGTTTGCAACTTAATACTGGAGGGGGTTCGGATGATAACCTGAAGGTGGACTTTTTAGGCATAGATGCATGCTGGATAGCGGTCTATGTACTTTGTCGTAATGCCCAATTACAAGCAAAAAACTTGGCCAGAGCCTCTACTAGCAACGGAGAGCATGCAAGATCATAAACAACACATATATGATAGATTGATAATCAACATAACATAGCATTCACTATTCATCGGATCCCAACAAACGCAACATGTAGCATTACAGATAGATGATCTTGATCATGTTAGGCAGCTCACAAGATCCAACAATGATAGCACAATTAGGAGAAGACGACCATCTAGCTACTGCTATGGACCCATAGTCCAGGGGTGAACTACTCACACATCACTCCGGAGGCGACCATGGCGGTGAAGAGTCCTCCGGGAGATGATTCCCCTCTCCGGCAGGGTGCCGGAGGTGATCTCCTGAATCCCCCGAGATGGGATTGACGGCGGCGTCTCTGGAAGGTTTTCCGTATCGTGGCTCTCGGTACTGGAACTATTATCGACGAAGGCTTAAGTAGGCGGAAGGGTAGGTCAGGGGGCGCCACGAGGGGCCCACACGCTAGGGCCGCGTGGCCAGGGGGTGGGCCGCGCCTCCCTGGCGTGTCGCCGCCTTGTCGCCCCACTTCGTTTCCCTTTCGGTGTTCTGGAAGCTTCGTGGAAAAATAAGATCTTGGGCGTTGATTTCGTCCAATTCCGAGAATATTTCCTTACTAGGATTTCTAAAACCAAAAATAGCAGAAAACAACAACTGGCTCTTTGGCATCTCGTTAATAGGTTAGTGCCGGAAAATGCATAAATATGACATAAAGTATGCATAAAACATGTAGGTATCATCAATAAAGTAGCATGGAACATAAGAAATTATCGATACGTTGGAGACGTATCAGCATCCCCAAGCTTAGTTCCTACTCGTCCCGAGTAGGTAAACGATAACAAAGATAATTTCTGAAGTGACATGCCATCATAATCTTGATCAATACTATTGTAAGCACATGTAATGAATGCAGCGATCCAAAGCAATGGTAAAGACAATGAGTAAACAACTGAATCATATAGCAAAGACTTTTCATGAATAGTACTTTCAAGACAAGCATCAATAAGTCCTGCATGAGAGTTAACTCATAAAGCAATAAATTCATAGTAAAGGCATTGAAGCAACACAAAGGAAGATTAAGTTTCAGCGGTTGCTTTCAACTTGTAACATATATATCTCATGGATAGTTGTCAATGCAAAGTAATATGATGAATGCAAATATGTAAGTATGTAAGAATCAATGCACAGTTAACACAAGTGTTTGCTTCTTGAGATGGGAGGAAATAGGTGAACTGACTCAACATAAAAGTAGAAGAGTGGCCCTTCGAAGAGGGAAGCATCGATTGCTATATTTGTGCTAGAGCTTTTATTTTAAAAACAAGAAACAATTTTGTCAACGGTAGTAATAAAGCATATGTGTTATGTAAATTATATCCTACAAGTTGCAAGCCTCATGCATAGATTACCAATAGTGCCCGCACCTTGTCCTAATTAGCTCGGATTACCTGGATTATCACCGCAATACATATGTTTTAACCAAGTATCACAAAGGGGTACCTCTATGCCGCCCGTACAAAGGTCTAAGGAGAAAGCTCGCATTGGATTTCTCGCTTTTGATTATTCTCAACTTAGACATCCATACCGGGACAACATAGACAACAGATAATGGACTCCTCTTTAATGCTTAAGCATCCAACAACAAATAATTTTCTCATAAGAGATTGAGGATTGTTGTCCAAAACTGAAACTTCCACCATGGATCATGGCTTTAGTTAGCGGCCCAATGTTCTTCTCTAACAATATGCATTCTCAAACCATTCAACTCATGGTAAATCGCCCTTACTTCAGACAAGACGAACATGCATAGCAACAAACATGATATTCAACAAAGGGTAGTTGATGGCGTCCCCAGGAACATGGTTATCGCACAACAAGCAACTTAAAAAGAAATAAAATACATAAGTACATATTCAATACCAAAATAGTTTTTAGGCTATTTGTCCCATGAGCTATATATTACAAAGATAAAGAATGGAAATTTTAAAGGTAGCACTCAAGCAATTTACTTTGGAATGGCAGAGAAATACCATGTAGTAGGTAGGTATGGTGGACACAAGTGGCATAGTGTTTTGCTCAAGGATTTTGGATGCATGAGAAGTATTCCCTCTCGATACAAGGTTTAGGCTAGCAAGGTTGTTTAAAGCAAACACAAGTATGAACCGGTACAACAAAAGTCACATAAAAGACATATTGTAAGCATCATAAGACTCTACACCGTCTTCCTTGTTGTTCGACCCTTACTAGAAAATATCTAGACCTTAGAGAGACCAATCATGCAAACCAAATTTTAGCAAGCTCTATGTATTTCTTCATTAATAGGTGCAAAGTATATGATGCAAGAGCTTAAACATGAGCACAACAATTGCCAAGTATCACATTATTCAAGATATTATACCAATTACCACATGTAGCATTTCCCGTTTCCAACCATATAACATTAACGAAGCAGTTTCAACCTTCGCCATGAATTATGAGTAAAGCCTAAGGACATATTTGTCCATATGCAACAGCGGAGCGTGTATCTCTCCCACACAATGAATGCTAGGATCCAACTTTATTCAAACAAAACAAAAACAAAAACAAACAGACGCTCCAAGCAAAGTACATAAGATGTGACGGAATAAAAATATAGTTTCACTAGAGGAACCTGATAATGTTGTCGATGAAGAAGGGGATGCCTTGGGCATCCCCAAGCTTAGATGCTTGAGTCTTCTTGAAATATGCAGGGATGAACCACCGGGGCATCCCCAAGCTTAGAGCTTTCACTCTCCTTGATCATATTGTATCATCCTCCTCTCTTGATCCTTGAAAACTTCCTCCACACCAAACTCAAAACAACTCATTAGAGGGTTAGTGTATAATCAAAATTCACATGTTCAGAGGTGACATAATCATTCTTAACACTTCTGGACATTGCACAAAGCTACTGAAAGTTAATGGAACAAAGAAATCCATCAAGCATAGCAAAACAGGCAATGTGAAATAAAAGGCAGAATCTGTCAAAACAGAACAGTCCGTAAAGACGAATTTCTAAGAGGCACCAGACTTGCTCAAATGAAAATGCTCAAATTGAATGAAAGTTGCGTACATATCTGAGGATCACTCACGTAAATTGGCAGAATTTTCTGAGTTACCTACAGAGAATTCAACCCAGATTCGTGACAGCAAGAAATCTGTTTCTGCGCAGTAATCCAAATCTAGTATGGACCTTACTATCAAAGACTTTACTTGGCACAACAATGCAACAAAACTAAGATAAGAAGATGTTGCTATACTAGTAACAACTTCCAAGACGCAAATATAAAACAAAAGTGCTGTAGTAAAATCATGGGTTGTCTCCCATAAACGCTTTTCCTTAACGCCTTTCAGCTAGAGGCAGAAAGTGTGTATCAAGTATTGTCAAGAGACGAAGTATCAACAGCGGGGTTCGGAGTTTTCTCAACCATGCATTGTATTTTGTATACGTAAGTTTCAGAGGCTCCCTTTTCATTAGTCTTAGGCTTGCTATTCTCATCAAACAAATTTTCAGGGACAAGCCAAGCATAATTATCATCTAGAGCTTCATGCATTCCTAGGAGCTTGCAAGGTATTGGTGCTTTAATCTCCCCACCATCATTAACATTATTAGTATACTTTATTCTATCCATGTCCATCTTTTCAAGTGTTATTTTAAAATCAGTGAACATACCAAGCCTCTTATGCTTAATAAAAACTTTTCTAGCTGCTTTAGCTATATATTCAAATTCTCGAACAAGGACTTTTAAAACAAAATCTCTCTTTTCTACCCTCTCCATATTAGAAAGTGTAAGAAACATGTGTTGTATCATGGGGTTGAGACTAATAAATCTAGTTTCTATCATGTGTACCAAACAGGCAGAGGCACTTTCATAGGTAGGGACAGTTTTTGCCAGGGGTATATCTTCAAGATCTTCATGCATACTAACATGGGTGAAAAATTATTCTATATTATCTCTTCCAATTATAGACCCTTGTCCTACCGGTATATCTTTAAGAGTAAACTTAGGAGGAAGCATGATGAAATAAGTAAAGTAAATGCAAGTAACTAATTTTTTTGTGTTTTTAATATGGAGATTGCAAACAAGACAGTAAATAAAGTAAAGCTAGCAACTAATTTTTTTGTGTTTTGATATAATGCAGCGAACAAAGTAGTAAATAAAATAAAGCAAGACAAAAACAAAGTAAAGAGATTGGAAGTGGAGACTCCCCTTGCAGCGTGTCTTGATCTCCCCGGCAATGGCGCCAGAAAAATCTTGATGCTGGCGCGCAGTTGACGTGCCCGTTGGGAACCCCAAGAGGAAGGTGTGATGCGTACAGCGGCAAGTTTTCCCTCAGTAAGAAACCAAGGTTTATCGAACCAGTAGGAGCCAAGAAGCACGTTGAAGGTTGATGGCGGCGGAGTGTAGTGCGGCGCAACACCGGGGATTCCGGCGCCAACGTGGAACCCGCACAACACAACCAAAGTACTTTGTCCCAACGTAACAGTGAGGTTGTCAATCTCACCGGCTTGCTGTAACAAAGGATTAGATGTATAGTGTGGATGATGATGTTTGCAGAAAACAGTAGAACGAGTATTGCAGTAGATTGTATTCGATGTAAAAGAATGGATCGGGGTCCACAATTCACTAGTGGTGTCTCTCCGATAAGAATAAGCATGTTGGGTGAACAAATTACAGTTGGGCAATTGACAAATAAAGAGGGCATAACCATGCACATACATGTTATGATGAGTAGTCTGAGATTTAATTGGGCATTACGACAAAGTACATAGACCGCTATCCAGCATGCATCTATGTCTAAAAAGTCCACCTTCAGGTTATCATCCGAACCCCCTCCAGTATTAAGTTGCAAACAACAGACAATTGCATTAAGTATGGTGCGTAATGTAATCAATAAATATATCCTTAGACATAGCATTGATGTTTTATCCCTAGTGGCAACAGCACATCCACAACCTTAGAACTTTCCGTCACTCGTCCCGCATTTAATGGAGGCATGAACCCACTATCGAGCATAAATACTCCCTCTTGGAGTTACAAGCAAAAACTTGGCCAGAGCCTCTACTAGCAACGGATAGCATGCAAAATCATAAACAACACATAGATGATAGATTGATAATCAACTTAACATAGCATTCACTATTCATCGGATCCCAACAAATGCAACATGTAGCATTACAGATAGATGATCTTGATCATGTTAGGCAGCTCACAAGATGCAACAATGATAGCACAATTAGGAGAAGACGACCATCTAGCTACTGCTATGGACCCATAGTCCAGGGGTGAACTACTCACACATCACTCCGGAGGCGACCATGGCGGTGAAGAGTCCTCCGGGAGATGATTCCCCTCTCCGGCAGGGTGACGGAGGCGATCTCCTGAATCCCCCGAGATGGGATTGGCGGCGGCGGTGTCTCTGGAAGGTTTTCCGTATCGTGGCTCTCGGTACTGGAACTATTATCGACGAAGGCTTAAGTAGGCGGAAGGGTAGGTCAGGGGGCGCCACGAGGGGCTGATGGCGTGTAACTCACACGTTCGTTGGGAACCCCAAGAGGAAGGTATGATGCGCACAGCAGCAAGTTTTCCCTCAGAAAGAAACCAAGGTTTATCGAACCAGGAGGAGCCAAGAAGCACGTTGAAGGTTGATGGCGGCGGGATGTAGTGCGGCGCAACACCGGGGATTCCGGCGCCAACGTGGAACCTGCACAACACAACCAAAGTACTTTGCCCCAACGAAACGAGTGAGGTTGTCAATCTCACCGGCTTGCTGTAACAAAGGATTAACCGTATTGTGTGGAAGATGATTGTTTGCAGAAAACAGTAGAACAAGTATTGCAAGTAGATTGTATTTCAGTAAAGAGAATTGGACCGGGGTCCACAGTTCACTAGAGGTGTCTCTCCCATAAGACAAACAGCATGTTGGGTGAACAAATTACAGTTGGGCAATTGACAAATAAAGAGAGCATGACAATGCATATACATATCATGATGAGTATAGTGAGATTTAATTGGGCATTACGACAAAGTACATAGACCGCCATCCAACTGCATCTATGCCTAAAAAGTCCACCTTCAGGTTATCATCCGAACCCCTCCGAGTATTAAGTTGCAAAGCAACAGACAATTGCATTAAGTATGGTGCGTAATGTAATCAACAACTACATCCTTAGACATAGCATCAATGTTTTATCCCTAGTGGCAACAAGCACAACACAACCTTAGAACTTTTCGTCACTCGTCCCGGTGTCAATGCGGGCATGAACCCACTATCGAGCATAAGTACTCCCTCTTGGAGTTACAAGCATCTACTTGGCCGGAGCATCTACTAGTAACGGAGAGCATGCAAGATCATAAACAACACGTAGATATAACTTTGATAATCAACATAACAAGTATTCTCTATTCATCGGATCCCAACAAACGCAACATATAGAATTACGGATAGATGATCTTGATCATGTTAGGCAGCTCACAAGATCCGACAATGATAGCACAATGGGGAGAAGACAACCATCTAGCTACTGCTATGGACCCATAGTCCAGGGGTAGACTACTCACACATCACACCGGAGGCGACCATGGCGGCGTAGAGTCCTCCGGGAGATGATTCCCCTCTCCGGCAGGGTGCCGGAGGCGATCTCCTAGATCCCCCGAGATGGGATCGGCGTTGGCGGCGTCTCTGGAAGGTTTTCCGTATCGTGGCTCTCGGTACTGGGGGTTTCGTCACGGAGGCTATTTGTAGGCGGAAGGGCAGGTCAAGAGGCGGCACGGGGGCCCACCACCACAGGGCCGCGCGGCCAAGGGGGGGGCCGCGCCGCCCTAGGGTGTGGCCCCCTCGTGGCCCCTCTTCGTCTCTCCTTCGGACTTCTGGAAGCTTCGTGGAAAAATAGGCCCCTGGGCTTTGATTTCGTCCAATTCCGAGAATATTTCCTTACTAGGATTTCTGAAACCAAAAAATAGCAGAAAACAGCAGAATCGGCACTTCGGCATCTTGTTAATAGGTTACTTCCAGAAAATGCACGAATATGACATAAAGTGTGCATAAAACATGTGGATAACATCAATAATGTGGCATGGAACATAAGAAATTATCGATACGTCGGAGACGTATCAGCATCCCCAAGCTTAGTTCTGCTCGTCCCGAGAAGGTAAAACGATAACACGGATAATTTACGGAGTGACATGCCATCATAATCTTGATCATACTATTTGTAAAGCATATGTAGTGAATGCAGCGATCAAAACAATGTATATGACATGAGTAAACAAGTGAATCATAAAGCAAAGACTTTTCATGAATAGCACTTCAAGACAAGCATCAATAAGGCTTGCATAAGAGTTAACTCATAAAGCAATAATTCAAAGTAAAGTCATTGAAGCAACACAAAGGAAGATTAAGTTTCAGCGGTTGCTTTCAACTTGTAACATGTATATCTCATGGATATTGTCAACATAGAGTAATATAATAAGTGCAATAAGCAAGTATGTAGGAATCAATGCACAGTTCACACAAGTGTTTGCTTCTTGAGGTGGAGAGAAATAGGTGAAGTGACTCAACATTAAAAGTAAAAGAATGGTCCTCCATAGAGGAAAAGCATCGATTGCTATATTTGTGCTAGAGCTTTGATTTTGAAAACATGAAACAATTTTGTCAACGGTAGTAATAATGCATATGCATCATGTAAATTATATCTTATAAGTTGCAAGCCTCATGCATAGTGTACCAATAGTGCCCGCACCTTGTCCTAATTAGCTTGGACTACCTGGATTATCACCGCAATACATATGCTTTAACCAAGTATCACAAAGGGGTACCTCTATGCCGCCTGTACAAAGGTCTAAGGAGAAAGCTCGCATTTGGATTTCTCGCTTTTGATTATTCTCAACTTAGACATCCATACCGGGACAACATAGACAACGAGATAATGGACTCCTCTTTTAATGCTTTAAGCATTCAACAACAATTAATTCTTTTCTCATTAGAGATTTGAGGATGTTTGTCCAAAACTGAAACTTCCACCATGGATCATGGCTTTAGTTAGCGGCCCAATGTTCTTCTCTAACAATATGCATGCTCAAACCATTCAACTCAGTGTAGATCGCCCTTACTTCAGACAAGACGAACATGCATAGCAACTCACATGAAATTCAACAATGAAAAGTTGATGGCGTCCCCAGTAAATATGGTTATCGCACAACAAGCAACTTAATAAGAGATAAAGTGCATAATTACATATTCAATACCACAATAGTTTTTAAGCTATTTGTCCCATGAGCTATGTATTGCAAAGGTGAATGATGGAATTTTAAAGGTAGCACTCAAGCAATTTACTTTGGAATGGCGGAAAATACCATGTAGTAGGTAGGTATAGTGGACACAAATGGCATAGTGGTTGGCTCAAGTATTTTGGATGCATGAGAAGTATTCCCTCTCGATACAAGGTTTAGGCTAGCAAGGCTTATTTGAAACAAACACAAGGATGAACCGATGCAGCAAAACTCACATAAAAGACATATTGAAAACATTATAAGACTCTACACCGTCTTCCTTGTTGTTCAAACTCAATACTAGAAATTATCTAGACCTTAGAGAAACCAAATATGCAAACCAAATTTTAGCATGCTCTATGTATTTCTTCATTAATGGGTGCAAAGCATATGATGCAAGAGCTTAATCATGAGCACAACAATTGACAAGTATCACATTACCCAAGACATTTATAGCAATTACTACATGTATCATTTTTCAATTCCAACCATATAACAATTTAACGAAGGAGAAACTTCGCCATGAATACTATGAGTAGAAACCAAGGACATACTTGTCCATATGCTACAGCGGAGCGTGTCTCTCTCCCATAAAGTGAATGCTAGGATCCATTTTATTCAAACAAAACAAAAAACAAAAACAAACCGACGCTCCAAGAAAAAGCACATAAGATGTGATGGAATAAAAATATAGTTTCAGGGGAGGAACCCGATAATGTTGTCGATGAAGAAGGGGATGCCTTGGGCATCCCCAAGCTTAGACGCTTGAGTCTTCTTAATATATGCAGGGGTGAACCACCGGGGCATCCCCAAGCTTAGAGCTTTCACTCTCCTTGATCATGTTGCATCATACTCCTCTCTTGATCCTTGAAAACTTCCTCCACACCAAACTCGAAACAACTCATTAGAGGGTTAGTGCACAATATAAATTGACATATTCAGAGGTGACACAATCATTCTTAACACTTCTGGACATTGCATAATGCTACTGGACATTAGTGGATCAAAGAAATTCATCCAACATAGCAAAAGAGGCAATGCGAAATAAAAGGCAGAATCTGTCAAAACAGAACAGTTCGTATTGACGAATTTTAAAATGGCACCAGACTTGCTCAGATGAAAATGCTCAAATTGAATGAAAGTTGCGTACATATCTGAGGATCATGCACGTAAATTGGCTTAATTTTCTGAGCTACCTACAGGGAGGTGGACCCAGATTCGTGACAGCAAAGAAATCTGAAACTGCGCAGTAATCCAAATCTAGTACTTACTTTTCTATCAACGGCTTAACTTGGCACAACAAAACACAAAACTAAGATAAGGAGAGGTTGCTACAGTAGTAAACAACTTCCAAGACACAAAATAAAAACAAAGTACTGTAGGTAAAAACATGGGTTGTCTCCCATAAGCGCTTTTCTTTAACGCCTTTCAGCTAGGCGCGAAAGTGTGTATCAAGTATTATCAAGAGACGAAGTGTCAACATCATAATTTGTTCTCATAATAGAATCAAAAGGGTACTTCATTCTCTTTCTAGGGAAGTGTTCCATACCTTTCTTGAGAGGAAATTGATATTTTATATTACCTTCCTTCATATCAATAATAGCACCAACAGTTCGAAGAAAAGGTCTTCCCAATATAATGGGACAAGATGCATTGCATTCAATATCCAAGACAACAAAATCAACGGGAACTAGGTTATTGTTAACGGTAATACGAACATTATCAACCTTACCCAAAGGTTTCTTTGTAGAATGATCAGCAAGATTAACATCCAAATAACAATTTTTCAGCGGTGGCAAATCAAGCATATTATAAATTTTCTTAGGCATAACAGAAATACTTGCACCAAGATCACATAAAGCATTACAATCAAAATCTTTAACCTTCATCTTAATGATGGGCTCCCAACCATCCTCTAGCTTTTTAGGAATAGAGGTTTCACGCTCTAGTTTCTCTTCTCTAGCTTTTATGAGAGCATTTGTAATATGATGCGTGAAAGCCAAATTTATAGCACTAGCATTAGGACTTTTAGCAAGTTTTTGCAAGAACTTTATAACTTCAGAGATGTGGCAATCATCAAAATTCAAACCATTATAATCTAAAGCAATGGGATCATCATCCCCAATGTTGGAAAAAATTTCAGCAGCTTTATCACAAGCAGTTTCAGCAGTTTTAGCAGTTTCAGGCATTTTTTCGCGCTTTGCATTAGAAGTGGAAACATTGCTAACACCAATTCTTTTATTAGTATTAGTAGGAGGTGCAGCAACATGTGTAGCATTAGCATTACTAGTGGTGGTAATAGTCCAAACTTTAGCTACATTCTTCTCTTTAGCTAGTTTTTCATTTTCTTCTCTATCCCACCTAGCACGCAGTTCAGCCATTAATCTTATATTCTCATTAATTCTAAATTGAATGGCATTTGCTGTAGTAACAATTTTATTATGATGATTCTCATTAGGCAAAACTTTTGATTTCAAAAGATCAACATCAGCGAGCAAGACTATCGACTTTAGAAGCAAGTATATCAATTTTCCCAAGCTTTTCTTCAACAGATTTGTTAAAAGCGAGTTTGTGTACTAATAAATTCTTTAAGCATGGCTTCAAGTCCAGGGGGTGAATTCCTATTATTGTTGTAAGAATTCCCATAAGAATTACCATAGCCGTTGCCATTATTATAAGGATATGGCCTATAGTTGTTACTAGAATTGTTCTGGTAAGCATTGTTGTTGAAATTACTATTTTTAATGAAGTTTACATCAACATGTTATTCTTGTGCAACCAATGAAGCTAAAGGAACATTATTAGGATCAATATTAGTCCTATCATTCACAAGCATAGACATAATAGCATCAATCTTATCACTCAAGGAAGAGGTTTCTTCGACAGAATTTACCTTCTTACCTTGTGGAGCTCTTTCCGTGTGCCATTCAGAGTAGTTGATCATCATATTATCAAGAAGCTTTGTTGCTTCACCAAGAGTGATGGACATAAAGGTACCTCCAGCAGCTGAATCCAATAAATTCCGTGAAGAAAAATTTAGTCCCGCATAGAAGGTTTGGATGATCATCCAAGTAGTCGATCCATGGGTTGGGCAATTTTTAACCAAAGATTTCATTCTTTCCCAAGCTTGAGCAACATGTTCAGTATCTAATTGTTTAAAATTCATTATGCTACTCCTCAAAGATATAATTTTAGCAGGGGGATAATATCTACCAATAAAAGCATCCTTGCATTTAGTCCATGAATCAATACTATTCTTAGGCGAGAGATAGCAACCAATCTTTTGCTCTTCCTCTTAATGAGAAAGGAAACAATTTTAGTTTAATAATATCACCATCTACATCTTTATATTTTTGCATTTCACATAATTCAACAAAATTATTAAGATGGGCAGCAGCATCATCAGAACTAACACCAGAAAATTGCTCTCGCATAACAAGATTTAGTAAAGCAGGTTTAATTTCAAAGAACTCTGCTGTAGTAGCAGGTGGAGCAATAGGTGTGCATAAGAAATCATTATTATTTGTGGTTGTGAAGTCACACAACTTAGTATTTTCAGCGTTGGCCATTTTAGCAACAGTAAATAAAACAAACTAGATAAAGTAAATGCAAGTAAACTAATTTTTTTTGTGTTTTTGATATAGCAAACAAGATAACAAGTAAAGTAAAACTAGCAACTAATTTTTTTGTATTTTGATTTAGTGCAGCAAACAAAGTAGTAAATAAAACTAAGCAAGACAAAAACAAAGTAAAGAGATTTAGAAGTGGAGACTCCCTTGCAGCGTGTCTTGATCTCCCGGCAACGGCGCCGGAAAAAGAGCTTGATGGCGTGTAACTCACACGTTCGTTGGGAACCCCAAGAGGAAGGTATGATGCGCACAGCAGCAAGTTTTCCCTCGGAAAGAAACCAAGGTTTATCGAACCGGGAGGAGCCAAGAAGCACGTTGAAGGTTGATGGCGGCGGGATATAGTGCGGCGCAACACCAGGGATTCCGGCGCCAACGTGGAACCTGCACAACACAACCAAAGTACTTTGCCCCAACGAAACAGTGAGGTTGTCAATCTCACCGGCTTGCTGTAACAAAGGATTAACCGTATTGTGTGGAAGATGATTGTTTGCAAAAAAACAGTAAAACAAGTATTGCAGTAGATTGTATTTCAGTAAAGAGAATTGGACAGGGGTCCACAGTTCACTAGAGGTGTCTCTCCCATAAGACAAACAGCTTGTTGGGTGAACAAATTACAGTTGGGCAATTGACAAATAAAGAGAGCATGACAATGCACATACATATCATGATGAGTATAGTGAGATTTAATTGGGCATTACGACAAAGTACATAGACCGCCATCCAACCGCATCTATGCCTAAAAAGTCCACCTTCGAGGTTATCATCCGAACCCCTCCGGTATTAAGTTGCAAAGCAACGGACAATTGCATTAAGCATGGTGCGTAATGTAATCAACAACTACATCCTTAGACATAGCATCAATGTTTTATCCCTAGTGGCAACGAGCACAACACAACCTTAGAACTTTCATCACATCGTCCCGGTGTCAATGCGAGCATGAACCCACTATCGAGCATAAGTACTCCCTCTTGGAGTTACAAGCATCTACTTGGCCAGAGCATCTACTAGTAACGGAGAGCATGCAAGATCATAAACAACACGTAGATATAACTTTGATAATCAACATAACAAGTATTCTCTATTCATTGGATCCCAACAAACGAAACATATAGAATTACAGATAGATGATCTTGATCATGTTAGGCAGCTCACAAGATCCGACAATGATAGCACAATGGGGAGAACACAACCATCTAGCTACTGCTATGGACCCATAGTCCAGGGGTAGACTACTCACACATCACACCGGAGGCGACCATGGCGGCGTAGAGTCCTCCGGGAGATGATTCCCCTCTCCGGCAGGGTGCCGGAGGCGATCTCCTGGATCCCCCGAGATGGGATCGGCGTTGGCGGCGTCTCTGGAAGGTTTTCCGTATCGTGGCTCTCGGTACTGGGGGTTTCGTCACGGAGGCTATTTGTAGGCGGAAGGGCAGGTCAAGAGGCGGCACGGGGGCCCCACACCACAGGGCCGCGCGGCCAAGGGGGCCGCGCCGCCCTAGGGTGTGGCCCCTCGTGGCCCCTCTTCGTCTCTCCTTCGGACTTCTGGAAGCTTCATGGAAAAATAGGCCCCTGGGCTTTCATTTCGTCCAATTCCGAGAATATTTCCTTACTAGGATTTCTGAAACCAAAAACAGCAGAAAACAGCAACTGGCACTTCGGCATCTTGTTAATAGGTTAGTTCTAGAAAATGCACGAATATGACATAAAGTGTGCATAAAACATGTAGATAACATCAATAATGTGGCATGGAACATAAGAAATTATCGATACGTCGGAGACGTATCAGGGGCCCACACGCTAGGGCCGCGCGGCCAGGGGGTGGGCCGCGCCGCCCTGGCGTGTCGCCGCCTCGTCGCCCCACTTCGTTTCCCTTTCGGTGTCTGGAAGCTTCGTGGAAAAATAAGATCATGGGCGTTGATTTCGTCCAATTCCGAGAATATTTCCTTACTAGGATTTCTGAAACCAAAAACAGCAGAAAACAGCAACTGGCTCTTCGGCATCTCGTTAATAGGTTAGTGCCGGAAAATGCATAAATATGACATAAAGTATGTATAAAACATGTAGGTATCATCAATTAAGTAGCATGGAACATAAGAAATTATCGATACGTTGGAGACGTATCAACCTCGCATAGGAAAGCGCGCTCGTCGAGTTCCTCCGTGAGCACTGGAAAATCTTCGCATGGTGTCCAGCTGACATGCCAGGAGTACCCGGGGAACTTGCCGAGCACCACCTAAACTTGGATTCAATAGCGAGACCAATCAAACAACCTTTGCGGCGTTTTTCGGAACCAAACAGCAAAGCTATGCTGTCAGCGATTGATCGACTTAGAGAAGCTGGTTTTATTAAAGAGCTGCATACAGAGGCCACTTGGGTAGCTAACCTAGTGCTGGCCCCGAAGAAAAACACGAAAGTCCTTCGCATGTGTGTCGACTTTACGTCTCTCAATAAACACTGTCCAAAGGATCACTTTCCCCTCCCAAGGATCGATCAAATTATCGACTCCACGGTAGGTTGTGAACGTCTTTCCTTCTTGGACGCATATTCTGGTTATAACCAGATCAGGTTAAAAGAAGAAGATGAGATCAAGACAGCATTCATTACACCTTACGGCGTTTTTTGCTACAAAACAATGCCTTTTGGTTTGAAAAACGCAGGAGCAACATATCAGCGGATGATGCAGAAGTGTACATTGACGATGTCGTCATAACATCAAAAAAGGGGACAACGTTGATCGAGGACTTAAAAGAAACTTTTGACAACCTTGACAAGTTCTGCCTAAAGCTGAACCCGACGAAATGTTCCTTCGGCGTCCCTGCGGGAGAACTTCTTGGGTTCCTAGTCTCAGCAAGAGGGATTGAGGCTAACCTAGAAAAAATTCAAGCTATCGTAACAATGAGGAAGCCAACAAAGTTGAAAGAAATATAGCAGTTAATTGGGCGAGTCGCAGCTTTAAGCAGATTCATCGCCAGGCTGGGAGAAAAAGCGTTACCGTTCTACGCTTTGATCAAGCAAGGAGAGAAGTTCCAGTGGAACGAAGAGGCAGATAGAGCTTTCGAGGACCTCAAGCGCTCAATTTCGACACCACCAATCTTGGTGGCGCCTAAGGAGAAGGAACCCCTCTTGCTATACATTGCAGCCACACCTCAGTTGGTCAGCACAACGCTTGTAGTCGAAAGAGAGGAAGAAGGAAAACTCCATGGAGTACAGAGGCCGGTATATTTCATCAGTGAAGTTTTATCGCCTTCAAAACAGCGGTATCCGCAGTACCAGAAGCTACCATATGGAGTGTTTACAACCGCAAGAAAATTGCGGCACTATTTTTCGGCACATCCGATAATAGTGGTTAACGAGGCGCCTTTATCCAACATATTAAACAATCCAGAGGCCACGGGTCGTGTCTCCCTTTGGGGAATAGAACTTTCTCCTCGGGACATCACGTACGAAAAAAGAAAAGCAATAAAGTTGCAAATTCTGCCAGATTTCATCGCAGAGTGGATGGAGTTACAAAATACAGGACCCCCGGATTTATCGAGAACCTGGACTATGAACTTCGATGGGTCCAAGAGATTAGAGGGAGCTGGAGCAGGCGTGATACTAATATCACCTGAGGGCAACAAATTAAAGTATGTCTTGCGGATGACGTTTCCAAACGCGTCTAACAATGAGGCAGAATACGAAGCTCTTATACACGGGATGAAGATGGCGAAGGCTTGTGGTGCAACTTGACTAAAGATATTTGGCGACTCACAATTGGTGGCTCAGCAAGTCATGAACCAATGTGATGCAGTCAATGATAGTATGGTAGCATGCAAAGAAGTGTACAACAAGCTAGAGAAGCTATTTGATGGATGCGAAGTAAATCACATCAGCAGGCTGAGCAATGATGAAGCCGATGTCCTTGCAAACATTGGGTCACAGTGTCTCACAATTCCACAAGGCGTGTTCTGGGAAGAGATAGCCGAGAGGTCTACAAAGCCGAAGAAAGTACAGAAGAAGCAGAAGGATGAGAAACCCTCGGGGGCTCCAAAAGAAGTGCCAGAAGAAGAAGAGGAACATGACCTAGTAATGATGGTGCAGATTCCATGGATGCAAGCGTACATATCATACATCCTAAGGAAAGAAATACCCGATGACCCAGTTGAAGCAAGGCGAGTTATTAGACGATCTAAAGCTTTTACTGTGGTCAAATGGGAGTTGTACAAGCGGAGTATCTCGGGAGTGTTACAAATGTGCATCACACCCGAAGAAGGGAGGATAATTTTGAAGGATGTACATGAAGGAATATGCGGTCATCATGCAAGCAGCCGAGCTATCGCGGCCAAAGTTTTCAGAGCAAGATTTTATTGGTTGATAGCAATCAAAGATGCGAAGGAGATAGTTCGAACTTGCGACGCGTGCCAGAGATTTGCCGCAAAACCTCATTCTCCGGCAGCGGAGTTGATGCCAATACCGTTGTCTAGGCCCTTTGCTCAATGGGGCCTCGATATGGTGGGAAAATTACACAAGGCCTCGCCAGGAGGGTACGAGTATATGCTCGTCGATGTCGACAAATTCACCAAGTGGATAGAAGCAAAGCCGATAAATTCACCAGACGGAGCGTCGACAATCAAGTTCGTGAAAAGCATTGTTTTTCGGTTTGGATTACCTCATAGCATCGTCACGGACAATGGCATTAATTTCACATCTAAGGAATTCAAGGCATACTGTGCAGAGGTGGGCATCAAATTGCACTTTGCGTCAGTTGCGCACCCGCAGACCAATGGTCAAGTCGAGAAAGCCAATGGTATCATCTGCAATGGTATCAAGAAGCGCTTATTAGGACCACTGGAAAAAACTAGGCATACTTGGCCAGAGGAGTTGCCGAGTGTGTTATGGAGTATTCGAACAACACCAAATACAGCGACACAGGAGACTCCATTTTTCTGGTCCATGGAGCCGAGGCAGTACTGCCGATAGAAATAGAGCATGATTCTCCGAGAGTCACGGAATACGATGAAGAAGCTTCCAGAAAAGCATTGGAAGATGATGTTGATGCACTTGACGAAGCTCGAGACGAAGTACTATCGCGGGTCACCAAGTACCAGCAAGACTTGAAAAACTACCACAGTCAACGTTTGCGACCAAGATCCTTTAAGGTCGGCGACTTAGTTCTACGGCTCAATAAAAAAAGCCATGAAAAACTCGAGTCGCCATGGCTTGGCCCTTACATCGTCACAGAAGTCATCGAAGGAGGAGCGTACAGGATAAAGGACAAGAAGTCAGGAGCTGCCGAGCCAAATCCATGGAACATGGTGCAACTCAGGCATTTTTACGCTTAGAGTCGAAATATAGTCCTCCTTGTAAAAATACAATGTACTGAAACGCCCGCGAGTTTTCAGACGCACTCTTTTCCTTTCAGTGCACCGAGTGGGGCTGAAAGGTTTTTAATGAGGCGGGCTCGCGGTGCTGCAGTATAATAAAATATATTGGTGACATACATCTTTTTTCGTCGATAGGCTCGGGGGCTCATAACCCATGGCGACAAAAATATATACTCTCGCAAAATAGTAAATTCATCGGGGCATAAAACATAGCTCAAGCTCCGGCCAAAGGCTCGGGGGCTTTACAATATAGATTACATCATACAATATAGACAACCTCATCATCAAGAAAAATTCGACACAAAAAAATATATATGAATTCCCGCAATATAGTAAAATTCAGTTGCTACCTAGTATATCATCTATGGTTACACCTTCGTTGTTTGCAGCACCAGTCTTATGTTCAGCATAGCTACCTTTTACAAAGAATTCCGAGTCCATCCGAAGAAGTTCATCCATCATTTCTTCGGCTACAGGAGTTACAGTATCATTGATTTTGTCGATGTTCCTCTTCCGCTTCGTTTGCTTGGCCATACACTTGGTGACAATTTTTGTCAGATCTAATTTCGGGTAGCAGATTTGTATCATAATCATGGCGAATCTTGCCCCAGCAGATAGCTGAGCCCGCACAAAATTATGGATACGAGGGGCATCCCAGAACTTCTCCATCAGAGCAGGAAGAGTGTCCGGTATTTTGTTACAAGGAAATATGGTACTATAAACTAGAGACAAGGTTCTTGTACAGAAATCAAGGAACTCATGAACTTGACAAGAAAGGTCCTGGAATCTAAAAATTTGTCGGGTGCGTTCCGGAGTAGCCCAGAAAAGAGAGCCATGATCAAGTGCCAGATTAACAAGGAAATTTGTCCTTGTGTCCACCCGTTGGTCTTCGGCAACAACGTCTAGAAAGGAACCTATTTGGTGACAGCACAAGAATTACAAAGGAGAAAACAAGGGAAAACAGAGGAAGTTTTGGTTTAAGAAGTATACCTGCTAGTTCCAAACTTGCTTCAGTCATCAACTCGAGCATAAATTTCTCTCGGGAGGTAGCCTGCGCAGCTTCAGCAACGACGGTTTCTTTGGCAGCTATGGCCTCCTGAGCCTGCTGTAGCGCAACTTTCTCCTTTTCGGATGATTTTCGAGACTGATCCATTATTATAAGTGTTTGCTTCTTCATATACTGAAGTTGTTGACGAAGTTCTTCCAAGTCTTGTGCTGAACCCTTACTCGAAGAATCTTCAACAAACTCATTATCAACAGGCGTTTTCTTCGAGTAGGAGGAAGTAGGAAAAACATCGGAGGGACGAGGAGTTGAAGTGTAGTTATCAAATATCAACTGAAAATAAAAGTTTCGACATCAATCATCAAGCAAAATAGATTTCCATTGATTTTCAAAGTATTTACAAGGCATTACAAAAGGAGGATACCCTACTGAACTAGTGAGATAGGTGTCGCCAAAGCTACTCTGGCGACAACATCAAAAGAAAAGAGAAAACAAAAGAAAGACAGAGTGGTCTACTTGACCTCCGGCTTCGACGAACTGGGAGCGGGAGGGCTTGCAGCCAAGGAAGGCAAGGATTGGCTTTGAGTTTGGCTTGGCAGCCTTAATCAAAGATTGCCATTTCTTCTTCTCCATCTCCTTTATATCGCCAACTTTAGCCCAGTCGACGTCTTGTTGGCTGTCAGCAACCAAAGCAATGGTGCCTTCAACACCAATCTTCAGGCCTTCTTGTCGCAGATTAAGCCCAAGATCTTCCTTCGAGTTGAAGCATTTGGCGAGAGCAGTAAAAGTCTTGGGCTCTTCTTTCTTAGCAAAGAAGTAGGGGAAAAGCTTCAACAGACCTGCTTCGGCGTCAGCAAGGCCTTCGCGTGCCTCCTCTCCATGAAATTCAAGGAGGGAAAGCGCATCAAGAAGCCGGTCACCTTCAGGACTTTCTAAGTCAAAATCCTGATGCGTTTTCCCTAAAAAAACAAGCAAAAGAAAGCTCGTCAAAAAATGCGCAAGGAAAAAAATGACAACCCGAAGAAATAGCAAGGATTTGAGTACTTACTAAGAAAACGTCGACTCTGTGATTGCACGCGACTAAGGATTTCTTTTTCGCGAGCAGCTTGCTCAGCTGTGTTGTCGATCAAAGAAGTTTCCGCGTCATGAAGTCTTTTTCGAAGATCTTCGACAACGGTAGCATCTGCTTCAGCTTTCTTACGAGCCTTTTCACTTTGCTCTAATTTAAGAGCAAGAGAATCAGCGCGCTTGTTAGCTTCAGCAAGAGTCTC
The DNA here is from genome assembly GCF_022539505.1 of Lolium rigidum. NCBI lineage: Eukaryota > Viridiplantae > Streptophyta > Magnoliopsida > Poales > Poaceae > Lolium > Lolium rigidum. The sequence continues at coordinate 96,622,792 of NC_061511.1, read as the reverse complement.
TGGCAAAGAAAACGACAGTAAAATGTCATGACAAAATAATAAAGGAGTCTATTCAACAGAAGAGGCAGCAGTAAAAATAGTATCTTCGAGCTTTTTAGCATGGTCACGGTACCCGATGAATTGGGTACCGAGACGGATAAACTCCTTCATCAAAGGCTGCAAAGAAAGATAGAGAAAGAAACATCAATTTAGGAAGTAAAAAGTTCGACAGCAAAAGGAAAAGAGAAGCAAAAAACAGAGAAGAGTCGACAGCATTGAAATATTCGGGAACATAAAAGAAGAAGTGAATAACTTACATCATCCATTGAAGGAGTCGTGGAGCTACCAAGTAGCAAGGTAGGCTCCTTGGTCGGCTTGACCCTAGCCCTCTTTGGCGAAGGGGCACGAGGGCTTGCCGCTGGAGTTGGATGCTCGTTATCTTGCTGAGGAGGCGAAGTTTCATCTCCGTCAGGCTGAGCTTCAGAAACAACTAAAGTACGTGACGTACTCATTCGAGCAGTCGCGTCAATAGGTGGATCTTCATCCTCGTCACCACTACAATAAAAGGCGACAATATAAGAAGCAATATAGACGAAAACATCGAGAGCAAACAACAAAGAGCAGTAAGAACTCACGAGCTGACAAGGGCATCCTCGTAAGGGTTGAAAGTTGTCCTTTTTCAGAAGGACCAACTTCTTCGGCAGGAGATGCGCCGGCCTTGGAGGTGCCAGAATCGGCAACTTCATCCCTTTTTCTTTTGTTCCTTGGAGAAACAGCAGAGGGGAGGGAGTGTGTCGATGCGGTAGCCTCGGATTCATACTCCTTTTCAGAGGAAGCTGCGGGTTTGTGCGAAACCGCGACTTCGCTCTCAGGATGAGGAGGAACCTGGGTGTCTTCAGAAATGACTGCGCGCTCTTCGACTTCTCCACCTTCGGGAAGAGGAGGAAGAGGCGACGCAGTTTTGTGGTTCTGGACAAAAAATTAGAGAAAGCATCGGCAGGAATTTGTATCACTAACAGCAGTCGAAGAAATAGCAGTCAAAAGAAAGAGAAGAGAACTGAGAAAATAAGCAAACGATAAAAATATTACCTGCGGGAGCGCGTTGGTGGCGATGTATGGTGTCACACGGCAAGATGACGAGACGGTGTCTTTCTTGCAGAGCGACGAGATTTTCCGGACAAGTTTTTCTAAGTCCTTGACCGGTAAATCTATCGACAGGCGATCCACATCCTTGTCGCCAACATACATCCAAAGTGGGTTTTTGCGAGCTTGCAGAGGCTGCACCCTAATCCTAAGGAAATATGCCGTGATTTGGATACCCGACAGTTCTTGTCCGCATGTATTTTGAAGCTTGTGGATGCGTGTCATCAGCGCCTCTGTCGCCGCTTTTTCTTCGTCGCTAGCTTCTGCATCCCAAGACCGGCGGCGATAGATCTTTTCGTTGCCATCGAAAGGGGGAATGTTGTGTTCCGCCGAGTCGTGGCTTTCCTCGTGGATGTACAACCATTTTTTGCGCCACCCTTGAACTGAGTCAGGGAATTTGACATCGAAGTATTCGACATCAGGGCGGACGCAGATAACAACGCCGCCTATGTTGTAGGCAACGTTGGGAGAGCCATTACGGCGAAGAAGGAAAATGCGCTTCCATAGAGCCCAGTTAGGCTGGACTCAAAGGAAGGATTCGCAAAGAGTGATAAAAATCGAGATGTGGAGGATGGAGTTGGGAGTAAGATGGTGAAGTTGCAGTCCGTAAACAAAAAGTAACCCACGCAGAAAATCGTGAATGGGAGAAGAAAGACCGCGGATGAGGTGGTCGACGAAACTGACCCGGTACTGGATTGGAGGAGAGGGATAGCTCTCCTCGCTGGGGAAGAGCAGTGACTCCTTCTTCTTGCTGATCCCAAGCTTCTTCAGCAAGTTGATGTCTTGGGCGGAGATCTTAGATCTTTCCCACTCAGCGCTCCCCAGATCCGTTGTCGCCATCTTCGACTCGGGCGTGCTGTGCCTGGTGAGCCGCGCGCGCGGTGGCATCAACAAAAGTGGAGGAGAAAGGCGTGAGCGTGGTTGAGCGCAAGGGGTGATGGGCGCAATGGAGGATTTTCGAAGAGGAAAGCAGGGGTGCGGCGCGAGCGAAAGTGCGAACGAAGGAAGACGATGACCTTAAGTAGGGATGCGGTGAATCGACGCACCGTTGGATGGAGAAATCGTGAGATGGATGATGTACACATGGATAAGGGGTAACAACGTAATTTCACTATGAAGGAACGGAACAGGTGCTACAGTGGGTGCGCCAGGAAAAGTGGAGGACGTGTGTCCCCCACTTGCACGACGTGTCAACCTGATGGAGATTTTGGGCCCGCAAGACAGAGAGAGAGCAGCACTCGCGTCTTCCCGATACAGTGATCGTGGCTATCGTCAGCAATGATGTCACCTTGGCAAGAGAAAATCTCGGCTGTGAAGATTAGTATAAATGGCGGCAGCAGAAGATTATTGATTATTCCGAGAGCCTTTGGTCAAATACAAGTTTTTGATCAAATGTTCAGGGGCTACTTTGGAAAAATGAAAAACTCGAGTATGCCAAAATAGAAATGGCGAGAGCCTATGATCAAATACAAGCATTTGCTCATAGCCTCGGGGGCTACTCCCATCGGGAGCGCTGGTCGTGCACCCGATAGATATGAAAACCTCGAGAAAGAACGAAAATATAGCAACATAAGGCGTTGAGCCTACAACCAAGCACAAGTCCTTGCTGTAGCCTCGGGGGCTACTCCCATTGGGAACGTTGTTCGCGTGCCCGATGAAATTATAAAAAAAAAAGAAGAAAAAGTGAGCATATTTCGAGTTATGTAAATAACTCTACATATACTCCCATCGGGAGGGCAATATAAGTCATCCGTTGACTCAATAAAATGTGCTATTCCAACAGCCGAAAAAGCACTCGACAAAATATTCTCAGAGCGTCAAAGTTGCGAACAATCTCTGAATGCCGCAAAACTTTGCGAAGGTAAGACCTCAGATCCGTTCTGAGTGGCGTGGCGCCGTCTCTGACGTCGGTTTGCTACTTTTTTCCGTATCAACGGATACGAAGAAAATTCCTAACGGACGCGTTAGGTACCCGATAAAATATGACTGGGACTCAACAGAATGATAAGACCTTAAGCGGCACCTGTCGAAGTTTACACCAGTATCCCGAGATCATGTCCAGGGACGTGATCTCGAAGTAGTTTTTTTGCGGATTGCCACTAGAGCAGTTAACTAGTACCTGATCCGTCAGATGAACTAGCCCCAACTACCATTATCCCTGTACAATATATAATTGCATATCCAAAGATACGTGATAAATTCGACAGAGTTATTGAATGATTATAAAGTTGGAGATTTTCCCTGATTCTTCGATTCAAGCAAAATCTCGGGGGCTACTGACATAGGCATTCCCAATGGACCTGCCGAAGATGGTACCCGGGGTTTACTGAAGGCCCACGACTCGAAAGATAAGAAGAATCGGAAGCCCAAGTTATTATTAAGAAAATCTAGAGTTGTATTAGGAAACCCTCCCGGACTCTGTAACTTGTGTATTGTGAAATCCCTCGACTCCACCTCCTATATAAGGGGGAGTCGAGGGACAAAGAAATCATCGATTTATTGTCTCGCGAAACCCTAGTTTTCACATCGTAGAGCACTTTTCGGCTGAAACCTTCGAGATCTACTTGCCCTCTACTTCCGACTAAAACCCTAGTCTACAACTTGTAGGCATTGATAAGTTAATCCCTTGTCAGGCGGTGTCCCGATTAGTTCTGCAAAATTAAAATTAAGGGAACATATAGCATTAGATTTGGAGAATAAAACAGAAAGAGGCTGGGTAGCATTCAGAAATACACATTTGATCTTGGATGCATATGCTCATGCCATCGGAAAAAACAATTTAAAATATTTTAAATTATGAACAAAAAATTCGCATGTATATGTCGACATCTTATGTGCGCATAGCAAGTTTCACAAAAGCCGACTTTTGTTGTTTGTTGTGTAAACAAGACAAGGAAATGTCATTTGGGGAGCTTTTTTGGCACCAAAATTTGTCTTTTTTTACATATGACACAAAAATAAAATCGGTTTTTGTGAAACAATTTTGTGAACATATAGAACATCAACATGTATATCGATTTTATAATACATTCAAAGTTTATTCCAGAAATCAGGAGCATATAGTCCTGGGCGCACAAACGCCATGTCCGGTAGTATTGACAAAAATTCGTTCCGCAAACCGTCCCGCCGTGCAACCCTAGTAGAACATATCGCCCCTTGTTGGCACGGATGTTTTTGTCTTGATTTAGGGTAAGAATAATTAAATAAAGTGAATACAATGAATGGGTTATTGTAGGAAACATGACAAAATAAAGACACCAAAAAAGATTCAGTCGAGTCGGCTGTCAGGTGCACGATCGAGTCGGCCGCCACGATCCTTGTCCAGATCTTACAGCGACTTCACCCAAATATCCAATGCTCGCTTGGAGTTGAAGAAAGAGAGGAAACATTAACCAATTGTTAACACTGACGCAAGCACATTTACCTAACAATGGTGATAATAACAAACATATATTGTGGACAATTCAAAGACCATCTGGCATACAGACAGCGTTAGGAGGAACCGGGATGGAGACATGCGGCAAAATTAGCAATAAACCTCGTGCCTGCATGGCCCATCGCTTTTGGTCAATAGTGCTTCCAAGTTGGAGTCGTTAGAAGTGTAATGGAATGGATCTTGTCCTCAACTTCTTTCCCGGTGTGCAATTGCGACTGTACCGTGTGTCCCAATCATGCGAATTGGCGAGGTTTGTGTGTTGTGATTAAGCGAGCCAGTCCTGAGCTCCTGATGCCACTTTTGTATTATGCAATACCTTGCATAGGTAGGATCTGGAGAAAACATATGGGTCCATTCTTTTTGAGATGAAATGCTGCGATCAATTAAACGGCACACTCAGGTGCAAGTACAGATACAAGGAATTCTGGAGGGACAGCCTCCCATACCACATTACACTTATTTTCGCAGCCATAACAAGCTAGTTCATGCGCTACTTTGTTACCAGTACGGCGCACATGCCTAATCGAATGATCAGCAAAACCCTTCAGCATCGACTTTATTTCTTCGACTAACGGTCCATGAACAGACCTGTCAATATCGCAGCTTCGGATTTTTGCCACAGCACCCAGGCAATCAGTCTCGAGAATCACCTTATCCAAGCCCTTCATCCTTGCCAGCGCCAGCGCGTGTTTGCAGGCCATGAGCTCGGCTCGCTCCGGATCTGGGGAAGAGTGGAAAAAAATGGCTTGCTCCTGCTAGGAAACCGCCATTGTGATCTCGCAAGACCACGCCGCACCCTCCCTTCCCATCCTTCGCGGAGAAGGCTCCGTCCGCATTCAGTTTAGCCCAGCCTATCGGTGGAGGGAGCCAGTGCTCCACCACCTTAGCCGCGCCTACGCCTCGTGCCGGTTTCAGCCCCTGCCACTCCTCCACCAGGAACAGCGACTTCCTTATGATCTCATGCGGAGAAGCAATTTGCACCTCCTCCCTCGCATCATTGCGTGCTAGCCAGAGTTGATATAGGATCATGATGCTAATACAGAGTTCATCCTCCTTCATACCGCTGAACCATTCGAGTAGCCACCCATGCAGGTCACGGTGTCGGCGGACAGCCATCGCGGGACGCCGTAGAGGAAGCCCCGTCTGACGTCGAGCAACCTCCCATGCTTCCGCTGAATGTGCACACATCCAGAACCTGTGCAGCAAGGATTCCCCTCGATCACATACGATACACCGCACACCTGCTTTAATCTTCCTCCTCTGTAACTCCTCCCCTACAGTCAAACCATTTTTAATCAGACGCCATACATGTATCTTCGCCTTCCCCGGCACGTTAGCCGCCCACAAGGCCAGCCAACCCCGGTGATCATCCAAACTGATCGAAGAGCTAGCTGTTCCCGACCGCACCGCGTCGAGATGCATCTTGAGATGGTACGCTGATCGCACACTGAAAACCCCGTTTTTGGTGTAATTCCAAGCTAAGTAATCGTCTGTTCCAGCTCTACCCACGGGAATCTTCAGAATATCCTCAACATCACCATCAAAGAAAATCTCTCGCAGCCTCCCCTCATCCCAGCCTTGTCCACCATCTAGCAGGACTTCCTCGACCCTACTGATCTGGAGAAAACATATGGGTCCATTCTTGACTTGGCTAATTGTGACAAGGAGACAGATTACTGTATTTTTAAGCCATGAAGGTACGTCACTGACAGTTGACAATAGATTATTTGCTAGTTGTCCTTGCCCAATCTGTAACTTGAATACTAATGGCGAGTTTGGCCCCGGCAGCGGCAGCGCTTGGGAAGAACTAGATATAATAGTTACTCTTTGGGCTCTAGCGGGGGACGGAAAACGGCTAGGGTTGGGAAATAAGAAGATAGACATCGAGTCTGGGATACGATGAAACTATTGCTTCATGGAATGTTGGCCAGGCACGACTGTAGCTCATTGTTCTTGTCCGATTTGTACCCGTGCATGTGAGCCTAGTGATTGATGCTTTGCAATGGCGGCCTAGGCAATTGGGAGCCGTAGCACTTAGAAACTTTGGTTTTGTGATGCTCCTCAAGTACCAGAGTTTCGATATCCAGGATGAAAATCTAAGATCTCGCTTTCATAATTATACCGGCCAATAGCGATCCTTGTTGAAGGCATTGTTTGTAGAGTTCAGATTTCTTCCTAAGTGAAAATCTACAATCTTCGACTTAATGACGATGATGCTGGTGCCTGTTTCCTTCTTAAAGATGTTCTTTTGTAAAACCTCTTTTTTAGTAAGGGTGTTGTATTTGGTGGTGCTTTCGGTTCAACTACTGCGAATGGTCGGCCATTGTCGTCGGCCATTGTGGCAGGGTCCATTTTTTCTTTGTTTTATTTTCCCTTTTGGGTGCATAGATGTCTCGAATATATAGTGACATTATGTTGGTGTAGAGGATGTGTATAATTGGTATCTTCTTGATATTAATATATTCAGTTTGTTAAAAAAAATGTAACTCTTTAGAGTTAGCTGGTTTCTCGTCTCATGCCAAGAATAGTAATCCTCTTTTGGTTGGAAAACTCTTCAATTAGGCGACCAATCGTGCATCCACGCGCCGCTATCCTACCACCGGCTGCATTTTGCCGCCACTCTACGCATGTATGTTTCTCCGACGCCCCTCTACCCCTCCCTCCTCTTCCATGGAAACCCCACAACCCTAGCTTAGCAATTTCCCATGGAGATTTCAAATTCAAGATCTTGACCGTTTCAAACCCGGGAAGACGATGATCCAATGGGATTGGGTACTGGGTCGCTTGATCTACCTCCAACAAGGCTCTGGTGAGTTGGCTTACCGTGGGGCGATGTCGGATCGAAGAGATCGGGCCACCATTGATGACGACACATGTAAGTTTTTCTCTCGGATTCTTTGATGTTGTATATGTGCTTTCAAATTCTAACAAAGCGCGGGACTTTTATTGAGAAAGCACACACATGATGTTGTAAGATTTTCTAAGCGTTTGATACAAGTTGTGTTTTCCTTGGATTTTTTAGTGTTTCATCTATGCTTTCAAAATGTAAGTTTTATCGTGAAATCAGGCGTGAAATGATGTGATTTTTTTTGCATGGTTTTTGTAACGTCTTTCTGCTTTTTTGGTTATGTAACCATTTTTCGTTACATTCTTTCCAAAATGTTGCCAAGATATTTGCACGGTTGCAACATCTTCCTAAAAAAATGTTGCAAAATATTGTGGTATAATCACCTATTTGCTGCATTACTATTTTTAAATACTGTGAAATTTCTATGCGTTTCTTATACATCTTCTACAAAAAAAATGTTGCGATGAATTGTTGTAATAGTTTTTTTTTGCGCAGCTGAAGAAATTGTTGGAAAATACTAGACGACTCAGATCTAACTTATTAGACGATCGGTGCAGTTGAAAAAACAACCAATTTTTCCTCACCATTTTCTTTCTGTTACATATCATTACTAGTTGAACTTAGTCTTGGCCCTAATCTAGCAACTCCAAGCTTGGGTCGCTATCTTACCTTGGAGTTACGTTTTATACCTAAAGATTACACATAGCTTTCTTCAAGCTCACTGAGGATCCATTTCACATTTTCACTCTCTGCAGTTTGCGAGTTTCATTCAAGCCTTAGTCCTTTTGAAACACATCTCGTCGAGGGGTTCAGCCCACTGGTCTGATCCCACGCAGCATGTTCCAGATCTGCCAATTAGTTGGGCTGCCTAGTGATTGGGCCCAACAACTGGATTGCTTCACTTGCCATCGTAGCTTGTGACATATATTTCGTTTGTCTCTCTTTTAGATATTCAAAGAAAACTCTTCAATGTTTAGATTAAATTATAAAAACATGTCAAATGTTCCATTGTTACAAAGTAAATATTATATTGGTATCTGAGGATAATACTCTAGCATCAAAAAATTATGACGTACTTAAATTTTGTTAACTTGTTTCTGGTGGGATAAAAAGAACACCGCTGAAACAAAATTACTTACCGATAGATATAAAAATACAACAATAAATAACTTTAAAGCATATACCAATATATAGAGGGTAAAATATAAACATCGACATTGTTTTGACATCTCTCCATGAGGACCCATGTTGTCCGAAACAGGGAGAATTTTTTCTTACCGAAATTTGTCAACTCGATGTTTTTCTTACTAGCAAAAAAAATTCAATTTTTATTAAATAATCAGCATAATTCAAATAATCTTAATGCATGATGGATTTCAAATAAGAAAACCTAGCATACAAACATTTCTGTGTAGTGCACTTGGTGTATGAGTTCTTGGCATGTACTATTATTTTTGTTCGAGATTCAAAACCCAATTCTACCTTTATGGCCGCGTATTATTTCATATGAAAGGTTTTGAATTTAAAATTACATTATTCTTGACAATGTTGTGAATATATGCCTTTTCAAGTAATGAAGTTTTGCTGAAACCCCCAATTGTTCTTGGTTCATATGTGTCTTATATACTACTTGATAAGCATTCCAAAGTTAATTTCAAAGCTCAACAAAGCTATGCTAGATATGAAACCCAACGAAAACACAAGAAAACCAAAATAAAGAGAGAGAAAAAAGGAAGTAAATAAGATTCTAGCACATGGATCGATGATTTCCATGCGGCTCTATGAAAAGATAAATCTTCATGGAGATTCCAATCGTCACTATTGAAAACTTTAGCAACGTTTATAACATGAACTACCCCACGTTACTAGATCCATAATGAAAAAAAAAATGTACAATCATTTTCGGTGAAGCTACATATTTTGAGAAAATTGATTCTCAATTTCGACCCTCGGTATTAGTCAAAACGACTTGAATTTACAGTTGGAGTATGAAAAAATGCTGTGTGTAAACCTGTGTGAGACAGCTCGGATGACGTTGCTCTCGCGACTCCTCGGCGACTCCACCACGAGTCCGACCCAAGGTCCTGTTCATGGCGGGATCTCCTCGATTCGCGTCCATGGCGGGCCAGGGGCGCGGCGCTTGCCTCTCCACGCGTCGCGCGAGAGCCTGCCCTTGCCACTTGCCTTCCCCCAAACTCCACAGTCACTCACACCGAGCTCGCCGCCCTTAGCTAGGTTCCTACCGCAATCCAAGGCGAATCGAAGGCTGACGCTGGCGATCTGCACGGATGAGGACGGAGCGGAGGCGGGGGAGCGGTCGTGGTGGTGGCGGTCTGGTGCGGGAGGCGAGGAAGGGGAGATGGGAGCTCGCGAAGGCGTTGCGAGTGAGGAAGCTGGATCGGCAATGGCGGGGTCGAGGTCGGCGCTCAGGGATTCAGCGGAGGACCGAGCTACTTCACCTGGGAGCAGCGGCTTCAGCTTCTGCGTGGGCTCGTTTGGGCCAATCGCCGTTGGTCCCGAGCTCGCCTACCTCGGAGCGGCAGCGGAGTCCGAGGGAACAGGTGGAGCCGGAGACCAAGTTCGTCTTCGGAGCGGTAATGGCGCTCCAGGCGCCAGTTCAGGGGCGGAAGCCTGGTCCGAGAGCTGTGCAGGTGCAGGAGGTCTATCATCGAGATCTAGAGTTGCAGGACACCGCTCAGAGTCTGCGAGCAGAGGAGAATGGGAGGTCGGAACAGAGCTTAGAGGTGAGCGACCAGCATTCTCTGTTCGTTTTGGCGAGGGAGAAAGCTTTTGCGCTGCTTCCTCCGAGGTGGAACAGGAGGCCATTTCCGCTGGGGCTTGCTGTACCGGAGCTGAAGGCGGCGTTGGCTCTGATGATTCTACGGCAACACAATCGGTTGCTGAACAAGACGCCAGAGGTACTAGAAAGTACAGAGACTTGATTGGAGCAGCTGCGCTTGGTTTTGGCGGGAGCGGAAAGGCGAAGGAGGTGTTGGTGGGTTCCAGGAGCTCGTCCATGGCGTCGTGGACCATGTCAAAAGGTGGTGGAGACCATGTGCCGGTCGTAGACATGGAGGATAAGGAGCTGGAAGCGCTTTTTGGACAGCTGTGGGATATTCCCAAGCATCTAGACAACCCTCCCACAAGGGTGGCTCCATATATAAGCCCACCACGCTCTAGGGTTCGGAGCTCCCCTCCTCCGCCGCCATTACCACCAGAGAGACCGAGCTTATGCTACCTGGGGGTTGAAGAGGTTGAACTCATTGACCTGGAGTCTGAGGTGGTGATCATGGCTGACAGAGGGCGTGGAGGAAGAAACAGAGGAAGGGGATCTGGAGGGGGGAGAGGTGACAACTGGAATCGACAGCAATTCAACAGCAATCAATTTCAGCAGGGTCCTCAGCAACAACAGCAACCCTTTCAGCAGAATCAAGGTCCATATCCTCAATTCCCTCCACAGTCCTATGGATTTGTTCCTGGTGGCCTACCTCCTCCCTGGGCCTTTCAAGGTCCCTACCCCCAGTTTAACCCTCAGCAGTTTGGATTTCAGTCCAACCAATGGATTGCTCCAAGTGCTGAAGAAAATCCACATAGTTCTCAAGGTCATGTGGAAGAAAATGGTGCTAAAGCTAAGAGTGGGATGGCAAAGCAGATGCAGAAGAAGAAGAATGGTGGAGGAGGTGAAGTTCAGGTGATTCCAAATCAGATGTCTTATGTAGACACTATCTGTCTTGGGTGTGGTGAGCCTGGACACTTCAAGCAATCTTGTGACAAGAAAGCCTTTTGCTTCATTTGCAAGGCTACTAATCATGGTGTGGAAGGTTGCCCTGTCATCAAAAGACCTCCTCAAGTGGCCAAATATATAGGGAGTGCAGCTAATGGCTTGGGTTTCTTCCATATTGAGATTCCTGAGGTAGTTGTAAATCCTGTGACCACTACAAAGAATTGTGGGCTGGTGCTGATAGAAGAGGGGAATATATCTAAAGCTGAGCTAGCAAAGGAGTTTGCAGGGATCTATAGGACAAACTGGCCATGGCAGATCAGAGAACTTACCCAATGGTCATACCTGGTGAAGTTCCCTCCACATCTTCCAGTGGACCAGGTGATTGGGTACCCTAGGTTTGGACTGACAAAGCCTGGAGTGTGGGTCAAAGTTGAGGCTTGGGATGATGATCCAGACCCTGTGGCAGTGATGCAGGTGACATGGATGAAGATACATGGTCTGCAACCTCCATGGTGTGAGTGGAACATAATAGCTCAAGCTGTATCTGTGTGTGGTATCCTTGAAGAAATTGATTTGGATGAGTGTGTTCAAGGATTGTGCTTGAGGTGGTAAGGGTGAAGATAAAATGCGGGGATGCTACCAAGATTCCTGCTTGGTAGGCTCTTTCATTTCCAAGGGAAATTCCATCGATTCTTCGTTTGAGGTTGAGGGTGAACACTGCTGCGGGGTAGCGGATGATCCACCTGTCCCACCACCACCTCCACCTTCGATGGGAATGATGAGCATGAAAATGAGGAGCAAAACAGTGAAAGACGAGGATGGGATGGATACGGACGAGAGCGATCTTTGCGGGGAATTCTACAAATTCTGTGGTGGTGAATACTAATGCAGTTAGTTCTGGCTCTGTAGGAAGGAGGCTGGTTTCTGATGGTGGTGAGGTGAAAGAATATGTTAGTGGAGAAGAAGTGTATGATTTGCTGCTCAAGAATGGTGAGGTAGATGAGGAAGGAAGATTCATCTGGAGGAGTGGGCCTAGCAAGATTGATGAGGTGGTGAGTGAAGAAATACAAAACTTCCTTTTGGAAGATCAGGGAAGCTTAACTTGCAAGAATGGGATTGATCTAGACAGTGGAGAGATGAATGAAGGCTTGGAGTTTACTCTTCCAGAGGATATTATGCCTAGCTTTGAGAGGCCTGATATAGTAGGAGTGGTGGATACTGACCAACAGAAGAAGATAAGGAAGAAGAAAACCTGGGGTCCTGTTCAGGCTACAAGACAGAGTTCCAGGGTTGATAGGTCGATGAATGTGATGAAGAAGGCTATTGAGTACAAGAAGAAGAATAACCTAGAAGAGCCAAACAAAAAGATGAAAGGTATAATGCATTCTAATGCTTTTCAGTCCTTAGATGTTGATTATCTTGAATCTCTAGCTAGGAATGTAGGTGTTGATATTTCTGCTGTTAGTGGTAGTTGTGAAAAAGAGGAAGTTCAGGCTGAGCAGTCTAGGTGTCCAGTGAGTAGTGAGTCTCATAATGGGAATGTGGTAATAGATATTGAGATCCCTAGGGAGAATAATACTCATGGGTCTCCTCAGTCTAGGTGTCCAGTGAACAAGGTGGTTCATAATAGGAGTGTGGTAGTAGATATTGAGATCCTTAGTGAGAATAACACTCATGGATCTCCTTTAGCTTCCATTGATAAGGTAGATTTAGAGATCATAAATGGAAAAAGTTGCAATGGTTCTCCTCTAGCTTCTAGGGTGAGAAGAGGTGTAACAACTCCTATTGCTTATAATAGGCAAGATGTAGATGATTATGAGGATGAAGGTGAAAAATGGATAGAGGTCATTAGTAAATCACGGGGCAAGCACCCTAGGAAGAGAGTGCAATGTTAATTTCCTTTTTTAACATTAGAGGGATCACTGCCCCTGGTAGGAAGAAGTGTTTAGAGGACACTGTCATACCTCTGAAAGTTGATTATATTGGCTTTCAGGAAACAAAAAAGGAGAAGTTCTCTAGATCCTTCTTGAAAAACCTTCTAGGAAATAGAAACTTTGAGTGGAATTTCAGTCCTGCAGTTGGTTCAGCTGGTGGGATCTTAGTTGGGGTTAATAGTGATGTCTTTGAGATAATTTCTTGGGATATTAGAACCTTCTCTGTGAGCACAGTTGTTAGGGTTAAAAGTACTGGTGTGATAATTAGGCTTACCACAGTATATGGCTCTCCTTATGAAGAGGGTAAAGATGCTTTTATTTCAGAGTTACATGAGTTGTGTTTGGGTTGGGATGGGCCTGCTATGATTGGAGGTGACTTTAATCTGGTTAGGTCACAGTGTGATAAAAGTAATGGAGTGATAGATTTTAAATGGGCTGATAAATTCAATGCTTGGATTGATTTGTGGGCCCTAGTGGAAATTGGCCTAGCTGGTAGATCCTTTACTTGGAGTAATAATCAAAGTAATAGGATTATGAGTAGAATTGATAGGATTTTTTTACTACTGGTTTTGAGGCTCTGTTTCCTTTAGGAAATGCAAGAGCTTTACCTAGATTAGGTAGTGATCATACTCCCATTTTCTGGGATTCTGGGGAAAATGTGGTGCCTAGGAAGAGTAGCTTTAAATTTGAGAAATGGTGGAGCACTAGAGTAGATTTTAGAGAGGTGGTTGTTAAAGCTTGGTCTACCCAGGTTTTTAGCAATAACCCTTTGGATGTTTGGCAATCTAAGGTTAGGTGCTTTAGGTGTTCTGCTAAAGGGTGGAGTGCAAATATTGATGCTGAAATTAGGAAGAAAAAGAAAAACCTTATGGAGGAATATGATAGACTAGATATTAAAGCTGAATCTCAAGAGCTGTCAGATGGGGAAGCTGAAAGATTTAATCTAATCCTTGAGGAGCTAAGTTCCTTTTGGCTCATTGAGGAGATTAAAGCTAAGCAGCGTTCCAGAGATAAAGATATATGTGAAGGAGATAGGAATACTGCTTATTTTCATGCTTTAGCTAATCAAAGGAGAAGGAAGAAAATGATTGATGTGTTAGATGGGCCTGATGGTCCTGTCATTGAAACTAAAGATATGTTAGAGATAGCTAAACACTATTATAAGGATTTATTTGGTGCTGAAGATAGACCTGACATTAGGTTGTTAGATAATTTTTTCCTTCCTGAAGAAAAAGTAACTATAGAGGAAAATGAGATGTTAGGAAGTCGTTTTACTTTAGATGAGGTGAAGGATGCTGTTTTTGGTTCTTATGCTGATGGTGCACCTGGACCTGATGGCTTATCTTTTTTCTTTTACCAGAAGTACTGGGATGTTATTGCACAAGATTTAATGAATTTATTTGATGCTTGGTTTGAAGATAAGTTGGATATCTTTAGACTAAATTTTGCTATGATTACTTTGATTCCAAAAGAAAATGATGCTAGGACTATGAGGAAGTTTAGGCCTATAAGTCTCTTGAATTGTAGCTTCAAGATTTTCTGTAAAGTCTTAACAAATAGATTGGCTAAAATAATAGGGAGGTTAATTTCTTATAATCAATCTGCTTTTATCAAGGGCAGATATATTTTAGAGAGTGTGGTCACTGCACATGAAATTGTGCATGAGGTTCATAGGAGGAAGAAAGAGGGGTTTGTCTTTAAAATTGATTATGAAAAGGCATATGACAGGGTTAATCTAGATTTCCTTTATGAGATCTTGCATCTTAGGGGTTTTAGTCCTTTCTGGATTAGGTTGATTAAACAGCTAACTTCTGGTGGATCAGTGGGTGTGAAAATTAATGAGGTTGAAAGTGATTTTTTCCTTATTGGTAAAGGCTTAAGACAGGGAGATCCCTGTCTCCTGGTCTTTTTAATTTTGTAGTAGATGTGTTCTCAAAAATGCTCCTCAAAGGGGGCAATGAGGGATTGGTTAGGGGTCTGTGTCCTGAATTTGTTCCTGGTGGAGTTGTTTGCTTGCAATATGCTGATGATACTTTAATTTTCTTAGAGAAAAATAATAGGATTGCAACTAATCTGAAGTGGATCTTGACTTGTTTTGAACAAATATCTGGTATGCGTATTAACTATCATAAGAGTGAGTTGATTCCTATTAATGTGGAGGTAGAGGAATGTACTTCTTTCCTGGAAACTTTTGGGTGTGTTTTGGGATCTTTCCCAATTAAGTACTTAGGAATTCCTTTGCACTATGACAAGTTAAAAAGGGAGGATTTACAACCTTTAATTGATTCTCTCTTGAGTAGATTAGCTGGTTGGAGGGGAAGTTGTTGTCCTCTGCAGCCAAAAGGGAACTAGTTAGATCAGTATTAGCTAGTATTCCTATTTATTTGCTTTCTTTCTTTAAGTTCCCTAAATGGGCTCTAAAATTGATTAATACTCAATTGGCTAATTGTATGTGGAATGATGAGGAAGGAAATAATAAAATTCATTTAGCTAATTGGCAGTCTGTATGTATGAAAAAAGAGTTTGGTGGCATGGGTATTCCCAACCTGCAAGACTTAAATTTGTGCCTTCTAGGGTCTTGGATTAAAAGATACATACAAGGGGAAGGAACTTTATGGAGGAAAATTATTGATAGTAAGTATAACACTAGGGATCCAAACATCCTCTGCTGCCATGATGCTCACCCTTCTACCTTCTGGAAAGGGGTAATGGGAGCTGCAGAGGCTGTTAGGTTTGGCTATAAGTGGAAAATAGGGAATGGTAGGAGTGTGAGGTTTTGGGAGGACATTTGGTTTGGTAATTCTAACCTAGCTACTCAATTTTGGGACATTTACTTTGTGTGTAATCAGCAAACTAAAACTGTTAGGGATATTTGGGATGGTACAAATTTGAGATGTGATTTTAGGAGAACCTTCTCGGATGACATGATGTCTCAATGGCAAGAAGTGTTAGCTATTGCTGAGACTATAGTTTTTAGTGAAGATGAGGATCAGTTGATCTGGTCCTATGAAACAAATGGGGTTTATTCTTCAAAGTCTATGTATGCTATAGTTAATTTTAGAGGTGTGACCCCAATTTACTTACCTGCTGTTTGGGATTTAAAAATCCCTCCAAGAATCCAGATCTTCCTGTGGCTGTTGTCACAAAATAAAATCATGACTAGGGATAATCTGAGGAGGAGAGGTATTCCAAAACCTATGGAATGCTCTTTCTGTAAAGAGTTTGAAAGTGTTCATCATCTCTTTTTTGATTTTCTTGTGGCAAAACAGATATGGAGTCTGGTGGAGGAGGTGTTTAGATATAGGGTAGATAAATACTTGGACATAGCTAGTAGGTGGCTGTGTAATAAGAAATTTCTGCAGTTTAATTTCATTTCTTCTGCTGTTCTTTGGGGGATTTGGAATTCTAGGAATAGTTTAGTGTTTAATAGACTTACTTGGTTGAACTTAAAGCAGGTGTGGAGTGTGATCTTGTCATACCTAAGGAATTGGAAAGTTCCTTTCAAGGATCAGGTGTGGAAGGAGGTGGATTTGTTCATGGAGTTGCTGGTGAGAAGAATCAAAGCTCCGTCGAGGTCGGCACAAACTCGAAGTGTTCCTCTTTCGACTTGGATCACTTCTGGGCTCCTCGCTTCCAAGATGTCACATGGCGGGAGAGCTTCGCTTGATTTCCTGAAGGAACATCCGGAAGAGGAAGCCTCGGTGCATGTGGTGCTGTGAGCAAAACGCCAGGAAAAAGAGCAGGAGAATGCTGCTTTTGGGTTGCAGTAGTTAGTGTTTTCCTTGCTGGTTTAGCTATTTACTGTTTGTAAGAAGCTGGTTGGTAGCTTTTGTGGGTGCGCTTTTGTTTGCGCTGAGCTGGTTCTTGGTCGGTTCGGTCGCTCCTGGAGGAGTTGATGTTGTTTGTTTCTAAACTAGGTTGTTGTTTAGGCTACAAAAGTGTTAGCAGGGTTCTCTGGGTGCGTTTTATTTCTGTAAAACTGATGACACTGGTTTCTTTTCGGCATGAAATGGAACCGGGGAGAATGTCTCCCTGAGAATCTGTTATCACCAGAATTTGACCGAATCAGGAGGTGGGCCGTAAGAGAGATGGGCTTGGAAAATTACACGTGGAAGATCTCTGAAGCGGCCTTGCACGAGGAATTTGGGCTAGAGTGCCCGTGTATCTTTAATTATGGTAGATTATATCTTAGATTAAAAGTTAGAGTTTGTATCGTGCACGGTGGGATTATTCCCACGTTAGAAAGTCCCCTGGACTATAAATATGTATCTAGGGTTTATGGAATAAACAACAACTCACGTTCAACCAAACAAATCAATCTCGGCGCATCGCCAACTCCTTCGTCTCGAGGGTTTCTACCGGTAGCGACATGCTGCCTAGATCGCATCTTGCGATCTAGGCGGCACAAGCTCCACGTTGTTCATGCGTTGCTCGTACTTGAAGCCTTTTTGATGGCGAGCAACGTAGTTATCATAGATATGTTAGGGTTAGCATTGTTCTTCGTTTAAACATGCTATCGTAGTGCAACCCTTGCATGTCTAGCCGCCCTCACACCTATCTCGGGTGTGGGGGCGGCACCCGCTTGATCATTATTTAGTAGATCTGATCCGTTACGATTGCTCCTTGTTCTACAAGGATTAGTTTAATATCTGCAATAGTTAGGCCTTACAAAGGGGTGGAGGATCCAGCGGCACGTAGGGTGTCGTTCGCAAGTCCTAAACGGGATGTTCCGGGGATCAACTTCGTGTTGGTTTTTAGGCCTTGTTTAGGATCGGCTTACGATCACCGTGCGTGGCCGCGAGGCCCAACCTGGAGTAGGATGATCCTATTATGCGGTGAAAACCCTAAATCATCGTAGATCTCATTAGCTTTATCTTGATCAAGCAGGACCACCATATATTCGTGCACCCCGTACGAATCATGGGTGGATCGGCTCCTTGAGCCGATTCACAGGATAACCCGAGAGCCGATCGAGGCTCGTATTTAATGTTTACGTGTATGCCATGCGAGGAAACTAAGCGAGGCATCTCCATCACCTTCCCGACTAGGTATAGGTCAGGTGGCACGCCCTTGCACTCAGCATCGGACGTGTGACCAGAAGTGCTTTGCGGGCCGTCGCTCGGAGGGACCTCAGCCAGCCGCAGCTCTAGGTTGTTCCCGGCTCTACGGTGTTGACCGTCGCTGCCCGCCGGTGGGTTTCGGACGACAACACATTCTGGCACGCCTAGTGGGACAATCGTCTACATCAACCACATCGCCATCTACATCTGAGATGGCGGACGGCACGCCAGTCACCTACGAGGAGCTGCCCGACGAGCTCAAGAAGAGGTATGACGAGATCAAAGTCACCCTCGAAGCCGACCTCATCGGCTCTTTTCAGAGAACCCGTTCCCATGGCATCAGATGGAAGGGGTTCTCACCACAAGGTGCACTCGATGGGATAGACCTCTGCTGCCCGTCGGAGGAACGCACCGGGTCCCTGCGGCGAGGAGATCAACTACTTGGTGGCTCATTCGCTACACCGCCACTACGAGAACCTGGTCAACACGTTGGAGCGTGTCGCTCTTCGCGTGATCCGGGAGATCATGAGGCACCAGTACTCGCCGTCAGGACCAGCTCTCGGGACGCATCAAGGAGAGTTGCCACTCCAGTCCCGTCCACCGCTGCCATATGCGTTGGCAGCACCGGAAGTGCCGGCTACACCGGCATTCGTCGTCTACAAGATTGGTGGTGACCCTAGTGACTACCAGTTCTTGCCCGAGGCGCCTAAGGAGATCCCTCACGGGTACACGTGCACGTATGTGCCAGATTGTGGCAACTGGGCAATCGCAAACCAGGCCACAACATCAGGGACTTCTGGGAAAACAGGAGGAACGTCAGCGACAGAGCTTGAGAAGCAGACGTGGCTAGCTAAGTACGCCACCCCGACGAACCTCCAGAGCCCAGCTCCTGCAGTTGGCTCAGAGCTGGAAAAGCAAACATGGCTGGCTAAGTACGCCACCCCGGCGAATCTTCGAGTTCAACTCCTGCGGCCAGCCACGGCGGATCAGATCGGTACCATGCCGAGAGACCAGATCAGCATGGTGCCGAAAAGAAGGGCAATCGGCTATTCCAAGCCGTACCCCGACGAGTACGAGATGATCCCGCTGCCACCTAAATATCGGCTCCCTGATTTCTCCAAATTCAGTGGATCAGATGGCTCCAGCTCCATCGAGCACATAGGCCGATATTTGGCACAACTAGGACCGGCTTCAGTGTTGGATCAACTACGCGTGAGGCTCTTCTCACAGTCCCTCACGGGATCGGCTTTCGGATGGTACACCTCATTGCCACCAGACTCCATCCGGACTTAGAAGCAGTTGGAAGAGCAGTTCCATATGCAGTACCATTCAGAGGCTTCCGAGTCTGGCATTGCCGATCTAGCACAACTACGTCAGAAGCGCGGAGAACCGTGACGAGAATACATCCAGCGCTTCGAGGAATCTTAGGAACCGATGTTATTCGGTTCGTATAACGGAAAAAGAAGCGATCGAGTTGGCGGTAGCGAGGCCTTGCCACACAGCTCAAGGACATGGCCTCCCAAGCAGATTATCCCTCGCCGGCGCACATGGTTCGAAGCTGTCAGCATATGAACAGCGCCACCCGGACCTGTACCAAGACAAGTTCAAGCGTGCAGTAGTCCTGGTCGATGCAGAGGAGGACGAAGTTCCTGCGGGAGACCAAGAGGTAGCAGTGGCTGAATGGACTCGGGGAGGAACCCCCGTGTCCTGCAAATGGGTAAAGCCACCAGGCCCGCCCAGGGGATTTTATTTTGACGTGACCAAGACTGAGCAAATCTTCGACCTCCTGCTCAAGGAGAAACAGTTGACGATTCCTGAAGGTCTCAAATTCCCCACGGCGCAAGAGCTGAACGGAAAGCCATACTGCAAATGGCACAACTCGCTCTCCCATGCCACCAACGACTGCAGGGTATGGCGTCAGCACATCCAAGCGGCGATAGAAAAAGGGCGTCTAATTTTCAACCAGTACGCCATGAAGGTCGACACCTAGCCCTTTCCCGCCGTTAACATGGTGGAGTGCACTTACCCCGAAGGTTGCCGGCCGGGATCCTCGTTCGGCATCAACATGGTAGGACCCGGGAACCACTGCGGCAAAGATGGAGACGAGGGCAGCTGCTCTCGTAGCAAGGACACAGAGGAGGCCGCTCCACGCGATCGGCTCCATCATGATGGCAAGCGCTACGTCACAGAGGGAGAGGTAAAGAACATAAGATATCAGCGACCCCTCTCTGATCACCTCCTCAACAAGTATGTGAGTCAGTATGACCAACGCCGACGGTCCAGCTATGATGATGAGAGAGATCGTCTGGCTAGAGAAGCCAGAAGACATCGTCGGCATGATCGCGATGAGGAGGAGCACGAGCGCCGTGCCACGGAAAAATCAAGGGAGCAAGATGACAACGCCAGGCACTGGGACTGCCCCTTCTTCAGACACTGCTGGGATTCAGGAATGAGCCGATTGCCCACAATCGGCAATTGCCCAGAATGCAACCAGAAGAAGAAGGAGGCAGCCAACGTGTCTGTGTTCAAGCGCCTAGGGCCTCTCCCGCCACAAAGCAAACGCGCTGAGTCACCTCGCTGGGCAGATCTCGAGGATTCTGAAGACGAGGGACAAGAAGAGGAAGGAGACAGGTACCACCGGCCAAGGTGGTGCCCTGACGGACTCAGCCGTTCACAAAAGCGTAGGGTGCAGCGATTGCGCGGCCTGGAGGAAGCCGAAAGGTTGTACTTGCATACTTTAAGGAAGGCACGACCTGATTTGGCTGCGAAAGTTCAGCGGACCCTGGATGAGGAGGGTCGTCCACAGAAAATGGAGTGGCGCCCCAAGCAAAGGAAAGCCGATGATGAAACATCGGCTGGCACAAACATGGTGCTCGTCCTTCCGACGGAGCTTAGTGCTCCACGATTCTACGATGCACTCAAGGTGGACGACAGCAGGCGCATCAAGTCAGAGGTTGGGTTGGTTTTATCCAGCCTGACCGAGTAGCAAGGACAGAGCAATGAGCGAACGGGGCGAGGCTGATCCTTGTGATCGGCCCCGAAAATTTATGGAGAAACATTACAGAACCTTCATCAAGCAAGCAACGTGGAGGCCGATTCCAGCAATCGGCCAAAAAAATTATCCTCACCATCCATTCTACCTGGGTTCAATGTTTGATCCAGCAGGGAATACCTAAAGAGCCGATACCATCAAGTCTTTTGACAGAATCGGCTCGGGGGGGCGCCTAGGTGGATAGAACACGAGGATATGAAGAAGGAGTATCTTTCAAACGCCCAGCAGCCCAAGATATTCTTTGATGATGGGTATTGAAGTATGGGGGCCGATACATACATGAATCGGCCGTAAAAAAAAATCGAAAATTTTTAAGCACAGCCGATGCCGCAGTCATCGACTTAAGGGTAGAAAGCTGATGCATGACCATCGACTAGGTGCAACTGTTATAAGCAGAGGGTCAATGGAGCAGGAAGTGAGCCACGAAGAGAGATTCTAATGGAAGAGCTCCTCAATGGAGTGGTTTGATGACTCAGATCTTCTCTCCAAGAACCTCTGGATTCTTTTTGCGAGTATTCGAGTTCGCAGTATCAGCTGGGGCAGGTTTGAGGGATCATGACCCTGACCAATACCAAGCGCAGCATGGATGTACAGATCAGGTTAAGGATGGGTTGCATCAGATCCACCAAAGGAAAGGAGCCGATCTGACTTGCAAGGCGCGAGAAGTGGACTGAAGAAGCTCGGGCGGCAGCTCGCCCTGAAGGTTCTCTGCTTTGGGGAGCCGATTTTGTTGAAATCGGCTGACTCTGCATAGGCGGCACATTTGGCTGATCCATTACCGTTCTCGCCTCGACTGAGACTCGGGGGGCAGCTGGCCTGGTGGATGCTCTGTTTTTGAAAGCCGATCGCAGTCGCATCGACTGGCCCCGCATTGTGATCTCCTCTGGAATAGTAAGGTGTTGCAAAAGAAGACTACTAAAGCTATGGAGAGGAATCGGGAAAGGAGGCCGTCGGCTTTTACAGGTTTTGGACCGTCCTGTCGCTGCAAGAGAAGGAAAGGGACTGGATTCTTAAAATAGCCGATGAGTAGTCATCGGCTAAGGGATTGCGAAGAATTATGGTCAGATATCAAATCGCAGCCTGAAATTGAGAAGTGCTTGACCGACGGGCTAATCGACATGGGGGTCCGGCTTCATGGGCCTCCAAAAGAAAAGAAATCCGATACGTTGCTATCGGTCTTGGCATGACAGGCGGAAGGAATGAAATTGGAGTAATTGAAGGATGAATTGAAAGAACAATTTCATTAATTCAAAGGAGCGGCTTTACAAGAAAGAGCCGATGGCTCTCAAAAGAGGGATCTGGTGCCTAGTGCACTGCTACTACTAGTCCTATTCTACTAGTCGTCGCTGTCCTCGTCATCACCGCCGTCGATGTCGTCGGCGCTGCTCCCAGGAAGCTCCTCGTCGCTGCTGCCCCAGCCCTTGGCCGGAGCCTCGTCCTCCTCGTCATCATCATCATCCTCGCTGTCCGCCCAATAGCGGAAGCGTTTCGTCGGCAGATACCCAGCGGAAGAGGAAGATTCATCTTCCTCCTCCTCTTCTCCTTCTTCGTCGTCATCTTCGTCTTCGCTGTCCGCCCACATACGGGAGCGCTTCCTCGGCGGGAGCTTGGCGGAGGGGGAGGCCTTGGCCTTCGCTACTTCTCCTTCGTTCTTCTCATTGCCGGAGGAGAGGGGGTTCACTTCGGAGTGAAGGTTGTCCTCGTTCTTCCTCGTCGGCGAGGATTGGAGGGGGAGGCCGGAGGGGGAAGAGGAAGAGGAAGACATTGCTACAGGAGAAGAGGGTTTTTTGGTGCCGATGGCCGGAACAGAGGATGAAGAGGGCTAATCGATCGGCACAGTTAAATAATGGGAAGCTTGGTGGGAATTTAACGCCATTACAGTTTCCGAGGAGGTGATGCCAGAGCTATCGAATTTTGCAGAGAAGCTGAGAAGACTCTGCTCTGCCACGACATGACCCGACGAAAGAAAAGCGTAATGATTTTGGAAATGTCATTTCCAAAACCAGGGGGGCATGTGTTATCACCAGAATTTGACCGAATCAGGAGGTGGGCCGTAAGAGAGATGGGCTTGGAAAATTACACGTGGAAGATCTCTGAAGCGGCCTTGCACGAGGAATTTGGGCTAGAGTGCCCGTGTATCTTTAATTATGGTAGATTATATCTTAGATTAAAAGTTAGAGTTTGTATCGTGCACGGTGGGATTATTCCCACGTTAGAAAGTCCCCTGGACTATAAATATGTATCTAGGGTTTATGGAATAAACAACAACTCACGTTCAACCAAACAAATCAATCTCGGCGCATCGCCAACTCCTTCGTCTCGAGGGTTTCTACCGGTAAGCGACATGCTGCCTAGATCGCATCTTGCGATCTAGGCAGCACAAGCTCCACGTTGTTCATGCGTTGCTCGTACTGAAGCCTTTTTGATGGCGAGCAACGTAGTTATCATAGATATGTTAGGGTTAGCATTGTTCTTCGTTTAAACATGCTATCGTAGTGCAACCCTTGCATGTCTAGCCGCCCTCACACCTATCTCAGGTGTGGGGGCGGCACCCCGCTTGATCATTATTTAGTAGATCTGATCCGTTACGATTGCTCCTTGTTCTACAAGGATTAGTTTAATATCTGCAATAGTTAGGCCTTACAAAGGGGTGGAGGATCCAGCGGCACGTAGGGTGTCGTTCGCAAGTCCTAAACAGGATGTTCCGGTGTTGACTGCCAAAACCCACCGGCGGGCAGCGACGGTCAACACGGTAGAGCCGGGAAGAGCCTAGAGCTACGGCTGGCTGAGACCCCTCCGAGCGACGGCCCGCAAAGCACTTCTGGTCACACGTCCGATGCGAATTGCAAGGGCGTGCCACCTGACCTATACCTGGTCAGGAAGGTGATGGAGATGCCTCGCTTAGTTTCCTGCATGGCATACACGTAAACATTAAATACGAGCCTCGATCGGCTCTCGAGGTTATCCCGTGAATCGGCTCAAGGAGCCGATCCACCCATGATTCGTACGGGGTGCACGAATATATGGTGGTCCTGCTTGATCAAGATAGAGCTAATGAGATCTACGACGATTTAGGGTTTTCACCGCATAATCGGATCATCCTACTCCAGGTTGGGCCTCGCGGCCACGCACGGTGATCGTAAGCCGATCCTAAACAAGGCCTAAAAACCAACACGAAGTTGATCCCCGGAACATCTTGTTTAGGACTTGCGAACGACACCCTACGTGCCGCTGGATCCTCCCCCCCTTTGTAAGGCCTAACTATTGCAGATATTAAACTAATCCTTGTAGAACAAGGAGCAATCGTAACGGATCAGATCTATTAAATAATGATCAAGCCGGGTGCCGCCCCACACCCGAGATAGGTGTGAGGGCGGCTAGACATGCAAGGGTTGCACTACACTAGCATATTACGCGAAGAACTATGCTAACCCTAACACATCTATGATAACTACGTTGCTCGCCATCAAAAAGGCTTCGAGTACGAGCAACGCATGAACAACGTGGAGCTTGTGCTGCCTAGATCGCAAGATGCGATCTAGGCAGCATGTCGCTTACCGGATAGAAACCCTCGAGACGAAGGAGTTGGCGATGCGCCGAGATTGGTTTGTTTGGTTGAACGTGTGTTGTTGTTTATTCCGTAAACCTTAGATACATATTTATAGTCCAGCGGACTTTCTAACGTGGGAATATCCCACCGTGCACGATACAAACTCTAACTTTTGATCTAAGATATAATCTACCATAACTAAAGATACACGGGCACTCTAGCCCAAACTCTTCGTGCAAGGCCGCTTCAGAGATCCTTCACGTGCAATCTTTCAAGCCCTTCTCTCTTACGGCCCACCTCCTGATTTGGCCAAAATCTGGTGATAACACATGCCCCCCTGGTTTTGGCAATGATAATTCCAAAACCACTCTGTTTTCCTTCGAAGGGTCATGTCGTGGCAGAGCAGAGCCGTTGCAACATCCGTCATCATTATGCCCTGTCTTCTCAGCTTCTCTGCAAATTCTGATAGCTTTGGCATCAACTCCTTGGAAACTGTAATGGCATTAAATCTCCACCAGATTTCTCATTATTTAACCGTGCCGATCGATTAGCCCTCTTCATCCTCTGTTCTGTTCCGGCCATCGGCACCAAAAAACCCTCTTCTCCTGTAGCAATGTCTTCCTCTTCCTCTTCCCTCTCAGGCCTCCCCCTCCAATCCTCGCCGAAGAGGAAGAACGAGGACAACCTTCACTCCGAGGTGAACTCCCTCTCCTCCGACAAGGAGAAGAAAGAAGGAGAAGTAGCGCAGGCCAAGGCCTCCCCCTCCGCCAAGCTCCCGCCGAAGAAGCGCTCCCGTATGTGGGCGGACAGCGAGGACGAAGATGACGACGAAGAAGGAGAAGAGGAGGAGGAAGATGAATCTTCCTCCTCCGCTGGGTACCCGCCGACGAAGCGCTTCCGCTCCTGGGCGGACAGCGAGGATGATGATGATGAAGAGGAGGACGAGGCTCCGGCCAAGGGCTGGGGCAGCAGCGACGAAGAGCTTCCTGGGAGCAGCGCCGACGACATCGACGGCGGTGATGACGAGGACAGCGACAACTAGTAGAATAGGACTAGTAGTAGCAGTGCACTAGGCACCAGATCCCTCTTTTGAGAGCCATCGGCTCTTTCTTGTAAAGCCGCTCCTTTGAATTAATGAAATTGTTCTTTCAATTCATCCTTCAATTACTCCAATTTCATTTCTTTCGCCTATCATGCCAAGACCGATAGCAACGTATCGGATCTCTTTTCTTTTGGACGCCCGTGAAGCTGGACTCACCTGCCGATTAACCCGTCAGTCAAGCACTTCTCAATTTCAGGCTGCGATTTGATATTTGACCATAATTTTTCGCAATCCTTTAGCCGATGACTACTCATCGGCTATTTCGAGAATCCAGTCCCTTTCCTTCTCTTGCAGCGACGGGACGGTCCAGAACCTGTAAAAGCCGACGGCCTCCTTTCCGATTCCTCTCCATAGCTCCAGTAGTCTTCTTTTGCAACACCTTACTACTTCAGAGAAGATCATAATGCAGGGCCAGTCGATGTGACTCCCATCGGCTCCCAAATCAGAGCATCTACCAAGTTAACTGCCCCCCGAGCCTTAGTCGAGGCGAGAACGGAAATGGATCAGCCAAAAGTGCCGCCTATGCAGAGTCAGCCGATTTCAACAAAATCGGCTCCCCAAAGCAGAGAACCTTCAAGGCGAGCTGCCCCCCGAGCTTCTTCAGTCCACTTCTTGCGCCTTGCAAGTCAGATCGGCTCCTTTCCTGCACTGAACGTCGATGTCGACGTGAACTTTGAGCATATAACCAGCAGGTCTTGGTCTTGTGTGACTGTACTAGAGTCGATGGCTGCGCATCGACTTCAAAAATTTTTTTTATTTGGCCGATTTTTCTTAATCGGCCCCCAATGTTTCACTGCACGCATGTTTACACATGTTTATCTGCACACGTTCATCTAACTATATGCCCCCCGAGCCGATATCTGCCAGATGACTACAGATATCGGCTTGTACGGATAGCCAGGGCACTGCACTTGCACGTCGGCTCCGCAAAGATTCGTGCTGACTTTCATCTGCCGACGTGGCCACTGCTCAGTAGATCGATGCTAAGCAGAACATGTGGTGAAGGTGATTTTGGCCGATTGCTGGAATCGGCCTCCATATCCATTGGAGCGCTGACTGAAGGTTCCGTAATGTTCCTTCATAATTTATGGGGCCGATCACAAGGATCAGCCTCGCCCGGTTTGCTCATTGGTTTAATCTCGCTACTCGGTCAGGCTGGATAAAACCAACCCAACCTCTGACTTTATGCGCTTGCTGTCGTCCACCTTGAGTGCATCGTAGAATCGTGGAGCACTAAGCTCCGTCGGAAGGACGAGCACCATGTTCGTGCCAGCCGATGTTTCATCATCGGCTTTCCTTTGTTTGGGGCGCCACTCCATTTTCCGTGGACGACCCTCTTCATCCAGGGTTCGCTGAACTTTTGCAGCCAGATCAGGTCGTGCCTTCCTTAAAGTACGCAGGTATAACCTTTCGGCTTCCTCCAGGCTGCGCAATCGCTGAACCCTGCGCTTTTGGGAACGGCTGAGTCCGTCAGGGCACCACCTTGGCCGGTGGCACCTGTCTTCTTCTTCTTCTGGTCCCTCGTCTTCGGAATCCTCGAGATCTGCCCAACGAGGTGACTCAGCGCGTTTGCTTTGTGGCGGGAGAGGCCCTAGGCGCTCGAACACAGATACATTGGCTGCCTCCTTCTTCTTCTGGTTGCATTCTGGGCAGTTGCCGATTGTGGGCAATCGGCTCATTCCTGAATCCCAGCAGTGTCTGAAGAAGGGGCAGTCCCAGTGCCTGGCGTTGTCATCTTGCTCCCTTGATTCTTCTGCGGCACGGCGCTCGTGCTCCTCCTCATCGCGATCATGCCGACGATGTCTTCTGGCTTCTCTAGCCAGACGATCTCCTTCATCATCATAGCTGGACCGTCGGCGTTGGTCATACTGCCTTACATACTTGTTGAGGAGGTGATCAGAGAGGGGTCGCTGATATCTTATGTTCTTCACTTCCCCCTCTGTGACGTAGCGCTTGCCATCATGATGGAGCCGATCGCGTGGAGCGGCCTCCTCTGTGTCCTTGCTATGAGAGCAGCTGCCCTCATCTCCATCTTTGCTAGAGTGGTTCCCAGGTCCTACCATGTTGATGCTAAACGAGGACCCTGGCTGGCAACCTTCAGGGTAAGTGCAGTCTACCATGTTAACGGCGGGAAAGGGCTTGGTGTCGACCTTCATGGCGTACTGGTTGAAAATTAGACGCCCTTTTTCTATCGCCGCTTGGATGTGCTGACGCCACACCCTGCAGTCGTTGGTGGCATGGGAGAGCGAGTTGTGCCATTTGCAGTATGGCTTTCCGTTCAGCTCTTGCGCCGTGGGGAATTTGAGACCTTCAGGTATCTTCAATCGCTTTTCCTTGAGTAGGAGGTCGAAGATTTGCTCAGTCTTGGTCACGTCAAAATCAAACCCCCGGGCGGGCCCGGCGGCTTTACCCATTTGCATGACACGGGGGTTCCTCCCCGAGTCCATTCAGCCGCTGCTACCTCTTGGTCTCCCGCAGGAACTTCGTCTTCCTCTCGCATCGACCGGGACTACTGCACGCTTGAACTTGTCTTGGTACAGGTCCGGGTGGCGCTGTTCATATGCTGACAGTTTCTGAACCATATGCGCCAGTGAGGGATAATCTGCTTGGGAGGCCATGTCCTTGAGCTGCGTTGCAAGGCCTGCTACCGCCAACTCGACTGCTTCTTTTTCAGTTATACGAACCGAATAACATCGGTTCCTAAGGTTCCTGAAGCGCTGGATGTACTCTGTCACAGTTTCTCCGCGCTTCTGACGTAGTTGTGCTAGATCGGCAATGCCAGACTCGGAAGCCTCTGAATGGTACTGCATATGGAACTGCTCTTCCAACTGCTTCCAAGTCCGGATGGAGTCTGCTGGCAAAGAGGTGTACCATCCAAAAGCCGATCCCGTGAGGGACTGCGAAAAGAGCCTCACGCGTAGCTGATCCAACACTGAAGCCGGTCCTAGTTGCGCCAAATATCGGCCGACGTGCTCGATGGAGCTGGAGCCATCTGATCCACTGAATTTGGAGAAATCAGGGAGCCGATATTTGGGTGGTAGCGGGATCATCTCGTACTCGTCGGGATACGGCTTGGAATAGCCGATTGCCCTTCTTTTCGGCACCATGCCGAACTGGTCTCTCAGTATGGTACTGATTTGATCCGCTGTGCTGGCTGTAGGAGTTGAACTCTGAAGATTCGCCGGGGTGGCGTACTTAGCTAGCCATGTTTGCTTTTCCAGCTCTGAGCCAACTGCAGGAGCTGGGCTCTGGAGGTTCGTCGGGGTGGAGTACTTAGCTAGCCACGTCTGCTTCTCAAGCTCTGTCGCTGACGTTCCTCCTGTTTTCGCCGGAGTCCCTGATGTTGTGGCCTGGTTCGTGAGTGTCCAGTTGCCACAATCTGGCACATACGTGCACGCATATCCGTGAGGGATCTCCTTAGGCGCCTCGGGCAAGAACTGGTAGTCACTAGGGTCACCACCAATCTTGTAGACGACGAATGCCGGTGTAGCCGGCACTTCTGGTGCTGCCAACGCATATGGCAGCGGTGGACGGGACTGGAGTGGCAACTCTCCTTGATGCGTCCCGAGAGCCGGTCCTGACGGCGAGTACTGGTGTCTCATGATCTCCTGGATCACGCGAAGAGCGACACGCTCCAACGTGTTAACCAGGTTCTCAGAGTGGCGGTGTAGCGAGTGAGCCACCAAGTAGTTGATCTCCTGCCGCAGGGACCTGGTGCGTTCCTCCGACGGGGCAGAGAGGTCTATCCCATCGAGTGCACCTTGAGGCGAGAACCCTTTCCATCTGATGCCATGGGAACGGGTTCTGTGAAAAGAGCCGATGAGGTCGGCTTCGAGGATGACTTTGATCTCGTCATACTTCTTCTTGAGCTCGTCGGGCAGCTCCTCGTAGGTGACTGGCGTGCCGTCCGCCATCTCAGATGTAGATGGCGATGTGGTTGATGTAGACGATGGTCCCACCGGGCGTGCCAGAATGTGTTGACTGCCAAAACCCACCGGCGGGCAGCGACGGTCAACACGGTAGAGCCGGGAAGAGCCTAGAGCTGCGGCTGGCTGAGACCCCTCCGAGCGACGGCCCGCAAAGCACTTCTGGTCACACGTCCGATGCGAATTGCAAGGGCGTGCCACCTGACCTATACCTGGTCAGGAAGGTGATGGAGATGCCTCGCTTAGTTTCCTGCATGGCATACACGTAAACAATAAATACGAGCCTCGATCGGCTCTCGAGTTATCCTGTGAATCGGCTCAAGGAGCCGATCCACCCATGATTCGTACGGGGTGCACGAATATATGGTGGTCCTGCTTGATCAAGATAGAGCTAATGAGATCTACGACGATTTAGGGTTTTCACCGCATAATCGGATCATCCTACTCCAGAGTTGGGCCTCGCGGCCACGCACGGTGATCGTAAGCCGATCCTAAACAAGGCCTAAAAACCAACACGAAGTTGATCCCCCCCGGAACATCCTATTTAGGACTTGCGAACGACACCCTACGTGCCGCTGGATCCTCCCCCTTTGTAAGGCCTAACTATTGCAGATATTAAACTAATCCTTGTAGAACAAGGAGCAATCGTAACGGATCAGATCTACTAAATAATGATCAAGCCGGGTGCCGCCCCCACACCTGAGATAGGTGTGAGGGCGGCTAGACATGCAAGGGTTGCACTACACTAGCATATTACGCGAAGAACTATGCTAACCCTAACACATCTATGATAACTACGTTGCTCGCCATCAAAAAGGCTTCAGTACGAGCAACGCATGAACAACGTGGAGCTTGTGCTGCCTAGATCGCAAGATGCGATCTAGGCAGCATGTCGCTTACCGGATAGAAACCCTCGAGACGAAGGAGTTGGCGATGCGCCGAGATTGGTTTGTTTGGTTGAACGTGTGTTGTTGTTTATTCCGTAAACCCTAGATACATATTTATAGTCCAGCGGACTTTCTAACGTGGGAATATCCCACCGTGCACGATACAAACTCTAACTTTTGATCTAAGATATAATCTACCATAACTAAAGATACACGGGCACTCTAGCCCAAACTCTTCGTGCAAGGCCGCTTCAGAGATCCTTCACGTGCAATCTTTCAAGCCCTTCTCTCTTACGGCCCACCTCCTGATTTGGCCAAAATCTGGTGATAACATCCGGGGATCAACTTCGTGTTGGTTTTTAGGCCTTGTTTAGGATCGGCTTACGATCACCGTGCGTGGCCGCGAGGTCCAACCTGGAGTAGGATGGTCCGATTATGCGGTGAAAACCCTAAATCGTCGTAGATCTCATTAGCTTTATCTTGATCAAGCAGGACCACCATATATTTCGTGCACCCCGTACGAATCATGGGTGGATCGGCTCCTTGAGCCGATTCACAGGATAACCTGAGAGCCGATCGAGGCTCGTATTTAATGTTTACGTGTATGCCATGCAGGAAACTAAGCGAGGCATCTCCATCACCTTCCTGACCAGGTATAGGTCAGGTGGCACGCCCTTGCACTCAGCATCGGACGTGTGACCAGAAGTGCTTTGCGGGCCGTCGCTCGGAGGGACCTCAGCCAGCCGCAGCTCTAGGTTGTTCCCGGCTCTACGGTGTTGACCGTCGCTGCCCGCCGGTGGGTTTCGAACGACAACACATTCTAAAAAAAAAATGCTGTGTAGAAATCGAAACAAGAAACATGATCGAGTCTCGATTTAGTTGTGACGCAAAATTCAACCATGGCCATTCAAAATCCCATGTTCTGGCTCCTGATTCCCGAACAGAGTTATGTACACTGCAGTGATTACCAGCCAAATTGGCGGCAAATTCAGAATCACGCCGCTGCGCCGCTCGTCCCAGTGACCGCCACGCTGAACGGCTCCAGCTCCAGCGAGCCCTCGACCAAACCCGCGCCGCAGATTCCGTCTTCATCGCCGTCGTCTTCGCCGCATCCGTTCAGCCACGTAAGGTTCTTGGGATCCTCCCGTAGCAGCATGGCGTCGTACCGCGTGCTCGGGAACGCGTCCGGCCCGGCCACCCGCGCGGTGACCGTGGCCTTGCCTTTCTGAGTCGCGGCCCGGCGGCCTCTGGCGATCGAGCCGGCGGCTGAGCTCGTGGACGCGGATCCTAGGCGGCTTCTCGACGCTATGGAGGAGTGCATGCTCCGGTGCTGGACAGTCGGTCTGAGGTCCTCGTTCACCGCGCGCTTCGCGTCGGCGTTTGCCGACTTCCGAGAGCCGGTCCTCGTGAGGCCGCTGCTCGTGGCGGCTGAGGCGAGGGCGGCAGCTCGACGAGACGGTGTGGCCTTGTCGACGTTGATCTTTCGGCCGTAGTCACCGCTCCGTGATGCTCCTTTACTGGCTAACAGTTCCCCTCTCGACGCGCTCAGAGAGGCAGAGAGCCAACTCTTGGTCGACGCTGTCCTGCTCATCGCCGCCGTCCCGTTGCCGTGGCATTGCTTCACGGCCGCCGGCGCAGGTCGCGGCTTGGTGATACTGGACCGCACGACGTTCTGCGTGAGCTGAGACGTTGACATTGCGGAACTCAGCTGGCTCGCGAACCTCGAACGTGCCACGGCATTGGCGCCACGTCTAGTTGTTTGTGTGGGCTGCTCTGAGGCCACTCTGGTTGACTTGGGGCTCGAGGCAGCGGTCGTGGGAGCGCGTGGCCGCGCGATCGTCGGCGCCGAGGTCCTGGAGTCTGACGACGACGATCCCTTTGGTTGGCTCGCGGAGCCGGAGCTGGAGGAGGATACCTGTGCTTTGCCCTGGGGACGGGTCGTCGGAGAAGATGCCGCCGCAGCGCTCCTTGCCGTGGCCGGCGTGCGTGGGCTCGTCGCCGCAGACCCCGACGGCGTGGATCTCCCGGACGCGTTGCTTGGGGCGTTGATTGACGACAAAGATGCCGACGACAGTGTCTTGACGTGCGACGGGCGATAGGACGATGCGAACGCCGACGTGTTGATCGAGGAGGAGTGCGACGCGGAGCTGCTCCTCGCCAGCCTCGACGTCGGGTTCCCATTTTCCCGGCGTGTCAGGGAGAGCTGCATCGTACATATATGCCAAAATTAGCATCTAATCTGAACCTTCACATTAAGGTAATCACACAATCACGAGGCACATACCGGCGAATTACTCTTAGCATATGACGCTGATGTAGCTCTTGTAAGCCGGTTCAGCGCCGCCGTGGTGCCGCTAGTAGCCACCGGGAAACAGAGAGGTGTCGCCGGAGGAGTCAGAAGCCTACGAATGATGAAGCGAGGCCATGAGGAATAATGCAACAGAAGAAGGGATCATAGCCGTGTGAATGCTTGGAATTATCATCACGTTCTGCTAATCCGTACCAATCGTAGTCGTGCTTCCCGATCTCCGTGGAGAGCAGCTCGGTTTCGCCACCTCTCCGCCTCGTCTTTCCCCTCCGATCGGCTGGTTCTATCCCTGCATCCCAAAAGCCCTTCTTACATGAGCAATCAGAGGGAAGAACCAAGCAAAACATAAGAGGAATTCGGGAGGAGGATCAGAATCATTCTCACCGGTTTGGCCGGAGACGCGACGGTCATGTTGGCCCTCCCGTAGGGCGGAGAAGAACTCGATGCTCTCGTCCTTGGCCGCAGCTCTCCCGCTCCCGCTGCGGCGCAGGAGAAGCTGCACGGCGGCAGCAGACGCGGATGCCTTCTTCGTCGTCCTCGGGTGCGGATCACAGAGGAGCCTGCTGCTCATTTTCTCTGTGATATGATGCAGCGTTGCAACGGACGGCGATCCTTGACTTGATTGTTCTACTAACTTGTAAGGATGGTGTGAGAATGGGAGGGGGTTAAGCAACCATTAAATGCGACGAAGAGAAGAGAAATTGAGAGAGCGGGATGGTATGATCGAGTACAAAACCGTTGGAACTGTCTGGAGTTGCAACTTCCCTAGCCCTTCTGCTTCTTCTATTTCAGCTGGACGGTCCAAGTTTGGACACTACTTAGGAGACCTTTTTTTTATACTCATCAAAGTTTCACCAATTTCATTGTAAATTCTCCTGTTTTATTTTATCGGTTTTGCTAGAAATCAGGCGCCTGATTTTTATTAAGTCTAAGTCGATTTTTTAGCTATCTGATTTGTCTCGTGATCCATGCTGATATGGGAAGTGCAAGTGGATTTCAACTGGTATTTCTTAGTTGCGCACGAGTTGCAACTCATATTTTCTCAATTATACACGGGTTCTAACTAATAATTTTTTAGTTGCATATAGGTTGCAACTGATATTTTGTCAGATGCGCATGGGTTGCAACTGATATTTTACTAGTTGCGCATATATTGCAACTTGTATTTTGTTCCGATTGCGCATGGGCTGCAATTGATATTTTCTCACTTGCGTACTAGTTGCAACTGATATTTTCTCAGTTGCGCGTAAGTTATAACTTATATTTTTCAGTTGTGCATAAGTTGTAACTAATATTTTCTCAGTTACATATGCGTTCATATTTTCTCAGTTACGTATGCCTTGCAACTTGTATTTTATTAGTTACATATGCAAATTGAATAGCTAAGAAATCAACTTAGACTTAATAAAAATCAGTCGCCTGATATCTAGGCGCTCCCTTATTTTATATATCCCTAGTGAATTCAACACCATCATATGAATTTATCGTACTGCAATTTCGATTCCCTCTTTCCGTCGGCAGGCATTTCAGAGTACATTCTCTGTCCTGGAAAATGTCCTGCATACAATAATCACCAGACGTGCAAAGCTTGAACACACCCAGGACACAAAAGAAACTATCGTTGAGCGATGCACTCTGAGCAATGTGCACGTGCAACGCATACCTTTCGTATCTCTTCTGAGATTTAAAACCCTAATGTATCTTGAGAGGCAATACACAGTAGCGAATAAGAAGAGAACTCATCTGACCGCAGTTTCTTTTTCATGACCGAATATGAATGATTTTACTTGCACTAATTCTGTACAAAAGTGCAAATACTGATTCTGTACTGTAACACTAACAAGCCAGAAATCGCAGCACATCTTTACAACTACGCACCAGGTTCTATGGTGCAACATTTGCCGAAAGAATGGCATGGAATGCAGCTAGTTCCACAACCATTCGAAGCAACAGCAGAGGCCCCAACAGAAATTTGAAGGATAGTCCCTTACAAAAACATCCCTGCTATAGCCAACGACATAGAAGCTGAAAGATCGCTTGCGGTGAGACATCGTGACGCGGGTAACAGGCACCTCCGAGATGATGTGTCTCTCGGAAATGACCCTTGCAGATGGCGGAACTGGCAGCCGGCTAGCAACAACCTCTGAGGAGAACTGGTTGAGCGGGTATGAATCAGCAAAGAAAGCAGGAGTGCATTGGTATGCCTGTATGTTGCATAGTTGCACCCCTTTGGCTCTATGAAAAACTTCTTCAGGAACCGAAGCAGCTCCAGCTGCCACACTAACTTTTCTGGCGGACAGTATCTTCCTGGAAACAGCGGAAACTATGAGTCAGATCATGAGAAAAACAAGCAGTCAAACAACTTCGCAAACTAGTCCATCTGAAAGATCAAAAGAAGCAATACAGATTAATTTTTATTTAGTTACCAAAACTATATAGGTACAGCCTGTAAAGGATGGTGCAAGTATTTAACACAGACTATAAGCTCCTGCTGACTGAGACAAACTGTACAAGGCTACTGGGTATATCTAATGACATAATCCTCCACTTGTTTGCAGATAAATAAAGATTGCGTTCAACTGAAGCTGAAGCTTCATTTCATACCAGAAAACACCAATACGTGTTGATATATAATGTAATGGTTTGCAGCATCATAAGACTAAACTGAATGGCAAACTGAACCATCAATTAAAACCTCAAGCGTTCTTAAAAACTTTTCCAACCTTTAATTTCAGGCTTACTGTTACTACTCCCTCCATTTTTATATGTAAGGCCACGATGCATTTCGAGGAAAAACTTTCTAATAATTTGACCAATAAAACATAGGTTATATGACACAAAAAGCATATATCCTTGGAAACATCTTTAAAATATGAATTCAGTGGTATGCCTTTGGTGATATATAACTCATATTTTGTTGGTCAAATTATTAGTCAAAGTTCTACCTCGAGATGCATGGTGGCCTTCTATACAAAAACGGATGGAGTATTAAATGGGATTTCATAATAGATAGCATTGTAACATCATGGTAGGTTCCATTTGGACATTCACGAAAGAACACATAAATCTTTGGTTCTCTATACTTTGTCTACTCCACTATTTTCTCAATAAAAATGGATGGACCAGTTTCAGAAAAATATAAATGATAATACCATCGAACACGAGCACATCTATGTGCAAGAAGAGAACCACAGCCATCACATGTCTTGCATGTCAATATACCACGAGCTCCACATGCTATACAGGGCACCATTCCTTGACCGTTGCAGATTCCGCATCTGTGAAAAAGCAAGATGTCCCATAAATAGATGTTCATCAAGTTATGTTGTGACGATAAATGAGCTTCATTGAGGTGAATTATATACTGATGAACTGATTTAAATTTTTTTTGGCAGAACTAACACTGTATCAGATTCATCATTAGATCCATCTTGGCAAGCAACTAAACCCCTGCCTTGACATTCACAGCACTGGGTCATATGACCAGTGTTACAAGTAGGACATGGCCTTTCTCCACGACCCTTGCAATCTGTCAGAACCATTAGAATGTGGGAAATGAGAACTTAACAAAACCTGAAAGATGGTGAATAAATTACTCCCCCTATCCAAATTAGTTGACACAGGTACAGACTTTAAGGAACATTGCCTAAATCTGTGTCAATTAATCTGGATCGGAGAGAGTATGAAGTTTACATTGCTAGAATAAAAATACCGAAAGAACAAATAGGGCCATGAGCCTATGATAGAATATTGACGAGACAAAAGAACACTTGGCAAAGGTATCCTAACTCCTAACAACTTCAAAAATGAACGAAGACAAGTTAAGGTTTCAGTGATAATAATAAAAAAGAAATATTAAATCATACGGAAGTTCATCCTTTTTAATTCTTCTCCAAATCCAATGAGTTCGAATTCTGGAAGTCAGCAATTTAGTCCACAACCATTGAAATCAACAAAGACCAACGGAAGCTTATAAATGACAAAATGATCAAACAGTTTATATAGGATCTATGTTTAGTGCTGTATATCGGTCAATAAGTATTAGTTGATCCATTCATTCATGAACTGGAATACAATGTTGCTGAACATTGATAGCATAATGAAAACTACTGGTGCATCAGATGAAATTTCCATAAATAGTACAAGGTGGGATATTTATCAGTTCCTATGTCATGTCTACCCAGAATTGGATGTACTAGTTTCTTCCTTATAGAGGTCTTTTCCCACATTGTGAACTTCCAACATGAGCTTGTTTTTAGATCTATAAGATTTTTTATTGTATTTATGTTAAATTGACACTTAACTTTTGTAATAGAAAATATGGATACTTGTGAAAGCCATGCCGGTGAGAGTGATCATCCCAATTGGGTAATGGTAGCTAGGAGCCTAAGAAGATAGCCATGATCGCTCTGCTTGATTGAGGTGAGGTTAATTAGAAAATGGAAAGAAAATTAGGCCTCTACAATTCACATTGCTTTGATATTTTGCATACAATGTGTTACTTTATATATACTACGTAGCTGGCTGCCAGATGGACTCATAAACTTGGATGCAAATAACAGTATCTCTAATTCTATCTCAAACTTGAAGTATATTATATTTATATCTCTAATAGTTAATAATTTCCACTGCCACTTTAGTACAAGGTAATTTATTGAGCAATTTTTTGAGACTGAACTTATGCTTACCTAAGTTAGGAAAACTACATAAAAAGTACTCCCGCTATGCAAAAGAACCAATACAATGACTAATGAATATCATACCTGAGCATTTTTCAGGAACATCTGAATGAGGAATCTTGACTACCACTTTCTTTTCCACAAAGAGCGGGGGAAACTCAGATCTCAAATCTAGTTCCCACACACCAAGAACAGGACCGTGGTCTCTTCCATCTATGTTACCACCATGATAAGGTTCCTTTCGTATTATGGAATCCCTTTCCTCGATGAAAGTTTCCAAAGTTCCAACATATACAGTGCAGTCATTGGTGGACGTAATTTCCCATGTGCGAGCAGGTTGACTTCCCCAGCAGCATTGATGGTCGACATGATCAATAAGCAGGTTCCGTATTTCCACCTCATCCAGTGCATCCCTATCAGAAACTTCGAGTCATGCAACGGACAATTAGCCAAGTATTTGAGAAAAAGAAGCACTGCAAAGAACATAAGGATTGTATAAAAATAGAAATAAGATGTTTTAGCTTTTCGTATTTTGTACTCCCTCCGTTCACTAATATAAGATGTTATAGCTTTTTGTAGGTTCATCTAGATTGTTACGTATATAGTCTACTTTTAGTGTGTAGATTCACTCATTATGAGGTGTATCTAGTTCACTTTGAAATGTTCAAAACATCTTATATTTGTGAAAGGAGTACAATCCTACGGTATGGGCACGGCCCTTGAGGGACGATCGCCAACCATTGTGATGTTCAAACCTAATGGTCAGCATTACAATGACACAAAAAAAAAATTAGAAATAAGTATGGAGTAACAACGAATAACAACGATGAATTACCATGCGTATGTGGAGGAGTGGGGGCAGGCAATGGGGACGGGGAGAGGACGTCGCCGTATACGGACGGTGGGTAGACGTCGTCGTGGTGGGGCTCCGGGGCCGGGGGATAGTAGTTAGGTGAGGAGAAGGAGGCGGCGGACTCCTCGGCAGCGCAGAACTCCGGCCCGCCGCCGGCCCAACCTCCTCCGCCGCCGCGCAGCGCCGACGAGCTGCTGTGCACCGCTGCTGCTGCTGAAACGAAATTCCACTAAGAGGGATGAGATCGGAGATGAGATGAGATCAGATGGGCCGGTTCAATGGCGAGTGGAGGACCTGGCGGGGAGGATGATGAGAGGAGAGGCCGCCGCTGCTCCTCGCCGTCGCGCTCCGCCTCCATGGTCATCGATGCGGAGGCCGATCCTAGTCGACGAAATCGGGTTTGGTCGCGAGGGAGGTGCGGAAAGAGCGGGAGGAGAGGTTGAGATTATCGCAGCCTTCGTCGCCAAGGAATCAAGTTGAGTTCTCTCAGATTCCCCCTCCGGTACTGTCTCGTCTTGCCCAGTCCTCCCTCTAAAATCAGATCAAATCGCTATCCAATGTAAGAGCATCCCTAGTAGGACCGAAAAGGTTGGAATCAAAAAAGTCTAATTCAGTCTCCCGAAATCGTGTGTTAGGTTGATTTTGTCACTCACGCAGAAACCATAAAATCGGAACAGAACTGAAAACACGAAATTAAATTCTCACGGGAGAATTCATCGGTGAACCTATATAGATGATAGTTGATGCTTCGATTGAGCATGAAACTTTACATAATATGTACTAATAACCTAAATTAACTAACAACCACCGCGCGGCCTAATTTTGACCAAAATGCGGCCCCGAGGGCCTTTGCGCGCGCCGGCGGTGGTGGCGGAGGAAGGAGAGGTGGCGGCTCCTACTCCGAGTCAAGCTCGACGTGGCGGACGCGCTCCTCCCGGCGCGCCGCCTCGTACTCACGGACCTAGCGAACTGCATCGGCCTCCTCCCGGGGTCAGCGAGCTTGCGCCTCCGCCTCGGAGATGGCCGCCACCTGCGCGATGACAACGTCCTCCTCCTGGTTGTCGTTGACGTAGTCGCCCTCGGAGAAGGTTGGCTTCCGCACCGGCGCCGCGTCCTCCTCCTCCGATGAGCTGTCGTACACGGGCGGGCGAGGGGGTGGCTCGACCCGTCGGAGGAGGACCCATAGCCTCCGTTCGCGTACTTTGCGAGTTTCCCTGGGGCATGAGCCCCAAGTTCGTCCACCGACGGGCGCTGCGCTTGCGCGTGCCCTCCGAGCTGTTGAATTTCCGCCCCTCCGCCTCTGTGCGGAAAACGGGGGGCGCGGCGACGAATCCCCGCCGCCCAAGCCACCGCCTCCCCTAGCGGAGCTACCGCGGGTAGCCATGGGGAGGTGGAGTGACACCAAAGCGGCGCTGGCGAGGTACGGATTGCTCGTCGGAGGAGGTGGAGCGAGGGGGCGGAGCGGGCGGCAGCGGCGGAGGGGAGTAGGGTTTGGAAAACCCTCCGTGGCCCGTTTTAATACGGGGTGACGCTCGCGTTTCTCGGGCCCCCGAGAAAATTTTACGGGTCGGGCCGCCGTTTCGGGCTCTGATCTATAGCGAATTCGGCCCGAACCCGTAAATCCGCCAAAAAAGTTCAGTTTCAGCGGGATTTACGGGTTCTGTTAGAGATGCTCTAAGGGCGAGGGCGACGAAACTCCAGGACTCCTTCATATTCTAAAGTTCGAAAATCACATTTCAAAGATTTGAAATAATTCAATAAAAATCTGAATGTAGATAATTATGCAGTACAAATGTACAAATATCTTATAATGTAAGGTACACAAAAAAAACAAAAGCATGGATCCAAAAAAGGAACAATGCACATTTTTAGAAAAAAATTTGTCGCCCAAGCTACAAAGAATTTCACGTTGAAATTCTGCACGCTTGTAAAATGTATCATCAACTACATCTAAACTTTTTTCAAAATATGCTGAGACGTGGAAATATGAAAAATAAATCGAGATAGAACCTAGAAGGTGTATCAGAGAGCCAGACAAATCCACGAGGCAGTTGTTCATGAACGTGGATTGGCTGACTTTAGGAAGCTGACTTTGAGTCACTAGTAGGTGGACCCCATGCAACATAGGGTTCACATGCCAGTGACCCAAATTCAGCCAACACGGAATCAGCGAATCATGGTGGGTTATTCATGCCGTCAACAAAGGGTACTAGCTACCCCTATTCTCCGTGTTGCCACTACAACGGCAACAACTCACTAAGAGCATCTCCAGCCGTCTTCCCGACGAGGCCTCCGGCAGCCGTTTTTACATTCGGACGACGTTATTCGGTTCAGCCGCGCCCTCGGCTTCTCGTTTTCCTCTAGATTTGGCATTTCATCCATCCGGAGAGCCCAGGCTATCCCCGGCCCCCCGGGGTGCGCTCGGGGACTCTGGACGAGAGAAAACGGGGACGGGCCCGCTCTATCAGCGAGAGAACACACGAACCCCACAACTTTGTCGCCGCAAATCCCCCCTCCCCTCCCATTGCTCTGTCGCCGCCGGCACCACCCCTCGCCAATCCGTCGGCACCACCCCTCGCCAATCCGTCGGCTGGTTGCCTCAACTCCGCCGTTTCTCCACCTAGCAGCCTATATTCCGTCGTCCGTCCTGCCCTCTACGTATTTTCCGCCCTCCAAAAGATCCCTCGCGTCGCGCCTCGTCGACACGCCCGGCAGGTGTTCGTCCAATTGCCTGGCCAGAAATGGACTCCGACGAGGAGGAGGAGCAGATGTTCGCTGAGATTTTTGAAGAAGAAATGACGACCGCCGCCCAAGATGAGGAGCACATGCTGATCCTAGCTTGCCTGTCCGACTTGTACGCCGAGGCGTCCATTGGTCGTCGTGGTGGGTCGGCACCAGGTCGCTGAAAGTGCAGGCCGAGGCAGCGAATGGAGGGCTACTGCATGCTCTACGCCGACTACTTCGCGGACGATCCATTGCACGGTGAGGCTGTTTTTAGGCGTCGTTTTCAGGATGAGCCGGAAGCTCTTCTTGAAAATTGTGTATGCCCTTCGAGAGTACGACTCCTATTTCAGATGCAAGTTGGATTGCACCAGCATGGCAGGGTTCTCTGCCCTCCAAAAGTGCACGGTAGCTATACGGATGCTGGCATATGGAGCTCCTGGTGATTCTACTGATGACTATCTTCAGATGGCGGAGTCCACCGCCCTTGATTGTTTCTACCGGTTTTGCGGGGCGGTGATAGCAATGTTCGGGGACATCTACTTGTGATCACCCACTGTCGAAGACACTGCTAAGATCCTCGCTATCAATGAAGCTCGAGGATTTCCAGGGATGCTTGGAAGCATTAACTGCATGCATTGAAAATGGAAGGACCGTTTTCCTGGCAGGGAATGTACAAGGGTCACAAAAAAGGTTGCACTGTGATACTTGAGGCGGTGGCTACCTATGATCTCTGGATTTGGCACTCCTTCTTTGGTATGTGATGTCTACGCACGCTTCTATTCCTGTAGACAGTGTTGGGCCTCCAAGAGCAGAGGTTTGTAGAACAGCAGCAAGTT
The DNA here is from genome assembly GCF_022539505.1 of Lolium rigidum. NCBI lineage: Eukaryota > Viridiplantae > Streptophyta > Magnoliopsida > Poales > Poaceae > Lolium > Lolium rigidum. The sequence goes on along the minus strand of NC_061511.1, from coordinate 96,580,751 downwards.
TCCCTTAAGTGAATCACCCAAAGTTTATCGAACTCAAGGAGGTAGAGGTCAAAGATATCCCTCTCAAGCAACCCTGCAATTAAGATACAAGAAGTCTCTTGTGTCCCCAACACACCTAATACACTTGTCAGATGTATAGGTGCACTAGTTCGGTGAAGAGATAGTGAAATACAAGTAATATGGATGATTATAAGTAGTAATTGCAATCTGAAATAAAAATGGCAGAAAGCGAACATGTAGCAGAACTTGTTGAAAACGGTGTTTCAATGCTTAGAAACAAGGCCTAGGGTTCATACTTTCACTAGTGGACACTCTCAAAAATGATCACATAACTAAATAAATAATGCTACTCTCTAACACTCTCTTGTTGGATAACAAACACTATTCATTGTGTAGGGCTACAAAAGCACACCTCAAGCTGGAGTGAACAAGCTCCACAACTTCATAAAGGAATCACACACGATGCGCACACTGTCACCATCACACCGTGGAGAGTGAATCCGGAGTTCATATTAAAGTAACCTCTAGAGTGCATAATAGACCGTTGCAATTTAGACCGAGTACTAACATAGCATACACACTGTCAATAATATCATAGTAATAGTTAACTTCATAATCTACAAGAGATTACAATCATAACCTACGCCAAGTACTACATGATGCACACACTGTCAACTTTACATCATGGAGGAGGAATAGACTACTTTAATAACATCACTAGAGTAGCACATAGATTAATAGTGATACAAAGCTCATGATCACATAAAGGTCACACCATGGGAGAGAGAGATGAACCACATAGCTACCGGTAGAGCCCTCAGCCTCGGGGGAGAACTACTCCCTCCTCATCATGGGAGACAGCAATGGCGATGAAGATGGCGGTGGTTGATACGTCTCCAACGTATCTATAATTTCTGATGTTCCAGGCTAGTTTTATGACAATACCTACATGTTTTGCTCACACTTTATAATGTTTTTATGCATTTTCCGGGACTAACCTATTAACAAGATGTCGAGGTGTAAGTTCCTGTTTTCAGCTGTTTTTTGTTTCAGAAATCCTACAAAGGAAATATTCTCGGAATTGGACGAAACAAAAGCCAAACCTCGTATTTTACTGAGACGGACCCAGAGAGCCAGAGAAGTGCCGGAGGGGGGCCAAGGGGATCCCACACCATACCTGGGCGCGGGCCCCTCCCTGGCCGCGCCACCAGGTGGGGAAGCCACCCCCTGGCTCCTCCGACTCCGCCCTTTCGCCTATATATTATGTCTGTCGCGAAAACCCTAACACGATAGACGATATTCCACGAAGAGTTCTGTAGCCGCCGCCATCGCGAAGACGAGTTTCGGGGGACAGAATCTCTGTTCCGGCACGCCGCCGGGACGGGGAAGTGCCCCCGGAAGTCATCTCCATCGATGCCACCGCCTCCATCATGCTCCGTGAGTAGTTCCCCCATGGACTACGGGTTCTAGCGATAGCTAGTTGGTACTCTCTCCCATGTACTTCAATACAATGATCTCATGAGCTGCCTTACATGATTGAGATCCATCTGATGTAATCGGTGTTGTGTTTGTTGGGATCCGATGAATTGTTACATTATGATCAGTCTATCTATATAAAGTTTGTGAAGTTATTGTTGCTGCAATCTTGTTGTGTTTAATGCTTGTCACTAGTGCGCGAGTGGCATGATCTTAGATTTAAGCTCTATAATTATTGCTTAGATTGTATCTACAAGTTGTTTGCACATGTCTATGTCCGGAACCCGAGGCCCCAGAGTGACAACAACTGGGATAACTGGAGGGGATGGCTTAGATATGAGGATCACATGTTTTCACCAAGTGTTAATGCTTTGCTCCGGTGCTCTATTAAAAGGAGTTCCTTAATTACCAGTAGATTCCCTTGAGGCTCGGCTGCCACCGGCTGGTAGGACAAAAGATGTTATGCAAGTTTCTCATTGCGAGCACGTATGACTATATATGGAAAACATGCCTACATGATTAATAAACTGGATGTTCTGTCTTAATGTTATTTCAATCCTATCAATTGCCCAACCTGTAATTTGTTCACCCAACACTTGTTATTGGAGACTTACCACTAGTGTAGATAGCTGGGAACCCCGGTCCATCTTTCATCATCAAATACTCACTCAGTCCTATATGCCATTAGAAGTAGTATCAACTATTTTCTGGTGCCATTGTCTCTGTGTTACTGCTACTGCTGCTGTGTTACTCGTTACTATTACTCTCATATTACTCGCTGCTTTCACATCACCCATGTTGCTAGTGCTTTTCCAGGTGCAGCTGAATTGACAACTCGGTTGTTAAGGCTTATAAGTATTCTTTGTATCCCTTTGTGTCAAATCAATAAATTTGGGTTTTACTTCCCTCGAAGACTGTTGCGGTCCCCTATACTTGTGGGTTATCAAGACTATTTTCTGGCGCTGTTGCCGGGGAGCATAGCTCTACTCATAAGTTCACCTGGGAAGTACACTCTACCTCTCTCTCTGTTTTTATTTTATTTTGTTTTGCTTAGTTTACTTTTGTCTAGTTTATTTGTGCTTAGTTTATTTCTGTCTAGTATTATTTTGCTTAGTTTACTTTTGTCTAGTTTGTTTTTGTCTTGTTTTATTTTCTTTATATACCCGAAAATCCATAAAAATTTGAAAAACCGAAAAATTAAAAACTGTTGTTATGGAAAAACCCATAACCTGTATGGAGCTCATAGAATTATATATGAATTATAGAGAATCAAGAAAGGGTAAAGTCATGAGTGTCGTGTTAGAAAAATTGAATACAATTGCTAAAATCTTACTTAAACGCCATGATATAAACTGTTGCTCTAAACAGGATACTAATCATCTTAAATTTCAATGTGGCTTTAGTGAAGAAGTTTAATTGTGAACTATCATTGAAATAACTATATTCATCTTGGATTCGAAGAAGTAGAACAATTTGTTTTATTTATGGGAGCCTCTGAGATAGAATCCTTCATGGCTAAACATTATGAAACTTGTATTGCTTGTAAGGACCTTAAAGATTATGTCTCTTCTATCCTTGATTATTGCATAAAACATTACAGCAATAATCCTTACTAGATGATCATGCGCGCTTCGCCGCGCCGCCTGCATCTCGCTCTAACATAGTGGCCGGCATGGTAGAAGTAGAACTGTATGCATTCTTATCTATGCCGCTGTTGTGTGTAATGCGATTAGGTTATTTACTTTCTGTCTTAGGGCACACGAATAGATACAAACCGGTAGCTCGTCCTCTTAGATAGTCTGGCATATAATTTAGAGGAATCACGACATCATTACTCAAAGAGGTAACCTTCACAAACACCAGCAATTTGGCACAAATGAACAGAGAATTTTTTTATCTGGGTGTATCTACCCACATTGGGAAATAACTGAGATTTAAATGATATGCGCACCAAATATTATTTGTAATTCATATTCAAGAGCATGGCAAATGTTTTAAGCATACATACCACATCGTGTCAAAACAGTGAATGAATGTGCCCAAGGACGTGCTATCCACCGTCATAAAAAAGAAAAGAGACAACGATAGCCCAAAGAAAATTAGCATCAAGAGAGATCAGATTACACAGAAATATGGAAGGACGTGCTATCCACTCGTCATAAAAAAGAAAAGAGACACCGATAGCCCAAAGAAAATTAGCATCAAGAGAGATCAGATTACACGGAAAATATGGAAGAGAATTACTTTGTTTGTCGGTCTTTTTAGTTGCAAGTAGCCTTGCGAAAAGTGTATTTGAGACATAAGCAGCACCAGTGCTCCTGATTTTTTAAATCATATTTTTTGAATTTTTTAAAAATGAAATTAAATTCCCATATACATATAAACATTCTGAAGGTACGGTAGGAATTTTGAAAAAAAATTGTATTTTAAGCTATATAAAAAGACAAATATCTGGCCTTATACGTAGCCACAAATTTGTTTTTTTTTTCCAGCAGCTTAAACTACGATCAATTTCTACGACATGTGTATGTATTCATGGAATAAATGTGACAATTTTTTAAAACTTAAATATACAATTTTTAAATATTTTGAAAACTGAGAGCCTCAACTCACGTGCACCATATCTGCTTCCGTAGCCTTGGTCCTTTTGTTATTGTCAAATTACTAATTTGCAATGGTCCTTTTGTTGTTGTCGAATTACTAATTTGCAATGGTCTGCTACTTGGGTTTCTACGTATTCATTTACTCTTCTCTATCGCTGTAAATTAGATACTACTATAGACTTGTAGCCTTCCTTAACTTTATAGGTGCTATACAAAAACTTTGCTTGTCTGTTTATCGGTCATTAACTCCCTCTTGATAAAATTTCACAACATGACATTGTGACATCAATCGCATATTTTCTCTGAAGGTAAGCAAGTCTCAAACAACTCATAAATTAAATGGTTAATTGCAATACACTTTATAGATGTTGCCTGCTCAATTAGTTGTCAGCATCTTGGGAAAAAGAATATGGCAACAATTATCTCATTCTTGCTCCCCATATGAAGACGACCAGCAGAAAATTGTGTTCCTACAGAAAAACCATTTCACTATCCGAAGGATCAACCTTCACCCAAGAGAGGTAAAGGCAAACATAGTAGAGTATTATAAGTCATGATCAAGCCCATAAACTCGCATGAGTGAGGACCTCCACCAGATTTAATCAATTTCTCTTAAAGGAGCTAGCTACGGGTTACATTTGGGCAAAAACACCTTGGTCTGCAGTATATATAGGTATCTATCGTAAAGATGTATGCAGAGTAAATATCTCCATTTACATACCGAGCGGAGGTAATAAATACATAGCTACATTGTACATTGCCTAAGTTGGATAAAGACCCAATACTGAACTAAGAAGGGTTCTACCTCTTACACGGCAATGCCATACGAGTGATTAAGTTAACACACGAAAGTAAGGGTCCTGCTATATAACATATAGAACTCGACTTCAGCGGTTCAGCCTACACAATATCTTGAAGATGCTCATACCGACCGGATCAAGCAGCGATAAACATTTTGTGCAATCCCAAATGACGAAATCCCGGCCATCCCAGCTCAATCCAAGCACCGTAGAAGCCTTTAATACCGAGCTCCAATTTGTCGACATCGGAGATTTCCACCACACGAACTTGGGTAGCATGTGATCATTGATGTATTCCGCAGTGTGCCGATAAAGCATAGTACCTCAGAATATCACTTCTTTCAACCCTACTGCTATTATTTCTTTCCTCCCACTACTTTCAAATAGAAGTTAGGACTATCAAATGTGAATTGGATTCTAGGGAGAGGATTCCACGAATATTGAGTGCAGATTTGCACTGCTCAAGAGTCTCTAAATTTCTGACATTATGCAGGTTAAAACACACAAATAACGCTACAAACTTCCAACGGAAACAATTATGTGAACCATCTCAATCAAATCGAATGTATATTGAACAAAAGGTGTCAATGTCTTTCCTTGCTAGTGCAAATTCCTCCTCCGAGCAAAAGAGATATTTTCCAATCTCCGCAATAAGTGTTTTACATTGTACGGACAGTTCGGCTTCTAAACCTTTTTCCATATTAGGTTTGGTTGAGAGCTATCGATAAATAAACCGCCATTGATTCTCTTTACTTATCTTCAATTTAGATTTTGTAACAGATTTAGCACAGAAAATGCCTTTTGGGTCATAGTGGCAACCAATAACATCATCCATAGCCCAGGTCATCATTTTTTTTATAAGCATGAGTTTTTCCAAGATTATCCAAGTGTGTGGCAATATATTTCCCCTATTGATAACCCGTTCGGACTAATTGTACGAAGATTTGTGGGTGTGGCCTTAGCTATAGATGATTGTTGCCTACCGAACGTGTTACTGAATTATAGTCCTTACATTAAGAAAATTTAACTTATTCTAAATAGTAAATGAAAAGCTCGCATAGCATGCACATACCCCGACTTCTAACAAATGTGCATGAGTGTAGTCCATTTGCAAGGGCATTTGCTAGGCTTAACTCAAAAGATGCAAATACGATAGGCCCGTCACCGCATTCGGATAGTGTGAAATACCTCGACTAAAGATTTCTACTGAAGGTACATGCACATAGTTAAGACCTTATTTCTAAAACTGCTGGGAGGATAATGAGCAAGGTGACTGAATATAGTAACTCTATGAATGGTTAGTAGGCACCACTTAATAATAATATACAGATGTAAAATTAGTTTCGAGTAAGAAGCAACTCACATATGTAAGATGAAAACAGGTAGTGCGGTTCATCCGTAGAGCAAGCTGCGATCTGGCTTGTAGACAAAAATTCACAAATTTCAGAAAACATGGTAAATATTGTAAATATGTATAAACACTGGTTCAACACATAAAATAAATAAATGTGTTAGGACATTGTGGACCCAAATTTTCATGGCGTGTTTTTTCTCATTAAGTGTATAAACCATTAGCCATTGACCAGTGAATAAACATGTCATTGAACTGTTTTTTCAAAAGACTCATGTCTCATTGAACTTTTTTTTCAGAAGATCAACATGTGAATAAGTCTCAAGTGACCTATAAAAACCTAATCTTAGCACATGGAGAGGATCTACACCCGTGTTTTAGCTGAGTAAATCCTAATATAAGATTTAAGTAAATCATATAACTATGAAAGGTCTGGTCTTATACAATCTATCAGTTCTTCTCATGAACCTTAAATTTCATAGCACTAACACTTGCTACAGAATAAATAAAACTATATGCTTTACTCGTTATTTGCCCAACCTATCACAAATTTGACACAAAGCTTCGAAAATGCAACTGCTATGTGCCTTCTTGCAGCGAGCATTAGGGAACACTGAGACAAATGAGTATGTCAACACCTTATTTGGGTCAGCCTACACCAATCAACAAACTATAAAGATGTTACTGAATAGGTGTGTGCACCAATGTGGGTGAGAGAGGTGAAGGGAGAACTCCTGCTTGTCTTAGATTTGGCGTCGTTACGGCTGCAAAGCTGGCCGGACATGAGGCACCAGATATGGGAGCTAATAGAAATGCTGCAGAGCAGGACCTCACAGAAATCTTTCAAATTTAAGTAATTGCAACACACATACAGTACACTCGGAGAGAGAGAAAATACCATGGACCATGAACCTTCTTTGGCTGCATGGACGTTGAAAGCGAGCACACACGCAGCCTGCTGTGCTTACTCATGAATGGTTCAGGAGCCTCGCACCCACCAATCCTTGTCCATAGTAAACCTGGCTCAAGCGATCATGTTAACTGAAAATTTTAAAGAGAAATAGCAGGTCAGTATGTAGATAATATTTTGTACATAGCAATTTCCATACACGCATGAATACTGTCCTCAACAACACCACCCCCTTACATATGCCTGAACACGCAGTACTCTGCTGAAACTGCAGAATACTTGTAAGCAGCCAACCACCGAAGAGGCTCTCGTGAAAGTTACATGTTCTCGTCGGCCACACAGCCCGCAAAAGCGAAGTCCAAGCACTCAAACAAAAATTGAGATGCCGTTCCGCTGGGATCGTCCATGGCGTAGGTCGATGAGCTTGCACGCCCTGCCTGCAGGCGAGGTGCGGGAGGGCTAGCTCGTGCGCACCAACTTGCAATCGGCCGAGGATCAGGGCCGCACCTCGTCGCTCGTCAGCCTGTCGGTGGGGAACCGAGGCGGCGGGCAGGAGGAGGCGCGGAGCCGAAGAGGCGGGACACGGGGTGCGGCGGCAGAACCTTACGGGCGGATGCACGGCGGCGCTTGCTAACCCTAGGCGGCGGCTGCGCTGCATCTCGGTTGCGAGAAAGAAAAAGGAGCGAGAGGGCAGGGGGTCCGCTGGGCGTGTGAGCGGTGGGCGGTGGGCTGGTCCGCTCCAGCAGGCGTACGCTACGATGGCCCACACGGCACCGGCAAAATTCTGGGAAGCCAGCGATTGCAACGGCCTTAATCTATTTAGTTAATATCATTGATTATAAAGAGAGACTCATTCATGCACAAGAATGCACTCACAATTTACAGGAACCTGTGAAAGAACAAATTGATGAACCTGAAAGCTCATTGGATGAAAAAGAGGAGGACAGTGATGAACAAAAGGAGGAAGAATGGATTAGCTACCCATGCCAACCTTCTAATGAGAGTAACTCTTTATCTCTTACACTATTTGATTGTCCTCCATGCTTACCAAAGGAGGATGAATGTTATGTTCCTGTGGATTCTTTTGAAATATTCCCTATGAGTAAAACTTGTGAGAATAATTATGCTACTGTTATCTATGATAATCCATGCTATTTTGATAAATCTTATGATAATGCTTTGTTTGTGCTCGATATCGAAATGCATGGTACTAAAGAGTTTTGCTTAGCAAATGTTTATGATAAAGCTCTAGATGATGGTCCTTTGTTACTTGATAATATTAATTGTACTACTAATGAAAATGGGATTGGAGAGGTCTTGACTTTATCTAGGAGTCCCATATCTCTTGAGAATGATCAATCATCTTGTTATAGATTTTTAAAAATTGGGTTTGAAAGTTTTGATCCCACTATTTTTGAGCTTGATAAAAATTATGTGTTTGTAAATCATGAAAAGCATGCTGTATGTGATAGTTATATTGTTGAGTTTGTTCATGATGCTACTGGAAATTATTATGAGAGAGGAAAATATGGTTGTAGAAATTTTCATGTTACTAAAACACCTCTCTACATGCTGAAAATTTTGAAGTTACTCGTGTTTTATCTTCCTATGCTCGTCACTTTGTTCTTCATGAATTTATTTGTGTACAAGATTCCTATGCATAGGAAGCGGGTTAGACTTAAAAGTGTTTCTTATTTACTTTTGATGCTCTCTTTTGTTTCAACTCTTATTTTCTTGCGAGAGCATCATTAAAATTACCGAGCCCATCTTAATGGCTATAAAGAAAGCACTTCTTGGGAGATAACCCATGTTTTTATTTTGCTACTGTTTTGTTGTGTCTTGGAAGTTTTTACTACTGTAGCAACCTCTCCTTATCTTTATTTTACTGCATTGTTGTGCCAAGTAAAGTCTCTAATAGAAAGTTAATGCTAGATTTGGATTTCTGCGCAGAAACAGATTTTTAGCTGTCACGAATTTAAGTAGATCTCTCTTTAGGAGAACCTAAAAATTCTGCAAAAATTCACGCGTGATCCTCAGATATGTACACAACTTTCATTAGTTTTGAGTTTTCTGATTTGAGCAACGGAAGTGCCTCGAAAAAATTCTTCACTGGCTGTTCTATTTTGGCAGATTCTGTCTGTTTTTTGCATTGTCTCTTGTGGACTTTAATTAAGGCTTTCTAGACATGGAGAGTTGTAGCTAATGTTTTATTGAGTTCTTGCAATGCGTCACTACAGGACTAAAGTGGATTAAAGTTTTTTTGAGTACTAACCCCTCTAATGAAGTTTATGAGAAGTTTGGTGTGGCAGAAGTTTTCAAGGGTCAAGAGAGAAGGGTGATATAATGTGATCAAGAAGAGTGAAGAGCCTAAGCTTGGGGATGCCCCCGTGGTTCATCCCAAACATATTTCAAGAAGACTCAAGCGTCTAAGCTTGGGGATGCCCAATGCATCCCCTTCTTCATCAACCACTTATCAGGTCACCTCTAGTGAAACTATATTTTTATTCCGCCACATCTTATGTGCTTTACTTGGAGCGTCTATATGTTTTTATTTTTGTTTTTGTTTGAATAAATTCGGATCCTAGCAATCCTTGTGTGGGAGAGAGACATGCTCCGCTTTTTCATTTGAACACTTGTGTTCTTAATTTACTTTAATATTCATGGCGAAAGCTGAAAGCCGCAGCACTTATTGCTATTTGGTTGGAAACAGAAAATGCTTCATATCATCTTGAATAATTTGATACTTGGCAATTGTTTTGAGCTCTCAAGTAGATCATGTTTAAGCTCTTGCATCATGTAGTTTAAACCTACTAGTGGAGAACTACTGTAGAGCTTGTTGAAATTTGGTTTGCATGATTGGTCTCTCTAAGGTCTAGATATTTTCTGGTAAATGTGTTTGAGCAACAAGGAAGACAGTGTAGAGTCTTATAATGCTTGCAATATGTTCTTATGTAAGTTTTGCTGTACTGGTTCATACTTGTGTTTGCTTCAAACAACCTTGCTAGCCAAAGCCTTGTACTGAGAGGGAATGCTTCTCGTGCATCCAAAACCTTGAGCCAAAACCTATGCCATGTGTGTCCACCATAACTACCTACTATGTGGTATTTCTCTGCCATTCCAAGTAAATAATTCATGTGCTACCTTTAAACAATTCAAAAGTTATTATCTCTTATTTGTGTCAATGTTTTATAGCTCATGAGGAAGTATGTGGTGTTTTATCTTTCAATCTTGTTGGGCAGACTTTCACCAATGGACTAGTGGCTTCATCCGCTTATCCAATAATTTTGCAAAAAGAGCTGGCAACGGGGTGCCCAGCCCCAATTAATTAACTTTCATTAATAATTCTCTTCACATGTTTTGCCCTGTTTCATCAGTAAGCAACTTAATTTTGCAAATAGACACTCCTCCATGGTATGTGAAATGTTGGAAGGCACCCGAGGATTCGGTTAGCCATGGCTTGTGAAAGAAAAAGGTTGGAGGAGTGTCATCCACAAATAAAACTAAAGTACATGTGTAAACAAAAGAGAAGAGGGATGATCTACCTTGCTGGTAGAGATAATGTCCTTCATGGGAGCCGCTCTTTGAAAGTCTGTTTGATGAGGGGGTTAGAGTGCCCACTACCATTCGTTGACAACAACAAACACCTCTCAAAACTTTACTTTTACGCTCTCTATATGATTTCAAAACTTGAAAAGCTCTAGCACATGATCGATTTAATCCCTGCTTCCCTCTGCGAAGGGCCTTTCTTTTACTTTATGTTGAGTCAGTTTACCTACTTCCTTCTATCTTAGAAGCAAACACTTGTGTCAATTGTGTGCATTGATTCTTACATACTTGCTTATTTGCACTCATCATATTACTTTGTGTTGACAATTATCCATGAGATATACATGTTGAAAGTTGAAAGCAATTGCTGAAACTTAAATCTTCCTATGTGTTGCTTCAAAACCTTCTATTAAGAATCTATTTCTTTATGAGTTAACTCCTATGCAAGACTTTTTGATGCTTCTCTTGAAAGTACTATTCATGAAAAGTTTTTGCTATATGTCATTATCTATTTGTTAGCAAACTATAGATCGTTGCCTTGAGTCACTTCATTCATCTCATATGCTTTACAATAGTATGATCAAGATTATGTTAGTAGCATGTCACTTCAGAAATTATTCTTTTTATCGTTTACCTAGTCGAGGGCGAGTAGGAACTAAGCTTGGGGATGCTTGATACGTCTCCAACGTATCTATAATTTCTGATGTTCCATGCTAGTTTTATGACAATACCTACATGTTTTGCTCACACTTTATAATGTTTTTATGCATTTTCCAGGACTAACCTATTAACAAGATGCCGAGATGCCAGTTCATGTTTTCTGCTGTTTTTGGTTTCAGAAATCCTACACAGGAAATATTCTCGGAATTGGAAGAAACAAAAGCCAAACCTCCTATTTTACCGAGACGGACCCAGAGAGCCAGAGAAGTGCCGGAGGGGGCAAGGGGGACCCACACCATACCTGGGCGCGGGCCCCTCTCTGGCCGCGCCACCAGGTGGGGAAGCCACCCCCTGGCTCCTCCGACTCCACCCTTTCGCCTATATATTCTGTCCGTCGCGAAAACCCTAACACGATAGACGATATTCCACGAAGAGTTTCGTAGCCGCCGCCATCGCGAAGACAAGTTTCGGGGGATAGAATCTCTGTTCCGGCACGCCGCCGGGACGGGGAAGTGCCCCCGGAAGTCATCTCCATCGACGCCACCGCCTCCATCATGCTCTGTGAGCAGTTCCCCCATGGACTACGGGTTCTAGCAGTAGCTAGTTGGTACTCTCTCTCCCATGTACTTCAATACAATGATCTCATGAGCTGCCTTACATGATTGAGATCCATCTGATATAATCGGTGTTGTGTTTGTTGGGATCCGATGAATTGTTACATTATGATCAGTCTATCTATATAAAGTTTGTGAAGTTATTGTTGCTGCAATCTTGTTGTGTTTAATACTTGTCACTAGTGCACGAGTGGCATGATCTTAGATTTAAGCTCTATAATTATTGCTTAGATTGTATCTACAAGTTGGTTGCACATGTCTATGTCCGGAACCCGAGGCCCCAGAGTGACAGAGAATCGGGATAACTGGAGGGATGGCTTAGATATGAGGATCACATGTTTTCACCAAGTGTTAATGCTTTGCTCCGGTGCTCTATTAAAAGGAGTACCTTAATTACCAGTAGATTCCCTTGAGGCCCGGCTGCCACCGGCTGGTAGGACAAAAGATGTTATGCAAGTTTCTCATTGCGAGCACGTATGACTATATATGGAAAACATGCCTACATGATTAATAAACTGGATGTTCTGTCTTAATGTTATTTCAATCCTATCAATTGCCCAACTGTAATTTGTTCACCCAACACTTGTTATTGGAGACTTACCACTAGTGTAGATAGCTGGGAACCCCGGTCCATCTTTCATCATCAAATACTCACTCAGTCCTATATGCCATTAGAAGTAGTATCAACTATTTTCTGGTGCCATTGCATCTGTGTTACTGCTACTGCTGCTGTGTTACTGTTACTATTACTCTCATATTACTGCTGCTTTCACATCACCCCTGTTGCTAGTGCTTTTCCAGGTGCAGCTGAATTGACAACTCGGTTGTTAAGGCTTATAAGTATTCTTTGTATCCCTTTGTGTCAAATCAATAAATTTGGGTTTTACTTCCCTCGAAGACTGTTGCGATCCCCTATACTTGTGGGTTATCAGTGGTGTCGATGGAGATGACTCCGGGGGCAATTCCTCGTCCCGGCAGCGTGCCGGAACAGAGATTCTGTCCCCCGAAACTTGTCTTCGCGATGGCGGCGGCTAGGAACACTTCGTGGAATATCGTTGACTCCTCTAGGGTTTTCGATTCTGGGAGAATATATAGGTGAAGGGGCGATGTCGGTGGAGTCCCGAGGGGCCCACCCCATATGGCGGCGCGGCCAGGGGTGGGGCCGCGCCCCCCAAGGATGTGGCCGCCTCGTGGCTCTTCTTCGTCTCCTCTTCGGTGTTCTGGAAGCCTCCGTGGAAAATAAGACCGTGGGCTTTTGTTTCGTCCAATTCCGAGAATATTTCCTGTGTAGGATTTCTGAAACCAAAAACAGCAGAAAACAGGAACTGGCGCTTCGGCATCTTGTTAATAGGTTAGTCCCGGAAAATGCATAAAAATGATATAAAGTGTATATAAAACATGTAGGTATTGTCATAAAACTAACATGGAACATCAGAAATTATAGATATGTTGGAGACGTATCAAGCATCCCCAAGCTTAGTTCCTACTCGCCCTCGAGTAGGTAAACGATAAAAAGGATAATTTCTGAAGTGACATGCTACCAACATGATCTTGATCAATACTATTGTAAAGCATATGAGATGAATGAAGTGATTCAAAGCAAGGGTCTATAGTTTGCTAACAAAAAGATAATGACTAAACAACTGAATCATATAACAAAGATTTCATGAATAGTACTTTCAAGACAAGCATCAACAAGTCTTGCATAAGAGTTAACTCATAAAGCAATAGATTCTTAATAGAAGGTTTTGAAGCAACACAAAGGAAGATTTAAGTTTCAGCAGTTGCTTTCAACTTTCAACATGTATATCTCATGGATAATTGTCAACACAAAGTAATATGATGAGTGCAAATAAGCAAGTATGTAAGAATTAATGCACACAGTTGACACAAGTGTTTGCTTCTAAGATAGAAAGAAGTAGGTAAACCGACTCAACATAAAGTAAAAGAAAGGCCCTTCGCAGAGGGAAGCGAGGATTACTCATGTGCTAGAGCTTTTTATTTTGAAAACATGGAAACAATTTTGTCAACGGTAGTAATAATTCATATGTGTTATGCATAAAACTTCCTATAAGTTGCAAGCCTCATGCATTAAATACCAATAGTGCTCGCACCTTGTCCTAATTAGCTCGGATTTCCATGGATTATCATTGCATTACATATGTTTCAACCAAGTGTCACAAAGGGGTACCTCTATGCCACCTGTACAAAGGTCCAAGGAGATAGATCGCATTTGATTTCTCAATTTTGATAGATCTCAACTTGAGGACATCCATACCGGGACAACATAGAAAACAGATAATGGACTCCTCTTTTATGCTTTAAGCATTCAACAACAGATAATATTCTCATAAGAGATTTGAGGATTAATGTCCAAGCTGAAACTTTCACCATGATACATGGCTTTGGTTGGCGGCCCAATGTTTTTCTCTAACAATATGCATACTCAAACCATTTAATCATGGCAAATCTCCCTTACTTCAGACAAGACGAACATGCATAGCAACTCACATGATATTCAACAAAGGTGTGGCAGGTTGATGGCGTCCCCAGAAACATGGTTAGCGCTCAACAAGCAACTTATAAGAACTAAGATACATAAGCGACATATTCATTACCACAATAGTTTTTTAGGCTACTTTCCCATGAGCTATGTATTGCAAAGACAAGGAATGGAATTTTTAAAGGTAGCACACAAGAAATTTACTTGGAATGGCAGAAAAATACCACATAGTAGGTAGTTATGGTGGACAGAAATGACATTGGTTTTGGCTCATGGTTTTGGATGCACGAGAAGCATTCCCTCTCAGTACAAGGCTTTGGCTAGCAAGGTTGTTCGAAGCAAGCACAAGTATGAACCGGTACAGCAAAACTTACATAAGAACATATTGCAAGCATTATTAGACTCTACACTGTCTTCCTTGTTGTTCAAACACTTTTACCAGAAAATATCTAGACTTTAGAGAGACCAATCATGCAAACCAAATTTCAACAAGCTCTACGGTAGTTCTCCACCAATAGGTCTAAACCACATGATGCAAGAGCTTAAACATGATCTACTTGAGATCTCAAAACAATTGCCAAGTATCAAATTATTCAATACAATATACCAACTACCACATGAAGCATTTTCTGTTTCCAACCAAATAGCAATAAGTGCAGCAGCTTTCAACTTTTGCCATGAACATTAAAAGTAAAACGAAGAACACAAGTGTTCAAATGAAAAAGCGGAGCGTGTCTCTCTCCCACACAAGCATGATAGGATCCGATTTATTCAAAGAACTAAGATAACAAAACGAAAATAAAAGCACACAGACGCTCCAAGTAAAGCACATAAGATGTGACGGAATAAAAATATAGTTTCACTAGAGGTGACCTGATAAGTTGTTGATGAAGAAGGGGATGCCTTGGGCATCCCCAAGGTTAGATGCTTGAGTCTTCTTTAAATATGCAGGGATGAACAACGGGGGCATCCCCAAGCTTATACTTTTCACTCTTCTTGATCACATTATATCATCCTCCTCTCTTGACCCTTGAAAACTTCCTTCACACCAAACTCAAAACAATCTCATTAGAGGGTTAGTGCATAATCAAAAATTCACATGTTCAGCAAGGACACAATCATTCTCAACACTTCTGAACATTATCCAAGGTTACTGATACGCGTACAGCACGCGACCGTTGGGAACCCCTAGAGGAACAACACCAGGGATTCCGGCGCCAACGTGGAACCTGCACAACACAACCAAAGTACTTTGTCCCAACGTAACAGTGAGGTCTCACCGGCTTGCTGTAACAAAGGATTAGATGTATAGTGCGGATGATGATTGTTTGCAGAAAACAGTAGAATGAGTATTGCAGTAGATTGTATTCGATTAAAAGAATGGACCGGGGTCCACAGTTCACTAGAGGTGTCTCTCCCATAAGATAAATAGCATGTTGGGTGAACAAATTACAGTTGGGCAATTGACAAATAAAGAGGGCATGACCATGCACATACATGATATGATGAGTATTGTGAGATTTAATTGGGAATTACGACAAAGTACATAGACCGCTATCCAAGCATGCATCTATGCCTAAAAAGTCCACCTTCAGGTTATCATCCGAACCCCTTCCAGTATTAAGTTGAAAACAACAGACAATTGCATTAAGTATGGTGCGTAATGTAATCAACAACTACATCCTCGGACATAGCATCGATGTTTTATCCCTAGTGGCAACAAGCACATCCACAACCTTAGAACTTTCCGTCACTCGTCCCGCATTTAATGGAGGCATGAACCCACTATCGAGTATAAATACTCCCTCTTGGAGTTACTAGCAAAAACTTGGCCAGAGCCTCTACTAATAACGGAGAGCATGCAAGATCATAAACAACACATAGGTAATAGATTGATAATCAACATAGCATAGTATCTCTATCCATCGGATCCCAACAAACACAACATATAACATTACAGATAGATGATCTTGATCATGTTAGGCAGCTCACAAGACCCGACAATGAAGCACAATTAGGAGAAGACGACCATCTAGCTACTGCTATGGACCCATAGTCCAGGGGTGAACTACTCACTTATCACTCCGGAGGCGACCATGGCGGTGAAGAGTCCTCCGGGAGATGATTCCCCTCTCCGGCGAGGTACCGGAGGCGATCTCCTGAATCCCCCGAGATGGGATTGGCGGCGGCGGCGTCTCTGGAAGGTTTTCCGTATCGTGGCTCTCGGTACTGGGGGTTTCGCGACGAAGGCTTTAAGTAGGCGGAGGAGATAGGTCAGGGGGCCTGACATGGGGCCCACACACTAGGCCGGCGCGGCCAGGGCTTGGGCCGCGCCGCCCTGGTGTCTGGCCACCTCGTGGCCCCACTTCGTGACTCCTTCGGTCTTCTGGAAGCTTCGTGTGAAAATAGGCCCCTGGGCGTTGATTTCGTCCAATTCCGAGAATATTTCCTTACTAGGATTTCTGAAACCAAAAATAGCGTAAAACGACAGAATCGGCTCTTCGGCATCTCGTTAATAGGTTAGTGCTGGAAAATGCAAAAATATGACATAAAGTATGCATAAAACATGTAGATATCATCAATAATGTGGCATGGAACATAAGAAATTATCGATACGTCGGAGACGTATCAGCATCCCCAAGCTTAGTTCCTGCTCGTCCCGAGCAGGTAAACGATAACAAAGATAATTTCTGAAGTGACATGCCATCATAACCTTGATCATACTATTGTAAGCACATGTAATGAATGCAGCGATCCAAGACAATGGAAAATGTAATGAGTAAACAAATGAATCATATAGCAAAGACTTTTCATGAATAGTACTTTGAAGACAAGCATCAATAAGTCTTGCATAAGAGTTAACTCATAAAGCAATAATTCAAAGTAAAGGTATTGAAGCAACACAAAGGAAGATTAAGTTTCAGCGGTTGCTTTCAACTTGTAACATATATATCTCATGAATATTTGTCAATGTAAAGTAATATAACAAGTGCAATATGCAAGTATGTAGGAATCAATGCACAGTTCACACAAGTGTTTGCTTCTTGAGGTGGAGAGAGATAGGTGAACTGACTCAACATAAAAGTAAAAGAAAGGCCCGTCGTAGAGGGAAGCATTGATTGCTATATTTGTGCTAGAGCTTTGGTTTTGAAAACAAGAAACAATTTTGTCAACGGTAGTAATAAAGCATATGTGTCATGTAAATTATATCCTACAAGTTGCAAGCCTCATGCATAGTATACTAATAGTGCCCGCACCTTGTCCTAATTAGCTCGGATTACCTGGATTATCATCGCAATACATATGTTTTAACCAAGTGTCACAAAGGGGTACCTCTATGCCGCCTCGTACAAAGGTCTAAGGAGAAAGCTCGCATTGGATTTCTCGCTTTTGATTATTCTCAACTTAGACATCCATACCGGGACAACATAGACAACAGATAATGGACTCCTCTTTAATGCTTAAGCATTCAACAAAAGTTAATTTTCTCATATGAGATTGAGGATATTTGTCCAAAACTGAAACTTCCACCATGGATCATGGCTTTAGTTAGCGGCCTAATGTTCTTCTCTAACATTATGCATGCTCTAACCATTCTAGTGGTAAATCTCCCTTACTTCAGACAAGACGGACATGCATAGCAACTCACATGATATTCAACAAAGAGTAGTTGATGGCGTCCCCAGGAACATGGTTATCGCACAACAAGCAACTTAATAAGAGATAAAGTGCATAAGTACATATTCAATACCACAATAGTTTTTAGGCTATTTGTCCCATGAACTATATATTGCAAAGGTAGGGGATAGAAATTTTAAAGGTAGCACTCAAGCAATTTACTTTGGAATGGCGGAGAAATACCATGTAGTAGGTAGGTATGGTGGACACAAATGGCATAGTGGTTGGCTCAAGGATTTTGGATGCATGAGAAGTATTCCCTCTCGATACAAGGTTTTAGGCTAGCAAGGCTATTTGAAACAAACACAAGGATGAACCGGTGCAGCAAAACTCACATAAAAGACATATTGTAAACATTATAAGACTCTACACCGTCTTCCTTGTTGTTCAAACACTTTACTAGAAATTATCTAGACCTTAGAGAGACCAATTATGCAAACCAAATTTTAGCAAGCTCTATGTATTTCTTCATTAATGGGTGCAAAGTATATGATGCAAGAGCTTAAACATGAGCACAACAATTGCCAAGTATCACATTATCCAAGTCATTTTACCAATTACTACACGTAGCATTTCCCGTTTCCAACCATATAACAATTTAACGAAGAAGATTCAACCTTCGCCATGAATATTATGAGTAAAGCCTAAGGACATATTTGTCCATATGCAACAACGGAGCGTGTCTATCTCCCACACAATGAATGCTAGGATCCATTTTATTCAAACAAAACAAAAACAAAAACAAACTGACGCTCCAAGCAAAGTGCATAAGATGTGATGGAATAAAAATATAGTTTCACTAGAGGAACCCGATAATGTTGTCGATGAAGAAGGGGATGCCTTGGGCATCCCCAAGCTTAGACGCTTGAGTCTTCTTGAAATATGCAGGGGTGAACCACCGGGGCATCCCCAAGCTTAGAGCTTTCACTCTCCTTGATCATATTGTATCATCTCCCTCTCTTGATCCTTGAAAACTTCCTCCACACCAAACTCAAAACAACTCATTAGAGGGTTAGTGCATAATCAAAATTCACATGTTCAGAGGTGACATAATCATTCTTAACACTTATGGACATTGCACAAAGCTACTGAAAGTTAATGGAATAGAAAAATCTCAAGCATAGCAAAACAGGCAATGCGAAATAAAAGGTAGAATCTGTCAAAAACAGAACAGTCTGTAAAGACGAATTTTATTGAGGCACCAGACTTGCTCAAATGAAAATGCTCAAATTGAATGAAAGTTGCGTACATATCTGAGGATCACTCACGTAAATTGGCATAATTTTCTGAGTTACCTACAGAGAATTAGGCCCAGATTCGTGACAGCAAAGAAATCTGTTTCTGCGCAGTAATCCAAATCTAGTATGAACCTTACTATCAACGACTTTACTTGGCACAACAATGCACAAAACTAAGATAAGGAGAGGTTGATACAGTAGTAACAACTTCCAAGACTCAAATATAAAATAAAGGTGCAGAAGTAAAAACATGGGTTGTCTCCCATAAGCGTTTTTCTTTAACGCCTTTCAGCTAGGCGCAGAAAGTGTATATCAAGTATTATCAAGAGACGAAGCATCAACATCATAATTTGTTCTAATGATAGAATCAAAAGGTAACTTCATTCTCTTTCTAGGGAAGTGTTCCATACCTTTCTTGAGAGGAAATTGATATTTAATATTACCTTCCTTCATATCAATGATAGCACCAACAGTTCGAAGAAAAGGTCTTCCCAATATAATGGGACAAGATGCATTGCATTCAATATCCAAGACAACAAAATCAACGGGGACAAGGTTATTGTTAACGGTAATGCGAACATTATCAACTCTCCCCAAAGGTTTCTTTGTAGAATTATCAGCAAGATTAACATCCAAATAACAATTTTTCAATGGTGGCAAGTCAAGCATATTATAGATTTTTTTAGGCATAACGGAAATACTTGCACCAAGATCACATAAAGCATTACAATCAAAGTCATTGACCTTCATCTTAATGATCGGCTCCCAACCATCCTCTAGCTTCCCTAGGAATAGAAGCTTCGCGATTTAATTTCTCTTCTCTAGCTTTTATGAGAACATTTGTAATATGTTTCGTAAAGGCCAAATTTATAGCACTAGCATTAGGACTCTTAGCAAGTTTTTGTAAGAACTTTATAACTTCAGAGATGTGGCAATCATCAAAATCTAAACCATTATAATCTAAAGCAATGGGATCATTATCCCCAATGTTGGAAAAAAATTTATCAGTTTTATCACAGGCAGTTTCAGCAGTTTTAGCAGTTTCAGGCAGTTTTTCGCGCTTTGCATTAGAAGTGGAAACATTGCGTGGTGGTAATAGTCCAAACTTTAGCTATATTATCTTCTTTAGCATTTTCTTCTCTTTCCCACCTAGCACGCAATTCAACCATCAATCTTATATTCTCATTAATTCTAACTTGGATGGCATTTGCTGTAGTAACAATTTTATTATTATGATTTTCATTAGGCATAACTTTTGATTTCAAGAGATCAACATCAGCAGTAAGACTATCGACTTTAGAAGCAAGTATATCAATTTTCCCAAGCTTTTCTTCAACAGATTTGTTAAAAGCAGTTTGTGTACTAATAAATTCTTTAAGCATAGCTTCAAGTCCAGGGGGTGTGTTCCTATTATTGTTGTAAGAATTCCCATAAGAATTACCATAACCGTTACCATTATTATAAGGATATGGCCTATAGTTGTTACTAGAATTGTTCCGATAAGCATTGTTGTTAAAATTATTATTTTTAATGTAGTTTACATCAACATGTTCTTCTTGAGCAACCAATGAAGCTAACGGGACATTATTAGGATCAACATTAGTCCTACCATTCACAAGCATAGACATAATAGCATCAATCTTATCACTCAAGGAAGAGGTTTCTTCGACAGAATTTACCTTCTTACCTTGTGGAGCTCTTTCCGTGTGCCATTCAGAGTAATTAATCATCATATTATCAAGAAGCTTTGTTGCGTCGCCTAGAGTGATGGACATAAAGGTACCTCCAGCAGCTGAATCCAATAGGTTCCGTGAAGAAAAATTCAGTCCTGCATAAAAGGTTTGGATGATCATCCAAGTAGTCGTACCATGGGTTGGGCAATTTTTAACCAAAGATTTCATTCTTTCCCATGCTTGTGCAACATGCTCATTATCCAATTGTTTAAAATTCATTATGCTACTTCTCAAAGATATAATTTTAGCAGGAGGATAATATCTACCAATAAAAGCATCCTTGCATTTAGTCCATGAATCAATACTATTCTTAGGCAGAGATCGCAACCAATCTTTAGCTCTTCCTCTTAATGAGAAAGGAAACAATTTTAATTGTATTATGTCACCATCTACATCCTTATACTTTTGCATTTCACATAGTTCAACAAAATTATTGAGATGGGCAGCAGCATCATCAGAACTAACACCAGAAAATTGCTCTCGCATAACAAGATTTAGTAAAGCAGATTTAATTTCAAAGAATTCTGCTGTAGTAGCAGGTGGAGCAATAGGTGTGCATAAGAAATCATTATTATTTGTGGTTGTGAAGTCACACAACTTAGTATTTTCAGGAGTACCCATTTTAGCAATAGTAAATAAAGCAAACTAGATAAAGTAAATGCAAGTAACTAATTTTTTTGTGTTTTTGATATAGCAAACAAGATAGCAAGTAAAGTAAAACTAGCAACTAATTTTTTTGTATTTTGATTTAATGCAGCAAACA
The DNA here is from genome assembly GCF_022539505.1 of Lolium rigidum. Lineage (NCBI taxonomy): Eukaryota > Viridiplantae > Streptophyta > Magnoliopsida > Poales > Poaceae > Lolium > Lolium rigidum. The sequence continues at coordinate 96,558,876 of NC_061511.1, read as the reverse complement.
AAGTAATAAATAAAAGTAAAGCAAGACAAAAACAAAATAAAGAGATTGGAAGTGGAGACCCCCCCTTGCAGCGTGTCTTGATTTCCCTGGCAACGGCGCCAGAAAACAGTCTTGATACGCGTACAGCACGCGACCGTTGGGAACCCCAAGAGGAAGGTGTGATGCGTACAACGGTAAGTTTTCCCTCAGTAAGAAACCAAGGTTTATCGAACCAGTAGGAGCCAAGAAGCACGTTGAAGGTTGATGGCCGCGAGATGTAGTGCGGCGGAACACCAGAGATTCCGGCGCCAACGTGGAACCTGCACAACACAACCAAAGTACTTTGTCCCAACGTAACAGTGAGGTTGTCAATCTCACCGGCTTGCTGTAACAAAGGATTAGATGTATAGTGTGGATGATGATTGTTTGCAGAAAACAGTAGAACGAGTATTGCGGTAGATTGTATTCGATTAAAAGAATGGACCGGGGTCCACAGTTCACTAGAGGTGTCTCTCCCATAAGATAAATAGCATGTTGGGTGAACAAATTATAGTTGGGCAACTGACAAATAAAGAGGGCATGACCATGCACATACATGATATGATGAGTATTGTGAGATTTAATTGGGCATTACGACAAAGTACATAGATCGCTATCCAGCATGCATCTATGCCTAAAAAGTCCACCTTCGAGGTTATCATCCGAACCCCTTCCGGTATTAAGTTGAAAACAACGAGACAATTGCATTAAGTATGGTGTGTAATGTAATCAACAACTACATTCTCGGACATAGCATCGATGTTTTATCCCTAGTGGCAACAAGCACATCCACAACCTTAGAACTTTCTCGTCACTCGTCCTGCATTTAATGGAGGCATGAACCCACTATCGAGCATAAATACTCCCTCTTGGAGTTACTAGCAAAAACTTGGCCAGAGCCTCTACTAATAACGGAGAGCATGCAAGATCATAAACAACACATAGGTAATAGATTGATAATCAACATAGCATAGTATCTCTATCCATCGGATCCCGACAAACACAACATATAGCATTACAGATAGATGATCTTGATCATGTTAGGCAGCTCACAAGACCCGACAATGAAGCACAATTGGGAGAAGACGACTATGTAGCTACTGCTATGTACCCATAGTCCAGGGGTGAACTACTCACTCATCACTCCGGAGGCGACCATGGCGGTGAAGAGTCCTCCGGGAGATGATTCCCCTCTCCGGCAGGGTGCCGGAGGCGATCTCCTGAATCCCCCGAGATGGGATTGGCGGCGGCGGCGTCTCTGGAGGTTTTCCGTATCGTCGCTCTCGGTACTGGGGGTTTCGCGACGAAGGCTTTAAGTAGGCGGAGGAGATAGGTCAGGGGGCCTGACAGGGGGCCCACACACTAGGCCGGCGCGGCCAGGGCTTGGGCCGCGCCGCCCTGGTGTCTGGCCACCTCGTGGCCCCACTTCGTGACTCCTTCGGTCTTCTGGAAGTTTCGTGTGAAAATAGGCCCCTGGGCGTTGATTTCGTCCAATTCCGAGAATATTTCCTTACTAGGATTTCTGAAACCAAAAACAGCAGAAAACAGCAACTGGCTCTTCGGCATCTCGTTAATAGGTTATTGCCGGAAAATGCATAAATATGACATAAAGTATGCATAAAACATGTAGATATCATCAATAATGTGGCATGGAACATAAGAAATTATCGATACGTCGGAGACGTATCAGTTACTGAAATTTAATGGAGCAAAGAAATCCACTCAACTACAGTAAAAGAGGCAATGCGAAATAAAAGGCAGAATCTGTCAAAACAGAACAGTCCGTAAAGATGAATTTTTTCGAGGCACTTAACATGCTCAGATGAAGAAGCTCAAATTTAATGAAAGTTGTGTACATATCTGAGGATTACTCATGAATTTTTGCAGATTTTTTAGACTCTCCTATAGAGAGATCAACTCAAATTTGTGACAGCCAAAAATCTGTTTCTGCGCAGAAATCCAAATCTAGTATCAACTTTACTATCAAAGACTTTAATTGGCACAACAATGCAATAAAATAAAGATAAGGAGAGGTTGCTACAGTAGTAACAACTTCCCAGACACAACAAAACAGTAGCAAAATAAAAAGTGCTTTCTTTATAGCCATTAAGATGGGCTCAGTAATTTTAATGATGCTCACATAAGGATGAGAGTTGAAGCAAAGGGAGCATCAAAAAGCAAGTATGAAACAAATTTAAGCCTAACCCGCTTCCTGTGAAAAGGAATCTTGTACACAAATAAATTCATGAAGAACAAAGTGACAAGCATAGGAAGATAAAACACGAATAACTTCAAAATTTTCAGCATGTAGAGAGGTGTTTTAGTACCATGAAAATTTCTATAACCATATTTTCCTCTCTCATAATAATTTCCAATAGCATCATGAACAAACTCAACAATATACCTATCACATAAAGCATTCTTATTCACATGCATAAAAGTATCATTACTCTCCACATAAGCATAATCAATTTTATTAGTAATAGTGGGAGTAAAACTATCACAACCATCATTGTAATCATCATAAATTGCAGGCATGGTATAATCATAATAAACTTTATCCTCCATAGTAGGTGGCACCAAAATATCACTATTATTATAATCATCATAAATGGGAGGCAAAGTATCATCAAAGAAAATTTTCTCCTCAAAACTTGGGGAACTAAAAATATCATGCTCGTCAAAACCAGCTTCCCCAAGCTTAGAATTTTCCATAGCATTAGCAACAATGGTGTTCAAAGAATTCATACTAATAACATTGCCATTAGCATGCATATAAATTTCCATAGGTTTTTTAATTTTCTCTTCAAACACCTCATGTCCAAACTCAAGATAAATACTATAAAGATCTCTAATATTTTTGTTGTTTTCCATTAAGCCTAACTAGTGAAAATAAAAACAAGAAACAAAAAGATATAATTGCAGAATCTAAAGGAAATAGTTTCGAGCACTCACACACCGGCAACAGTGCTAGGAAATAGCTTAGTAGTCGGAGGATGTGAATACCTTTTACCTTACCTCCCCGGCAACAGCGCTAGGAAATAGCTTGATGTCTACGCACGCTTCTATTCGACAGTGTTGGGCCTCCAAGAGCAGAGGTTTGTAGAACAGCAGCAAGTTTCCCTTAAGTGAATCACCCAAGGTTTATCGAACTCAGGGAGGTAGAGGTCAAAGATATCCCTCTCAAGCAACCCTGCAATTAAGATACAAGAAATCTCTTGTGTCCCCAACACACCTAATACACTTGTCAGATGTATAGGTGCACTAGTTCGGCGAAGAGATAGTGAAATACAAGTAATATGGATGATTATAAGTAGTGATTGCAATCTGAGATAAAAATGGCAGCAAGCGAACATGTAGCAGAACTTGTTGGAAACAGTGTTTCAATGCTTAGAAACAAGGCCTAGGGATCATACTTTCACTAGTGGACACTCTCAACAATGATCACATAACTGAATAAATAAATGCTACTCTCTAACACTCTCTTGTTGGATAACAAACACCATTCATTGTGTAGGGCTACAAAAGCACACCTCAAGCCGGAGTGAACAAGCTCCACAACTTCATAAAGGAATCACACACGATGCGCACATTGTCACCATCACACCGTGGAGAGTGAATCCGGAGTTCATATTAAAGTAACCTCTAGAGTGCATAATAGACCGTTGCAATTTAGACCGAGTACTAACATAGCATACACACTGTCACCAATAGCTATGAAAGGGGGAATAGATCACATCAATACTATCATAGTAATAGTTAACTTCATAATCTACAAGAGATTACAATCATAACCTACGCCAAGTACTACATGATGCACACACTGTCAACTTTACATCATGGAGGAGGAATAGACTACTTTAATAACATCACTAGACTAGCACATAGATTAATAGTGATACAAAGCTCATGATCACATAAAGATCACACCATGGGAGAGAGAGATGAACCACATAACTACCGGTAGAGCCCTCAGCCTCGGGGGAGAACTAATCCCTCCTCATCATGGGAGACAGCAACGGCGATGAAGATGGCGGTGGTGTCGATGGAGATGACTCCAGGGGCAATTCCCCGTCCCGGCAGCGTGTAGGAACAGAGATTCTGTCCCCCGAAACTTGTCTTCGCGATGGCGGCGGCTACGTAACTCTTCGTGGAATATCATCGACTCCTCTAGGGTTTTCGATTCTGGGAGAATATATAGGCGAAGGGGCGATGTCGGTGGAGTCCCGAGGGGCCCACCACATATGGCGGCGTGGCCAGGGGTGGGGCCGCGCCCCCCTAGGGTGTGGCCGCCTCGTGGCTCCTCTTCGTCTCCTCTTCGGTGTTCTGGATGCCTCCGTGGAAAATAAGACCTTGGGCTTTTGTTTCGTCCAATTCCGAGAATATTTCCTGTGTATGATTTCTGAAACCAAAAACAGCAGAAAACAGGAACTGGCGCTTCGGCATCTTGTTAATAGGTTAGTCCCGGAAAATGCATAAAAATGATATAAAGTGTATATAAAACATGTAGGCATTGTCATAAAACTAACATGGAACATCAGAAATTATAGATACGTTGGAGACGTATCAGTATGCCGGGATCCAACAATGACATCAACGTCTTGCAGTGCTCGCCGATCTTCTCCAAGCTTGTTGAGGGTCATGCTCCTCCGGTTAACTTTGTGATCAATGGCCGGCAGTACAACATGGGATACTATCTTGCAGACGGTATCTATCCAAAGTGGGCAACATTTGTGAAGACTATCTCAAGTCCCGGCCTCCCGAAGGAGCAGCAGTTTTCCAAGGAACAAGAAGGTTGTCGAAAGGACGTGGAGCGTACATTTGGTGTCCTCCAGCAGAGATTTGCTGTAGTCCAATTCCTCGCTTTGACTTGGTCCAAAGATCAGATGTGGGAGGTGATGAACTGTTGTGTGTGCTTACACAACATGATTATCGAGAATGAGCAGAAGTATCCGGTTCCTCCGAGCGAGCAAGCTGCACCATATGAGAGAGAGGGTCCTCTTGCACAACCTAACCACCAGGTGCCGGTATCGTGGGATGCGTTCATCGCTATGCGTCGGGAGATTCGAGACTCCACAATGCATCAACAGCTGCAGGATGATCTGGTGGAGCACATATGGACGCTTCGAGGCAACACCAACTAGTTTCCATTTAATTTGTTTCAAAACTTGTCTTGTTTTGTTGAATTGTAACGTTTATTTGTAAAAAAAAAGCCAAATGTTGGCAAAACTTGTCAAATTCGCCGAACTATATTTGATTTTGGGCGTTTCCAGGGATGTTTTCTTTCTCAAAATCACCGAACACCGGGTGCCTACCGGGGAGACGGCTGAAACTTCGGCGCTCCTCGGTCGAAACTTTCGTCCAACCTGATGCTATTTAAAGCTGGATTTGACCGTGGGGAGCACCAACGATTGAAGAAGTTCTAACTCAGGGAAGGCAAACTCGTCTGAACGAAACAGACTAACTAGACGCCAACTTTCGTGCTCATCTTTGATCCTCCTCTTGATGGTTGCAACCTCCAAGCTGTCCCCACTGAACACCACGCCACCATTGGAGGAAGTTCATGTCTCCCACTGGTGACCAGTCGGGCTTGCCCCATCTTGCAAGCGCCCACGCCCAAACCTCTTGAGTTACCACACATCCCAGCAGCAGATGATTTTAGAAATACAAAATAAAAATAAAGGGCTCCTTGGAATTCCGCATCCATTTGTCCTCTCGGAAGAATCGTCACATTTGTCTTTTTTTTCCTCTATTGAGATTAAATCTTTTGATATGAAAGATTTTATTCCTCGCCGAATAATCGGTATTGTCATGTTGTACAAGCCTAAGTACAAAAATGTAAATACAGATTATGTACTGTAACACACAAGAAATCCAGCACACCTTTACAATTACACACCAGGTTCTATAACATTTGATGCCGATACAATGCGGCACACATGGCACGAAATGCAACTAGTTCCCCAACCATTCGAAGCAACAGCAGAGGCCCCAGCAGAACTTTGAAGGGTAATCCCTTACGAAAACATCCCTGTTGTAGCCAACGACATAGAAACTGAAAGATCGCTTTCGGTGAGACATTGTGACGCGGGTAACTGGCACCACCGAGATGATGTGTCTCTCAGAAATGACCCTTGCAGATGGTGGAACTGGCAGCCGGCTGGCGACAACCTCTGAGGAGAACTGGTTGAGTGGGTATGAATCGGCAAAGAAAGCAGGAGTGCATTGGTATGCCTGTATGTTGCATAATTGCACCCCTTTGGCTCTATGGAAAACTTCTTCAGGAACCGAAGCAGCTCCTGTCGTTGCACTAACTTTTCTCGCTGACAGGGTCTTCCTGGAAACAGAAGAGATTATAATTCAGATCAAGAGAAAAAGCAACCAGTCAAACAGCTTCGCAAACTGGTATGTCTAATGACTTTGTCGTACATAATGCTCCACTGGATTGCAGTACATAAAGATTGCGGTACAACTGAAAAAATTAAAATGGAGTCGTAGCCTTGAAAATATGACTCCCTGCAGGTTTTATCTTTTGAAGCTTCATTTGATACAAGTGCTTTCAGAAAATAGAATTACTAGAGTAAATAAACATCAATATGTGTTAAGAAAGTATAGTGGTTTGCAGTATTACAAGACTAAACTGAATGGCAAAAACTGAACTACCAATTAAAACCCTAAGTGTTCTGCAAAACTTTTTATCCTGGGCTTTCTGCTAGTAAATGAGATCTCTTAATATAAAGCATTATAACAACATGGTACATTTCGTAATGTATAGCATTCTAAGTTGTAAAAACATTGTAAACTGAATGTCGAAAACTGAACTATCAATCAAAACTTTAATTGTTCTGCAAAACTTTTTAACCTAAAGTTTCAGGCTTGCTGCTAGTAAATAAGATTTCGTAATAGATAGCACAGTAACAACATGGTAGATTCCATTTGGGCATTTACGAAAGAACAGATATGTTGAAGTAAAAAAAAAATAGTTCTCTATTCTTTGTCTACTCCAATGTTTTCTCAAATACAAACTGATGGAAGAGTTTCAGAAAAATTCAAATGAGATTACCATCGAACATGAGCAGTGCTTTGTGCAAGAAGGGAACCGCAGCCTTCACATGTCTTGCAGGTCACTAGGCCACGCGATGAACATGCTATACAGGGCAACGTTCCTTGACCATTGCACATTCCACATCTGCGATAAAGAAAGACATACAAGCAAGATGAATGTTCCATAAATAGAGTTCATCTAGTTATGTTGTGAGGATGAATGGGCTTCACTTGAGGCCTTGTTCGGTAGGCAGGGATTAGAGTGTAATATGTCTAGTGTTTTAGGTGAAAACACGGGTGTTCACTCAGGGATTGGGCAATTGCTAAGCTAGGCTACCGATTCAGCTAGCTTAATTTGCATGCGTACACAATGTCAGCATGCGCGCTCTGGGCCCGGGCCAGTTAGACTGGACGTTTCTTTGGCTGTGCTGGGAATCGGAGCATACAAAACGTACAACAAGGTGGTGAGAAAAAACGCGAGCTCTGCCGAGCGTTTTGATTCACACGTGTAATAGCAGGTTTTGCAAGAATAACTGCGGCCAGACCCTTCAAAACCGGTAGAAACCCGGCCTGCCAAACAGTTATGCGGCCGTTTGTTGTGATTTGGTGCTGTCCCAAGGCAACTAAAACACTCTAATCCCTGAAAAACCTGTGTGCCGAACAAGGCCTGAGGTGACTTATATGCTGAAGAACTAAATGAAAAGAAATGGCAGAACTAACACTGAATCAGATCCATCTTGGTGAGCAAGTAAACCCCTGCCATGACAAACACTGCACCGGGTCATTTGATTTGCCTTGTAAAACCCATTCTGCTGACCAGGATTGCAAGTAGGACATGGGGTCTCTCCACGACCCTCGCAATCTGTCCGAAACATTTGAATATGGAAATTAGGAACTATTCAAAACTAGAAAGATGATGGGTAAATTATGATATTTACCATGCTAAAACTGCAAATACAAAAAAGAACAAATAAGGCTACAAAAGAAGGCTGATAAAAAAATATCAATTAACACTAACAGCTTTAAAATGTGCCAAGACAATTTAAGATTCTAGTACAAAAGAAATATTCAATCATACAGAAGTTCACCCTTCTTATTCTTCTCCAAAGAGTTAAAATTTTAAGGTCGGCATCTTGGGGCTACAACCATTGAATCGACAAGGAAGAATGGACTAAACTTATGTGTGACAAAATGAATAAGCAGTTTATGTAGGATCTATGTTTACTGCCTTATAGCACTCAGTAAGTATGGATAGATTATGTCTATTATCCCTCTACTAATAGATGGACAAAGCTAATAGATCTCAAACTGATGCACCATTTAGTCATAAAGTGGAAAACAATGTTGCTGAACATTGCATGAATTTATAGCATGAACTGCTACTGGTGCATTAGATGAATGTCATGTCTACCATAATTGGGTAATTGTTCTTTCTATAGGTTTTTTCCCACATTGTGAACTTCAAACATGAGGTTGCTTTTAGATTTATGAGATCCTTTACTGTGTTCAAGTTGAATTGACACTTCACTTTGGTACTAAAAATAAGAAAATGCATACTTGTGAAAGCAATACCAGTACAAGTGAACTTTCTGATGGGGTAACTGCAGCTGAGAAGGTAGTCAGGATGGCTCGGCTTGATTGGGGTGAGGTTAATTATAAAGGGAAACAAATTTAGGATTCATATTGCTTTGATAATTTGCATACAACGTGTTGCTTTATACATAGCTGGCTGCCAGCTGGGACTCATAAACCTGGATGTCAATAGCACTTTATCTCTAATTCTATCTCAAACTTGAAGTACTACTAGTCTATCTCCAACTAATTAATAATTTCACTGCCAATTTGGCACATGTGCCCAGCTGTGGGCCCAAGACCCTGACCCTAACATTGACCTGATGTAACATAACAGCAGGAACAAAAGGTAGATGATGATATTTGATGGGCCTGAGAAATCCATTTGAGAAATTGGTTGACGTGTGTATTTGTACTTGCAATGCCTAATAGGATCTTTGAACAAAATAAAATGCATAGACTATCCACAGCAGGAAACACGATATACAACGTCGTCGTAGATAGGAATACAGAATATAAGGTGTTCTGTACTTAGAAAAATCCTATTATGGAAAAGAAATGAGACTGTACACTTAGGTACATAAAAATGTACACCCACCAAGCAAAAGGGACACAAATGTTGTCGTATTTCTAAAATCTTCAAAATAAAGTTACGTGACTACATGATGTTCTGGTAAATGGATATCATACCTAAGCATTTTTCAGGAACTTCTGAATGAGGAATCTTGATCATAACTTCTTTTTCCGGTACAAAGAGTAAAGGAAACTCAGCCCTCAAATCTAGTTCCCACACACCAAGAACAGGACCCTGGTCTCTTCCATCTATTTTCCCACCATCATAAGGTTCCTTTTTTACTATGGTGTCCCTTTCCTCGATAAAAGTTTCCAAAGTTCCAACATATACATTGCAGTCCTCGATGGATGTAATTTTCCATTTGCGGGCAGGCTGACTTCCCCAGCAACATCGATGCCCAACATGTTCAATAAGCAGCTGCCGAATCTCCACCTCATCCAGTACATCCCTATCAAAAAAATCCAGTCATTCAATTGGCAATTTGTGCTGAGTATTTGAGGAAAACAAGCACGCTAAACAACATAAGGGTGGAACAAAAGCAGAATAAGGGGCTAAGCACAACAATAGAATAACTTCTTTTGTATTTTGAGAAACATGTGCACAACGCACGGTCCAGTAGTACTTCCATTTCAGTTCTTGCTCTTATTGCTCATTTTGCAGGTTTTCTCCTTCTCATCCGAGAGCACATGTTAACACCACCATTGCATCTTGTTGATCATTCATGTGAAATACTAGATATACATGTGATTGGCAGTCTATTTAAATCATTAAGCACCGACCCAGTGAATATATTGAGTTTGGAAACAAAGGACTATAGTTCATGCCTATACTCTCTGTTCAACCATAACTAGGAAGGAGATGGAGTCCATGTATAACAGAACCGTGACTTACTGCCTATTATATGCTGATGTAAGAACTTCCTACTATCACTTTAACTAACTGTTGAGTTCTTTTGAGCTGAAGCCCAAAAGATGACAGGGTGTATCATCCTCTGGTCAGTCTACCGACTACCGGCCAGGAATGGTATGCATTCCCAGCGTTAGAACGAGAAAGGCTACTCGCATTTTTCAGTACTCGACTGGTTGTCCAGCAACTACTTGACCAAAAACTGGTTACGCCCAGGACTTCGGAACCCACGAAGCAACACGGACATGAGCCACTCACCTCCCGACGCCTGGAGAAGGTTGGTAATCACCACCGTACGGGTACGGCCCTTGCGGAACGATCGCCAGACCTTGTGATTTCGAACCGAATGGTAAGCATTACAGTGGCACACAAAAAAAAATGGTAGAAATAAGCATGGAGGAATTACCATGCGGATGTGGAGGGGTGGGAGCAGGCGAAGGGGATGGGGAGAGGACGGCGCTGTGGATGGACGGTGGGTAGACGACGTCGTGGTGGGGCTCCGGGGCCGGTGGGTAATAATTGGATGAGGAGAAGGAGGCGGCGGACCTGACCTCGGCAGCGCTGACCTCCGGCCCGCCGCCGCCCCACCCGCCTCCGCCTCCGCGCAGCGCCGACGAGCTGCTCCGGCCCAGGTGCTGGTACTGCGCTGCTGAAACGTAATTCCACTGGAAGGGGTGAGATCAGAGAGAGGCGAGATCATATGGTACCCGTGGGCTCGACTGCGAATGGAGGACCTGGCTGGGAGGAGGATGAGAGGAAAGGGCGCCGCTGCTCCTCGCCCTCGCGCTCCGCTTCCATGGCCATCGATGCGGAGGCTGATCCGATCCGATCCGACGAAATTGGGATTGGTCGCGAGCGCGGTGTGGAGAGAGCGGGAGGAGATGGTCGAGATTATAGTAGCAGCATTGCAGCCTTGGTCGCGAAGGAAGCAAGCTTAAGTTCTCACAGAACAGGATCGCCTCCCTGTCAAATCAGAGCAAATCGCTATCCAGTGTGAGCTGGCGACGACGGGTGACGATCTTATATTTTCTCATGGAAATAAATTCCATTAATGCACAGCAACTTCTTGTTCGCAGATAAAATCCCTGCACGAACACCAGCGAGTGTTCAACGGAACCGAGAGTCTCCCGCGTCAGCAGAGAGTAGCGTACCGCGGCTGCCAACGGAGAAGAAGTTGTTTCTATCCACATCCACGGGCACCAGCAACGTCACCGAGTTTGCTTAACCATTTTGCATTTAAGGGCTCTTTTGATTTAAAGGATTTGCATAGGAATTGTGTTGGATTTGGTTCCTATGTGAAAATTTTCTATTCTATACATGTTGTTTGATTCATAGAAACATATCCTATAGGAAAAATTTCTATAGGAATCTTGTAGTGTAATTCCTATAGGAAAAAAGAATTAGCTCATACCCCATGGAAAAATTCATTTGCTACAATCAAATAAACTCCATCTTCCTATAGGTTTCAAGTAGACATGTCATTGCAATCCTATACCTTTCCTATTCCTATGTTTTTCCTATCCTTTAAATTAAAGGAGCCCTAAAATAGGTTTATGGGCAGAATATCCATCCAAGCATCTGCAGACCGAACAAAAAGTCCAACCAGAGCATCTCCACCAGCGGTTCCAGTAGCGAACCTAATAGCTATTGAGGATCCAGCGTATTTTTTGAGGCACGAAAAATAAAGTGTTACATACGTATAAAAAAAATTAGAGTATGTAACATTGTTCTCCAATATTTTTTTGCTATAGTATCAAAGTCGCGAAATTATGGTGCAAAAAGTTCCGCCAATGGTGCAAAATAATCATGAATGTCACCGTTTTATCTACGTATGTAGCACTTTCGAAATGCAACATCGGTTTGTAACATTTCTCTGCAATATATCCAACATTTCTGCCTAACTCATCTAACATTACAAGAATACACATGTAATATTTGTGCAATTTCTCTATTGCATACGTACGTAAAAATAGTTGTACCGCTTAAGTCATACTTACACAAAGAAAATAATGCACATATGTAACAAATCGCAACTTCGTATGTAGCATCGATAAAACCCCAAAAGTTGACCTTCGCCAACGACCATGGAAGCAACACCAAGGTCGATTCGAGCTCATCAGGCACCAATCCGCCACACCGGAGGCAAGGCGGAGCCAAATCGAACGAAACCTGACCAATTTGCCATGGCAAGCTCCGTCATGTTGTCCTACAAGGAAAGATGCGGCAAACACTCGCGGGCGAGCAGAGTCGGGGAGGAGAAACGAGAGCCGCAACCTAGTGCGGGACTCCCTTGCCGCTGATTTTTCCTAGTACAAGATGGCCTCGCTGCTGCCTGCCTGTAGCGAGCGAGATGCGAGCGACGCCCTCGTCGCTAGCCTGGTGCGAGAGGTCGGTGGGGAGAAGTTGCGCCCTCGCCATGTGCGGAAGGTCGGTGGGGAAGTAGTTGGTCCCAGGTCCGGTACGGTGCGGGAGGTCAGTGTTGAAAATGAAGGTGCGTGCAAAGGAAAGAGAGATGCCAACAGCACAAAATGGTCACGCGACGGGCAGAACCAGCTATAGCTTCAACCGGTTGTTCTAAGAGTTAATTTTCAAAGCCCCCATGCTCTTTTTCTCGAATTGGGTCCTTTTACATGATCTAATCGGCGAATGAAACGAACGTTTACTAAAAGGGTGTGACTATTTCTCAGTGGGCTGAGAACTAATTCAGATGATGTCATCAAATCATTTGCAAGCCATGTCGCATATCATAATTAACCCAAATCACGATACAAACCAAATGGCGTAAGACTTAACTCATCACAAAGCTAGTTCTACCAAAGCGATTATTTTAGAGTTTTGGTAAGTTTACAAGATCTTTTTTTTTGAAACAAGAGGTGATATTTCATTATCGTGACATGTGATGGGTACATTTTGCATACATGCCCTTTACAACACTTGCCCTAATGAACCTAGTATTTGAAGATAAGGTCTGCAACTTCACAAAGTACACCCCGAGACAAAATATGGAAAAGCAATCAGGTCCTGGAGCACCACCGTCGATGCTCGTCGGCATCCTCAAAGCGTCGCCGCCAAGGAAAGGAGAGAAGGTGCTCGAACTCTTCCGTCCGGCGAGAAACCACTCCCACTGGCAACCTCCTCGCCGCCGGGAACGAATCACTTGGCGGCAAGGTAGCGTCGAGCTCCAGTAGGAATAGGGAATTGCCTTCATCTTGAAGGCAGAGAGACAGCCGCCTCGTCAGCTGCAGGTGACAGCAGCCATGGCGGCAGCTGTGTGATTGCGCAAACAGGAACCACTAGAGATAGAGCTGGCTTCGTCCACTCGAAAGCTCCGCACCACCCCTTCTTCTCCCATCGCCTCCATGGCCGGACAGAGAAAGAAATCGGGCAGCGCAGCACTTGAGCAGGTGCCACCAGCGAATCCTATCCGCTCCGCTCTTCACAGGAGACAGCGAAGCTGTTCCCCCCTCGCGACCGTGGCCGGCCGGGGAACAAACCTTGCTGCAGTCTTCGTAGCCGCGCTCCTCTCCCCTGCCTCCACGGCCAGCCAAGAGGAGCAAAACAACCCTCGAACACCTGCAAAGAAAGAAGCAACTAGAAAGCCCTTTATTGATGGAGATGTTGGAGAAGAAGGCCCACTGCAGCTGCTCCCGCAGTTGGAGCTCACCGCCGCCGACCCACCACCAGAAGCTCCAGATCCTGGCCAGAGATCCAGAGGCTCCACTCCTAAACACGGCGAAACGTCAAGGCTCAGGATCGGCCCGGCCAACAGGGGGAAAGGCTCAGAGGCAGAAGGAGGAGAGAGAGAGGAGAGGCGTGGGTTTTAGTTCAGTTGATCTAGAGATGCTCTCAAAGGCCTCACGCTCTAGCGAGCTACCGGGTTCACAACTGAATGGTGTTCGTTCCCCTCGGGTCGCCTCGCGCGGGCGGCTCCAGGGCGACCAAACCCTAGGCCGCCGAAACCACCCAATTCCCCCTTCCCTGGCCGCTGCCGCCGCCGGAGCTAGCGGTGGCGGCCGCGCCCGGCCGTCGAAGGCGGCGGGCGAGATTTGCGCGCCCCGACGGGTCCCCTACGCGCGGAGGCGGGACGTCACCCGGGCGGCGCTGGTGGTGGGTGTGTCCGGCGGCGCGTCCTGGCGGCGCTTGCCGGCACACGGCACGGGGCGTGGAGGTGCGGAGGAGGAGGTTCTCAGCGAGGTGGGCAGCAGGCTGCGGCATGGAGCGACGGCGAGCTGGTGGCGGCGGCGCGAGCCCAAGGTGGTCGTGGCGGCGGCGGGGAGGCTCGGCCAGGAGGAGTCCAGGCGAGCAGAGGCCGGCCGCCTGACGGTGTGGGCGTGCGTCGGCTGCCCCCGATGGCGACCGGCGGGCAGGCCGGAGGAGTGGGCGCGGGCCCGATCTGGGCTTCTACGGGTCCAATCTGGGCTAGCAGGCCCGGATCTGGCTGGTGGCAGGAGTTGCTGCTGCTGTGGGATGTCTGCCTGGAGTTGGCGATAGCCTCGGCGGGCGGTTCTGCCCCGTGCGGGTGGAGAGGGAGGCTGCCTTTTCCTTGCTGAGTCGGAGTTGGAGGTGGGAGGTGGACCATGTCCTCGGCCGTGTGGTGTGTCGGAGTCCACAGATCTGCGACAACAACGGGAGGAGCTGCGGTGATGGCGGTGCAAGGCTTCTTGGACGGCGTGGTCCAACCCCTCGGAGGTGCGGGATGCGCGATGGCACGGATGAAAATCCCGCCCGATCTTGGTCGGGCCGGCGGCGACGGCACCCACGGGTGTCATTTTTTCCTCGATGGAGGCGCCACCGAGGAGCTTCGACATCGTCTGCACTCTCTCGTGGTGTTGGTGTTGTCTCCGGGCGAAAGCCTAGATTCGGAGTTGGATCGGCGTGATAGCGGCGTCCTCGGCGTCGTTCCTCTGTTGGGAGTATCGCGTTTGGAGACTAATGTCTACGCACGCTTCTATTCCTGTAGACAGTGTTGGGCCTCCAAGAGCAGAGGTTTGTAGAACAGCAGCAAGTTTCCCTTAAGTGAATCACCCAAGGTTTATCGAACTCAGGGAGGTAGAGGTCAAAGATATCCCTCTCAAGCAACCCTGCAATTACGATACAAGAAGTCTCTTGTGTCCCCAACACACCTAATACACTTGTCAGATGTATAGGTGCACTAGTTCGACGAAGAGATAGTGAAATACAAGTAATATGGATGATTGTAAGTAGTAATTGGAATCTGAAATAAAGATGGCAGCAAGCAAACATGTAGCAGAACTTGTTGGAAACGGTGTTTCAATGCTTAGAAATAAGGCCTAGGGATCATACTTTCACTAGTGGACACTCTCAACAATGATCACATAACTGAATAAATAAATGCTACTTTCTACACTCTCTTGTTGGATAACAAACACCATTCATTGTGTAGGGCTATAAAAGCACACCTTAAGCCGGAGTAAACAAGCTCCACAACATCCGGAGTTCATATTTAAGTAACCTCTAGAGTGCATAATAGACCTATGCAATTTAGACCGAGTACTAACATAGCATACACACTGTCAACAATAGCTATGAAAGGGGGAATAGATCGCATCAATACTATCATAGTAATAGTTACCTTCATAATCTACAAGAGATTACAATCATAACCTACACCAAGTACTACATGATGCACACACTGTCAACATTACATCATGGAGGAGGAATAGACTACTTTAATAACATCACTAGAGTAGCACATAGATTAATAGTGATACAAAGCTCATGATCACATAAAGATCACACCATGGGAGAGAGAGATGAACCACATAGCTACCGGTAGAGCCCTCAGCCTCGGGGAGAACTACTCCCTCCTCATCATGGGAGACATCAACGGCGATGAAGATGGCGGTGGTGTCGATGGAGATGACTCCGGGGGCAATTCCCCGTCTCGGCGGCGTGCCGGAACAGAGACTTCTGTCCCCCGAAACGGAGTTTCGCGATGGCGGCGGCGTCCCTGGAGTCTTTCTGGAGTTTCGTCAATTGGTGTCGCGTTTTTAGGTCACGAGGGACTTTATAGGCGAAGAGGCGGAGTCGGAAGGGCCACGGGGCCCCCTCCCCATAGACTGGCGCGGCCAGGGGGCCACCTGCGCCACCATATGGTGTGGGCCCCCTGCTGCCCGCTTCCGACTCTCCTTCGGTGTTCTGGAACCTTCCGGGGAAAATAAGATATTTGGTCTTTGTTTCGTCGAATTCCGAGAATATTGCCCGAACAGCCTTTCTGGAACCAAAAACAACAGAAAACAGGAACTGGCACTTCGGCATCTTGTTAATAGGTTAGTTCCAGAAAATGCATGAAAACGATATAAAGTGTGAGCAAAACATGTAGGTATTGTCATAAAACTAGCATGGAACATCAGAAATTATAGATACGTTGGAGACGTATCAAGCATCCCCAAGCTTAGTTCCTACTCGCCCTCGAGTAGGTAAACGATAACAAGGATAATTTCTGAAGTGACAAGCTACTATCATAATCTTGATCAATACTATTGTAAAGCATATGAGATGAATGAAGTGATTCGAAGCAATGGTAGAGACAATGACTAAATAACTGAATCATATAGCAAAGACTTTTCATGAATAGTACTTTCAAGACAAGCATCAATAAGACTTGCATAGGAGTTAACTCATAAAGCAATAAATTCTTAGTAGAAGGTTTTGAAGCAACACAAAGGAAGATATAAGTTTCAGCAGTTGCTTTCAACTTCAACATGTATATCTCATGGATAATTGTCAACACAAAGTGATATGATGAATGCAAATAAGCAAGTATGTAGGAATCAATGCACATAGTTGACACAAGTGTTTGCTTCTAAGATAGAAAGAAGTAGGTAAACTGACTCAACATAAAGTAAAAGAAAGGCCCTTCACAGAGGGAAGCATGGATTACTATTTTTGTGCTAGAGCTTTTATTTTGAAAACATAGAAACAATTTTGTCAACGGTAGTAATAATTCATATGTGTTATGCATAAAACATCCTATAAGTTGCAAGCCTCATGCATAGATTACCAATAGTGCTCGCACCTTGTCCTAATTAGCTTGGATTTACATGGATTATCATTGCATAACATATGTTTCAATCAAGTGTCACAAAGGGGTACCTCTATGCCGCATGTACAAAGGTCTAAGGAGAAAGTTCGCATTGGATTTCTCGCTTTGATTATTCTCAACTTAGACATCCATACCGGGACAACATAGAAAACAGATAATGGACTCCTCTTTAATGCATAAGCATTCAACAACAGATAATATTCTCATAAGAGATTGAGGTTTGATGTCCAAACTGAAACTTCCACCATGGATCATGGCTTTAGTTAGCGGCCCAATGTTCTTCCCTAACAATATGCATACTCAAACCATTTGATCATGATAAATCACCCTTACTTCAGACAAGACGAACATGCATAGCAACTCACATGATATCCAACAAAGGTGAAATAGTTGATGGCGTCCCCAGAAACATGGTTACCGCTCAACAAGCAACTTATAAGAAATAAGATACATAAGCGACATATTCTTCATCACAATAGTTTTTAAGCTATTTTCCCATGAGCTATATATTGCAAAGACAAAGGAATGAAATTTTAAAGGTAGCACGCAAGCAATTTACTTTGGAATGGCAGAGAAATACCACATACTAGGTAGGTATGGTGGACACAAATGGCGTAGGTTTTGGCTCAAGGTTTTGGATGCACAAGAAGAATTCCCTCTCAGTACAAGGCTTTGGCTAGCAAGGTTGTTTGAAGCAAACACAAGTATGAACCGGTACAGCAAAACTTACATATGAACATATTGCAAGCATTATAAGACTCTACACTGTCTTCCTTGTTGTTTAAACACTTTACCAGAAAATATCTAGACTTTTAGAGAGACCAATCATGCAAACCAAATTTCAACAAGCTCTATGGTAGTTCTTCATTAATAGGTTCAATGTACATGATGCAAGAGCTTAAACATGATCTATTTGAGCAAAACAATTGCCAAGTATCACATTATTCAAGACCATATACCAATTACCACATGAAGCATTTTCTGTTTCCAACCAAATAGCAATGAACGCAGCAGCTTTCAACTTTTGCCATTGAACATTAAAAGTAAAACGAAGAACACAAGTGTTCAAATGAAAAAGCGGAGCGTGTCTCTCTCCCACACAAGCATGATAGGATCATATTTATTCAGAGAACTAAGATAACAAAATGAAAATAAAAGCACAGAGACGCTCCAAGTAAAGCAAATAAGATGTGACAGATTAAAAATATAGTTTCACTAGAGGTGACCTGATAAGTTGTTGATGAAGAAGGGGATGCCTTGGGCATCCCCAAGCTTAGATGCTTGAGTCTTCTTGAAATATGCAGGGATGAACCATGGGGGTATCCCCAAGCTTAGACTTTTCACTCTTCTTGATCATATTGTATCATCCTCCTCTCTTGATCCTTGAAAAATTCCTCCACACCAAACTCAAAACAAACTCATTAGAGGGTTAGTGCATAATCAAAAATTCACATATTCAGAGGTGACATAATCATTCTTAACACTTCGGACATTGCACAAAGCTACTGAAAGTTAATGGAACAAAGAAATCCATTCAACATAGCAAAATAGGCAATGCGAAATAAAAGGCAGAATCTGTCATAACAGAACAGTCCGTAAAGACGAATTTTTTAGAGGCACTTAACTTGCTCAGATGAAAATGCTCAAATTGAATGAAAGTTGCGTACATATCTGAGGATCACTCACGTAAATTGGCAGATTTTTCTGAGTTACCTACAGAGAGGCCTACTCAAATTCGTGACAGCAAGAAATCTGTTTCTGCGCAGTAATCCAAATCTAGTATCAACCTTACTATGAAAGACTTTACTTGGCACAACAATGCAATAGAATAAAGATAAGGAGATGTTGCTACATTAGTAACAACTTCCAAGACACAATAAAACAGTAGCAAAATGAAAACATGGGTTATCTCCCAAGAAGTGCTTTCTTTATAGCCATTAAGATGGGCTCAGTAATTTTAATGATGCTCACATAAGAATGAGAGTTGAAGCAAAGAGAGCATCAAAAAGCAAGTATGAAACAAATTTAAGCCTAACCCACTTCCTATGAAAATGAATCTTGTAAATAAACAAGCCATGTAAGCATAACGCAATAAGCATAGAAAGGCAACACAAGCGTAACTTCAAGATTCTCAACATAAAGAGGGGAAACTTAATATTATTAAGATGCATATAACCATATTTCCCTCTCTCATAATAAATTTCAGTAGCATCATGAACAAACTCAACAATATAACAATCACATAAAGCATTCTTATTCACATGCATAAAAGTATCATTACTCTCCACATAAGCAATTTTATTAGTAATAGTGGGAGCAAATTCAACAAAGTAGCTATCATTATTATTCTCATCACCATAATCATCAAATGTAGGAGGCATATTATAATCATAATAAATTTTATCCTCCATAGTACGTGGCACCAAAATATCACTATCATTATAATCATCATAAATAGGAGGCAAAGTATCATCAAAGTAAATTTTCTCCTCCATGCTTGGGGGACTAAAAATATCATGCTCATCAAAACCAGCTTCCCCAAGCTTAGAATTTTCCATAGCATTAGCAACAATGGTGTTCAAAGCGTTCATACTAATAACATTGCCATTAGCATGCATATAAAGTTCCATAGGTTTTTTAATTTTCTCTTCAAACACCTCATGTCCTAACTCAAGATAAATTTCATAAAGATCTCTAATTTTTGTTGTTGTTTTCCATTAAGCCTAACTAGTGAAATAAAAACAAGAAACAAAAAGGTGCAATTGCAGGATCTAAAGGAAATAGCTTCGAGCACTCACACACCGGAAACAGTGCTAGGAAATAGCTTAGTAGTCGGAGGATGTGAATACCTTTTACCTTACCTCCCCGGCAACGGCGCCAGAAAATAGCTTGATGTCTACGCACGCTTCTATTCCTGTAGACGAGTGTTGGGCCTCCAAGAGCGAGAGGTTTGTAGAACGAGCAACAAGTTTCCCTTAAGTGAATCACCCAAGGTTTATCGAACTCGGGGAGGTAGAGGTCAAAGATATCCCTCTCAAGCAACCACTGCAATTAAGATACAAGAAGTCTCTTGTGTCCCCAACACACCTAATACACTTGTCAGATGTATAGGTGCACTAGTTCGGCGAAGAGATAGTGAAATACAAGTAATATGGATGATTGTAAGTAGTAATTGCAATCTAAAATAAAGATGGCAGCAAGCAAACATGTAGCAGAATGATACGTCTCAAACGTATCTATAATTTCTTATGTTCTATGCTACTTTATTGATGATACTCACATGTTTTATACATACTTTATGTCATATTTATGCATTTTCCGGCACTAACCTATTAACAAGATGCCGAAGAGCCGATTGCTTGTTTTCTGCTGTTTTTGGTTTCAGAAATCCTAGTAAGGAAATATTCTCGGAATTGGACGAAATCAACGCCCAGGGTCTTATTTTTCCACGAAGCTTCCGGAAGTCCGAAAGGGAAACGAAGTGGGGCGACGAGGCGGCGACACGCCAGGGCGGCGCGGCCTAGGCCCTAGCCGCGCGGCCCTAGTGTGTGGGCCCCTCGTGACGCCCCCTGACCTACCCTTCCGCCTACAAATAGCCTTTGTCGAGAAAACCCCAGTATCGAGAGCCACGATACGGAAAACCTTCCAGAGACGCCGCCGCCGCCAATCCCATCTCGGGGGATTCAAGAGATCGCCTCCGGCACCCTGTCGGAGAGGGGAATCATCTCCCTGAGGACTCTTCATCGCCATGATCGCCGCCGGATCGATGTGTGAGTAGTTCACCCCTGGACTATGGGTCCATGGCAGTAGCTAGATGGTCGTCTTCTCCTCATTGTGCTATCATTGTTGGATCTTGTGAGCTGCCTAACATGATCAAGATCATCTATCTGTAATGCTACATGTTGCGTTTGTTGGGATCCGATGAATATGGAATGCTATGTTATGTTGATTATCAATCTATCATATATGTGTTGTTTAAGATCTTGCATGCTCTCCGTTGCTAGTAGAGGCTCTGGCCAAGTCTTTACTTGTAACTCCAAGAGGGAGTATTTATGCTCGATAGTGGGTTCATGCCTCCATTAAATCTGGGACAGTGATAGAAAGTTCTAAGGTTGTGGATGTGCTGTTGCCACTAGGGATAAAACATCAATGCTTTGTCTAAGGATATTTGTGTTGATTACATTACGCACCATACTTAATGCAATTGTCTGTTGTTTGCAACTTAATACTGGAAGGGGTGCGGATGCTAACCTCAAGGTGGACTTTTTAGGCATAGATGCATGCTGGATAGCGGTCTATGTACTTTGTCGTAATGCCCAATTGAATTTCACACTACTCATCATAACATGTATGTGCATTGTCATGCCATCTTTATTTGTCAATTGCCAACTGTAATTTGTTCACCCAACATGCTTATTCTTATCGGAGAGACACCACTAATGAACTGTGGACCCCGGTCCATTCTTTTACATCGAATACAATCTACTGCAATACTCGTTCTTACTTGTTCTCTCGCAAACATCATCATCCACACTATACATCTAATCCTTTGTTACGACAAGCCGGTGAGATTGACAACCTCACTTGTTAAGTTGGGGCAAAGTATTTTGGTTGTGTTGTGCGAGGCTCCACGTTGGCGCTGGAATCCCCGGTGTTGCGCCGCACTACACTCCGCCACCATCAACCTTCAACGTGCTTCTTGACTCCTCTCTGGTTCGATAACCTTGGTTTCTTACTGAGGGAAAACTTGCTGCTGTACGCATCACACCTTCCTCTTGGGGTTCCCAACGGGCGTGTGCTTGACGCGTCATCAAGACTGTTTTCTGGCGCCGTTGCCGGGGAGATCAAGACACGCTGCAAGGGGAGTCTCCACTTCCAATCTCTTTACTTTGTTTTTGTCTTGCTTTACTTTATTTTATTTACTGCTTTGTTTGCTGCATTATATCAAAAATACAAAAAAAATAGTTACTTGCATTTACTTTATTTACTATCTTGTTTGCGTTCTCCATATGAAAAACACAAAAAAATTAGTTACTTGCATTTACTTTATCTAGTTTGCTTTATTGTTAAAATGAGTAATCCTGAAGTAGAAGTTCGTTCGTTTAAGCAACAAGGGGGAGAATGTTTAAAAGATGCTTGGTATAGAATTAGTGATGCTCATAATAGGTGCACTAAGAAACACTCCACCACTATCCTACTCAGGAATTTTTATGTTGGTATCTCTAGCTGGAATAGGTATGTTCTTGATTGTCTTGCGGGAGGTAATTTCCTAAGCGCTCCTGCTTTAGAAGCTAGTTGCATTATTGAGAGTCTATTTGGAATACCACCTATTAATGAAGTTAAAATTGAAATCTCTCTTGAAGATGTCATGAAAAAGTTGGAGACCATAGAGCAAAATCTTCCAAGTATTGAGACTAAATTGGGAGAATTACTTAATAGCACTGATAAATTTGACAAATCTCTAGGTGGAATTAATGAGAGAATTGCCATCTTAGAAGCTTGTGCTACTCATGATAATCAAACCCATAGGATTAGTGAACTTGAAGAAGCTATGGGAACCTTGGGTTCAACTTTTTCTTCTTTTAAGTTTAAGGAGAAAGCTTATGTCGGTAAGGAGCAAAAATTCATGTATGTCTCTAAGGTGCCTAAGCCAAAAAACTATTATAGGCCTAAAATTGATAAAGCTCTTAATACCACTGTAGATAATGGAGCATCTAAGATACCTAATGTGACAAGTTGTGAAAATTATGATGTTGATGCTTCGTCTCTTGATGTTACTTGATTCACACTTTCTGCGCCAAGCTGAAAGGCGTTAAAGAAAAGCGCTTATGGGAGACAACCCATGATTTTTCTTCTGCACTTTTGTTTTATATATGAGTCTTGGAAGTTGTTACTACTGTAGCAACCTCTCCTTATCATTATTTTATTGCATTGTTGTGCCAAGTAAAGTCTTTGATAGTAAGGTTCATACTAGATTTGGAATACTGCGCAGAAACAGATTTTTTGCTGTCACGAATTTGGGCAGTGTTCTCTGTAGGTAACTCAGAAAAATCTGCCAATTTACGTGAGTGATGCTCAGATATGTACGCAACTTTCGTTCAATTTGAGCATTTTCATTTGAGCAAGTCTGGTGCCCCAGAAAAATTCGTCTTTACGGACTGTTCTGTTTTTGACAGATTCTGCCTTTTATTTCGCATTGCCTGTTTTGCTATGTTTGATGGATTTCTTTATTCCATTAACTTTCAGTAGCTTTGTGCAATGTCCAGAAGTGTTAAGAATGATTATGTCACCTCTGAACATGTGAATTTTTTATTATGCACTAACCCTCTAATGAGTTTGTTTTGAGTTTGGTGTGGAGGAAGTTTTCAAGGATCAAGAGAGGAGGATGATACAATATGATCAAGGAGAGTGAAAGCTCTAAGCTTGGGGATGCCCCCGTGGTTCATCCCTGCATATTTCAAGAAGACTCAAGCATCTAAGCTTGGGGATGCCCAAGGCATCCCCTTCCTCTTCGACAAATTATCAGGTTCCTCTAGTGAAACTATATTTTTATTCCGTCACATCTTATGTGCTTTACTTGGAGCGTCTGTATGTTCTTGTTTTTGTTTTGTTTGAATAAAATTGGATCCTAGCATTCATTGTGCGGGAGAGAGACACGCTCCGCTGTTGCATATGAACACATGTGTTCTTAGCTTTTAATGTTCATGGCGAAGGTTGAAACTGCTTCGTTAATTGTTATATGGTTGGAAACAGAAAATGCTACATGTGGTAATTGGTATAATGTCTTGAATAATTTGATACTTGGCAATTGTTGTGCTCATGTTTAAGCTCTTGCATCATATACTTTGCACCTATTAGTGAAGAAATACTATATAGCTTGTTGAAATTTGGTTTGCATGATTGGTCTCTCTAAAGTCTAGATATTTTCTAGTAAGGGTTTGAGCAACAAGGATGATAGTGTAGAGTCTTATAATACTTGCAATATGTTCTTATGTAAGTTTTGCTATACCGGTTCATACTTGTGTTTGCTTCAAATAACCTTGCTAGCCTAAGCCTTGTATTGAGAGGGAATACTTCTCGTGCATCCAAATCCTTGAGCCAAAAACTATGCCATTTGTGTCCACCATACCTACCTACTACATGGTATTTTCTGACATTCCAAAGTAAATTGCTTGAGTGCTATCTTCAAACAATTCAAAATGTATTATCCCTTATTTGTGTCAATGTTTTATAGCTCATGAAGAAGTATGTGGTGTTTATCTTTCAATCTTGTTGGGCAACTTTCACCAATGGACTAGTGGCTTCATCCGCTTATCCAATAATTTTGCAAAAAGAGCTGGCAATGGGGTTCCCAGCCCCAATTAATTAACCTTCATAATTTTACAAAAAAAGACACTCCTTCATGGTATGAGATTGTTGGCAGGCACCCGAGGATTCGGTTAGCCATGGTTTGTGAAAGCAAAGGTTGGAAGGAGTGTCACCCAAAAATAAAAAAAATTCATGGGAGCCGCTCTTGAAAGTCTGTCTGGCAAGGGGGTTAGAGTGCCCATTACCATTCGTTGACAAAAACAAACACCTCTCAAAACTTTACTTTTATGCTCTCTCTATGTTTTCAAAGTAAAAGCTCTAGCACAAATATAGCAATCCATGCTTCCCTCTGCGAAGGGCCACTCTTTTACTTTTATGTTGAGTCAGTTTACCCACTTCCTTCCACCTTAGAAGCAAACACTTGTGTTAACTGTGCATTGATTCTTACATGCTTGCATATTTGCATTCATCATATTACTTTACGTTGACAACTATCCATGAGATATACATGTTACAAGTTGAAAGCAACCGCTAAAACTTAAATCTTCCTTTGTGTTGCTTCAATGCCTTTACTAAGAATTTATTGCTTTATGAGTTAACTCTTATGCAATACTTATTGATGCTTGTCTTGAAAGTACTATTCATGAAAAGTCTTTGCTAATTGGTTCAGTTGTTTAACCATTGTATTTACCATTGCTTTGGATCGCTGCATTCATTACATATGCTTACAAATAGTATGATCAAGATTATGATAGCATGTCACTTAAGAAATTATCTTTGTTATCGTTTACCTACTCGAGGACGAGCAGGAACTAAGCTTGGGATGCTTGATACGTCTCAAACGTATCTATAATTTCTTATGTTCCATGCTACTTTATTGATCATACTCACATGTTTTATACATACTTTATGTCATATTTATGCATTTGCCGGCACTAACCTATTAACAAGATGCCGAAGAGCCGATTCTTTGTTTTCTGCTGTTTTTGGTTTCAGAAATCCTAGTAAGGAAATATTCTCGGAATTGGATGAAATCAACGCCCAGGGTCTTATTTTACCACGAAGCTTCCAGAAGTCCGAAAGGGAAACGAAGTGGGGCGACAAGGCGGCGACACGCCAGGGCGGCGCGGCCCAGGCCCTAGCCGCGCGGCCCTAGTGTGTGGGCCCCTCGCGACGCCCCCTGACCTACCCTTCCGCCTACAAATAGCCTTCGTCGAGAAAACCCCAGTACCGAGAGCCACGATACGGAAAACCTTCCAGAGACGCCGCCGCCGCCAATCCCATCTCGGGGGATTCACGAGATCGCCTCCGGCACCCTGCCGGAGAGGGGAATCATCTCCCAGAGGACTCTTCATCGCCATGATCGCCTCCGGATCGATGTGTGAGTAGTTCACCCCTGGACTATGGGTCCATGGCAGTAGCTAGATGGTCGTCTTCTCCTCATTGTGCTATCATTGTTGGATCTTGTGAGCTGCCTAACATGATCAAGATCATCTATCTGTAATGCTACATGTTGCGTTTGTTGGGATCCGATGAATATGGAATGCTATGTTATGTTGATTATCAATCTATCATATATGTGTTGTTTAAGATCTTGCATGCTCTCCGTTGCTAGTAGAGGCTCTGGCCAAGTCGTTACTTGTAACTCCAAGAGGGAGTATTTATGCTCGATAGTGGGTTCATGCCTCCATTCAATCCGGGACGAGTGACGGAAAGTTCTAAGGTTGTGGATGTGCTTGTTGCCACTAGGGATAAAACATCAATGCTTTGTCTAAGGATATTTGTGTTGATTACATTATGCACCATACTTAATGCAATTGTTTGTTGTTTGCAACTTAATACTTGGAAGGGGTGCGGATGCTAACCCGAAGGTGGACTTTTTAGGCATAGATGCATGCTGGATAGCGGTCTATGTACTTTGTCGTAATGCCCAATTGAATTTCACACTACTCATCATAACATGTATGTGCATTGTCATGCCATCTTTATTTGTCAATTGCCAACTGTAATTTGTTCACCCAACATGCTTATTCTTATCGGAGAGACACCACTAATGAACTGTGGACCCCGGTCCATTCTTTTACATCGAATACAATCTACTGCAATACTCGTTCTTACTGTTCTCTGCAAACATCATCATCCACACTATACATCTAATCCTTTGTTACAGCAAGCCGGTGAGATTGAAAACCTCACTGTTAAGTTGGGGCAAAGTATTTTGGTTGTGTTGTGCAGGCTCCACGTTGGCGCCGGAATCCCTGGTGTTGCGCCGCACTACACTCCGCCACCATCAACCTTCAACGTGCTTCTTGACTCCTACTGGTTCGATAACCTTGGTTTCTTACTGACGGAAAACTTGCTGCTGTACGCATCACACCTTCCTCTTGGGGTTCCCAACGGGCGTGTGCTTGATGCGTCATCAAGACTATTTTCTGGCGCCGTTGCCGAGGAGATCAAGACACGCTGCAAGGGGAGTCTCCACTTCCAATCTCTTTACTTTGTTTTTGTCTTGCTTTACTTTATTTTATTTACTGCTTTGTTTGCTGCATTATATCAAAAATACAAAAAATTAGTTACTTGCATTTACTTTATTTACTATCTTGTTTGCGTTCTCCATATTAAAAACACAAAAAAATTAGTTACTTGCATTTACTTTATCTAGTTTGCTTTATTGTTAAAATGAGTAATCCTGAAGTAGAAGTTCGTTCGTTTAAGCAACAAGGGGAGAATGTTTAAAAGATGCTTGGTATAGAATTAGTGATGCTCATAATAGGTGCACTAAGAAACACTCCACCACTATCCTACTCAGGAATTTTTATGTTGGTATCTCTAGCTGGAATAGGTATGTTCTTGATTGTCTTGCGGGAGGTAATTTCCTAAGCACTCCTGCTTTAGAAGCTAGTTGCATTATTGAGAGTCTATTTGGAATACCACCTATTAATGAAGTTAAAATTGAAATCTCTCTTGAAGATGTCATGAAAAAGTTGGAGACCATAGAGCAAAATCTTCCAAGTATTGAGACTAAATTGGGAGAATTACTTAATAGCACTGATAAATTTGACAAATCTCTAGGTGGAATTAATGAGAGAATTGCCATCTTAGAAGCTTGTGCTACTCATGATAATCAAACCCATAGGATTAGTGAACTTGAAGAAGCTATGGGAACCTTGGGTTCAACTTTTTCTTCTCTTAAGTTTAAGGAGAAAGCTTATGTGGGTAAGGAGCAAAAATTCATGTATGTCTCTAAGGTGCCTAAGCCAAAAAAACTATTATAGGCCTAAAATTGATAAAGCTCTTAATACCACTGTAGATAATGGAGCATCTAAGATACCTAATGTGACAAGTTGTGAAAATTATGATGTTGATGCTTCGTCTCTTGATGTCTCAGGGAGGTAGAGGTCAAAGATATCCCTCTCAAGCAACCCTGCAATTACGATACAAGAAGTCTCTTGTGTCCCCAACACACCTAATACACTTGTCAGATGTATAGGTGCACTAGTTCGGCTAAGAGATAGTGAAATACAAGTAATATGGATGATTGTAAGTAGTAATTGGAATCTGAAATAAAGATGGCAGCAAGCAAACATGTAGCAGAACTTGTTGGAAACGGTGTTTCAATGCTTAGAAATAAGGCCTAGGGATCATACTTTCACTAGTGGACACTCTCAACAATGCTCACATAACTGAATAAATAAATGCTACTTTCTACACTCTCTTGTTGGATAACAAACACCATTCATTGTGTAGGGCTATAAAAGCACACCTCAAGACGGAGTAAACAAGCTCCACAACATCCGGAGTTCATATTTAAGTAACCTCTAGAGTGCATAATAGACCGTTGCAATTTAGACCGAGTACTAACATAGCATACACACTCGTCAACAATAGCTATGAAAGGGGGAATAGATCGCATCAATACTATCATAGTAATAGTTAACTTCATAATCTACAATAGATTACAATCATAACCTACACCAAGTACTACATGATGCACACACTTGTCAACATTACATCATGGAGGAGGAATAGACTACTTTAATAACATCACTAGAGTAGCACATAGATTAATAGTGATACAAAGCTCATGATCACATAAAGATCACACCATGGGAGAGAGAGATGAACCACATAGCTACCGGTAGAGCCCTCAGCCTCGGGGGAGAACTACTCCCTCCTCATCATGGGAGACAGCAACGGCGATGAAGATGGCGGTGGTGTCTATGGAGATGACTCCGGGGGCAATTCCCCGTCCCGGCGGCGTGCCGGAATAGAGACTTCTGTCCCCCGAAACGGAGTTTCGCGATGGCTGATGACCTACAAGTATAGGGGATCGCAACAGTCTTCGCGGGAAGTAAAACCCAATTTATTGATTCGACACAAGGGGATACAAAGAATACTTGAAAGCCTTAACAGCGGAGTTGTCAATTCAGCTGCACTCGGAAACGGACTTGCTCGCAAGAGTTTATCGAGTAGTAACAGTTTTATAGCGATAGCAGTGGTGAAATAACGATGAGCGAGTAACAAAGACAGCAGTAGTGATTATAGTAAACAGCAGGATTAAAATATCGTAGGCACGGGGATGGATGACGGGCGTTGCATGGATGAGAAAAACTCATGTAACAATCAAAGTAGGGCATTTGCGAG
This sequence comes from Lolium rigidum, assembly GCF_022539505.1. Lineage (NCBI taxonomy): Eukaryota > Viridiplantae > Streptophyta > Magnoliopsida > Poales > Poaceae > Lolium > Lolium rigidum. Next base: position 96,529,744 of record NC_061511.1, on the reverse strand, counting down.
ATAATAATAAAACGGTATCCAAGTACTAATCAATCAATAGGCATGTGTTCCATATTTAGTCGTACGTGCTCGCAATGAGAAACTTGCACAACATCTTTTGTCCTACCAGCCGGTGGCGGCCGGGCCTCTAGGGAATTTACTTGGAAATTAAGGTACTCCTTTTAATAGAGCACCGGAGCAAAGCATTAACACTCCGTGAACACATGTGATCCTCATATCACCGCCTTCCCCTTCGGTTGTCCCAATTTCGTCACTTTGGGGCCTCGGGTTCCGGACAACAATACGTGTATACAACTTGCGGGTAAGATCATAAAGCAATGAATATCATCATGAATTGATAACATGTTCAGATCTGAGATCATGGCACTCGGGCCCTAGTGACAAGCATTAAGCATAACAAGTTGCAACAATATCATAAAAGTACCAATTACGGACACTAGGCACTATGCCCTAACAATCTTATGATATTACATGACCAATCTCATCCAATCCCTACCATCCCCTTCAGCCTACAGCGGGGGAATTACTCACACATGGATGGGGGAAACATGGCTGGTCGATGGAGAGGCGTCGGTGGTGATGATGGCGATGATCTCCTCCAATTCCCCGTCCGGCGGAGTGCCAGAACGGAGTTTCTGGTCCCGAGATGGAGTTTCGCGACGGTGGCGGCGTACTGGATGGTTTCTGGCGACTCCGACTTCTCGTCTCGCGTTTTAGATCGAAACCCTTAAGTAGTCCAGAGGAGGGCGTCGGAGGCCAGCCGAGGGGGCCACACAGTAGGGCGGCGCGCCCCCCTCTTGGGCCGCGCCGGCCTAGTGTGTGGGGGCCTCGGGCCTCCACCAGGCTTGCCCTTCTGGCTCCGTAAATCTTCCGGAAAAATAAGACCTTCGACATAAATTCCGGGGATTTTCCCGAAAGTTGAATTTCTGCACAAAAACGAGACACCGAGCAATTCTGCTGAAAACGATGTTAGTCCGTGTTAGTTGTATCCAAAATACACAAATTAGAGGCAAAACAATAGCAAAAGTGTTCGAGAAAGTAGATACGTTTTGGACGTATCAACTCCCCCAAGCTTAGCTTATTGCTTGTCCTCAAGCAATTCAGTTAACAACTGAGTGTGATAAAAGAACTTTCACGAACACATTTGTTCATATGATGTAAATATTCTCATGATATGGCAAGTACTTAAGCAATTCATAATAAGATACATGCAAATAAAATCATCTAATAGCTATGTCAATCATGGAAAAGGTACCAATAAATTAACAATAAGCATCATGAATCATGTCTATCAGCAGGATTGTGATGTCTATGAGAGCTTCTATTCTTGTAGACAGTGTTGGGCCTCCAAGAGCAGAGGTTTGTAGAACAGCAGCAAGTTTCCCTTAAGTGGATCACCCAAGGTTTATCGAACTCAGGGAGGAAGAGGTCAAAGATATCCCTCTCATGCAACCCTGCAACCACAAAGCAAGAAGTCTCTTGTGTCCCCAACACACCTAATAGGTGCACTAGTTCGGCGAAGAGATAGTGAAATACAGGTGGTATAAATAAGTATGAGCAGTGGTAACACAACGGTAGTAACGCGATAAAACGAGTAAACAAGCAGCGATAGCGATATTTAGGAACAAGGCCTAGGGATTACACTTTCACTAGTGGACACTCTCAACATTGATCACATAACGAGAATAGATAAATGCATACTCTACACTCTCTTGTTGGATGATGAACACATTGCGTAGGATTACACGAACCCTCAATGCCGGAGTTAACAAGCTCCACAATTCAATGTTCATATTTAAATAACCTTAGAGTGCATGAAAGATCAACACGACTAAACCAAGTACTAACACGAGCATGCACACTTGTCACCTTCACACTATGTAGGAGGAATAGATCACATCAATACCATCATAGCAATAGTTAACTTCATAATCTACAAGAGATCATAATCATAGCCTACGCCAAGTACTAACACGGATGCACACACTCGTCACCATTACACCGTGCGGGAGGAATAAAACTACTTTAATAACATCACTAGAGTAGCACATAGATAAATTGTGATACAAAACACATTGCAATCATAAAGAGATATAAATAAGCACTTCACTATGCCATTCATAACGGTGAATAAGTATTACGTGAAATATAGCCTAAGAGACCCACACGGTGCACACACTTGTCACCTTTACACACGTGGGACAAGGAGTCTCCGGAGATCACATAAGTAAAACCCACTTGACTAGCATAATGACATCTAGATTACAAGCATCATCATATGAATCTCAATCATGTAAGGCAGCTCATGAGATTATTGTATTGAAGTACATAGGAGAGAGATGAACCACATAGCTACCGGTACAGCCCCGAGCCTCGATGGAGAACTACTCCCTCCTCATGGGAGACAGCGAGCGTTGATGGAGATGGCGGTGGTGTCGATGGAGGAGCCTTCCGGGGGCACTTCCCCGTCCCGGCGGCGTGCCGGAACAGAGACTCTTGTCCCCCAGATCTTGGCTTCGCGATGGCGGCGGCTCTGGAAGGTTTCTCGTACCGTGGCTTTTTCGTCCCGAGGTTTTAGGTCTGGGACCTTTATATAGGCGAAGAGGCGGCGTCAGGAGGTCAACGAGGCGACGACACCATAGGGGGGCGCGGGCCACCCCCAGGCCGCGCCACCCTGTCGTCTGGGGCCCACAAGGCCCTCCTCTGGTGGCTCTCGGGTGTTCTGGATGCTTCCGGGCAAAATAGGAACCTAGGCGTTGATTTCGTCCAATTCCGAGAATATTTCTTTACTAGGATTTCTGAAACCAAAAACAGCAGAAAACGAGAGCGGCACTTCGGCATCTTGTTAATAGGTTAGTTCCAGAAAATGCACGAATAAGACATGAAGTGTGCATAAAACATGTAGATATCATCAATAATGTGGCATGGAACATAAGAAATTATCGATACGTCGGAGACGTATCAGCATCCCCAAGCTTAGTTCCTGCTCGTCCCGAGCAGGTAAACGATAACAAAGATAATTTTTGGAGTGACATGCCATCATAACCTTGATCATATTATTTGTAAACATATGTAATGAATGCAGCGATCAAAACAATGGTAATGACATGAGTAAACAAGTGAATCATAAAGCAAAGACTTTTCATGAATAGTACTTCAAGACAAGCATCAATAAGTCTTGCATAAGAGTTAATTCATAAAGCAATAAATCAAAGTAAAGGTATTGA